>NC_042623.1:53033888-53376388 GCF_901001135.1 Rhinatrema bivittatum | reverse complement strand
CCATAATGATGGTCCTGCCAAGGATAGCGCTCTCTCTCTAACTTGGGTCAATTTTGCTGTTTTGACTGATGGAATGGTTAGTCGTGCTTTATTGGCTGATCTGAGGTTTCTTTGAGGGACATGTAATCGTAGAGCAGTATTACACTCAGACCATATGTCCTGAAAAGAGTTTTCCCATTTTGAGTCTAGTAGAATAATGCTTAGTACTTCCGGTTCTGAAGTTTCATGGTGCCAAGTCTTTTTATGAAGGTCTCTCGTGAAATAAGCCACTTTTTTTTTTTTTTTTAAATATAATTTAACGGGGGACTTCTGGGAAATCCCTCTTATACATTTACTGATCAGTCACTCAAAATTTCCTCAAACTGTTCATTGCTCCCTGGGATAGAATGCCATATAATGGAAGAATGCCACAGTTTTCCAGACATTTCCACAACTTTTGGCATTTGCTGTCATTTTACATTTTTTTTTACTTTTTTTTTTTTTTTTTTTTAAATAGAACGTTTCAAGATTATCCAGCCAGCATCCGGGCTGCAGGTCACATTGAAGGTAACTAGACAACTGCATGATGGGGAAAAACAGTCCTACTGCAGGGGCATGCATTTGGAGGGTTACACTCTGGCCGTGGCAGGCCCGCAGCAGCACAGCCTGTTTTCTAACCTGCAGGCCGATTCAGTAAAGTCCACAGGAGAGCGGATGAACGCCCGCTCTCCCGGCGCGCGCACAGGCCATTTGCCTGTGTGCGCGATTCTCTATTTAAATGAGGCCCGGCGGTAGAAACGGGCAAAAGGAGGCGCTAGGGACACTAGCGCGTCCCTAGTGCCTCCTTTTAGCCCGGAGCGGTGGCTGTCAGCGGGTTTGACAGCTGATGCTCAATTTTGCCGGCGTCGGTTCTCGAGCCCGCTGACAGCCATGGGCTCGGAAACCGGACGCCGGCAAAATTGAGCTTCCGGTTTTCAACCCGACAGTTGCTGGCCCATTTAAACATATTTTTTTTTTTACTTTTTTTACCCTTCGGGACCTCCGACTTAATATTGCCATGATATTAAGTTGGAAGGTGCACAGAAAAGCAGTTTTTACTGCTTTTCTGTGCACTTTCCCGGTGCCGGCAGAAACTAGCGCCTACCTTTGGGTAGGCGCTAATTTCTGAAAGTAAAATGTGCAGCTTGGCTGCACATTTTACTTTCTGTATTGCGTGGGAATACCTACAGGTCGATACAGTAATGTTCAGTTAAAGATTCCCCGTCTGTAACGTGCTGGGAGCGCACAATACAGACGAGTAAGGCCATTCAGCGATACAGTCTCCAGTTTCACGCGTCCTTAGCGCTTCCTAAAATAGACACATAACCCTTTCCGCACCCAGCATGTAAATGAACGAAAAAGCTGTATAATGAAGGAATTAGCTATTCCCTTCCGATACTGTAACGGGCGCTGATACTATCTCCTCAGTAACCTGCTGTTTTGCCGCGGCCTTAACGTGTTGGTTTACCGCCTCCCCCTAGTAGGTGTTAGTGTAGTGTAGTGCCAAAATCGCACGGGAAAGGGAACGGGAAAAGAGAGGTTTTACTTTTATTAAGAACTGTTATAATTTTTTAAACACTGGGGGGGGGGTTCTTTAATTTTCTGGGGGACCTCTCCCCAATCCCACACTTATCTGCACTGTAACGTGTTCGATCGGGCGAGTAGGCAGGTAGGCGACAGCGGCGGCGTGAGCCATTAGCAGCGGCGGCGGGATCCGGGGGGGAGGGGGGTGGGTACGTGTTCGATCGGGGCGAGTAGGCAGGTAGGCAACAGCGGCGGCGTGAGCCATCAGTAGCGGCGGCGTGTTCGGGTGGGCGGGCAGGTAGGTGAAAAAAAAAACCTTTTCTGAGCCATCAGCAGCGGCGGCGGGATCCGGGGGGGGGGGGGGGGGGGTGGGTGGGTACGTGTTCGATCGGGCGAGTAGGCAGGTAGGCGACAGGGGCGGCGGCGCAGCAAAAAAACCCAAAGCGACAAAAGTAACTTACTTTTCCGCGGCAGCGGGAGTGGGATCGGGGGGGGGGGGGGGGGGGGTAGGCGGCGTGTTCGATCGGGCGGGCGGGTAGGTGGGAAAAAAAAAAACTTTTCTGAGCCATCAGTAGCCATCAGTAGCTCCCCGACGAAGACAAAAAGATGGCCGCCTGCACGGGGGAAAGCGTGCAATTGGCCGCTGAGGACGTGACGTCACACCCCGTGACGCCAAACGTCGTGACGTCACGTCTTCAGCGGCCAATTGCACGCTTTCCCCTGTGCAGGCGGCCATCTTCATCGGGGGAGGTACTGATGGCTCAGATCGAACACGCCGCCTACCCCCCCCCCCCCCCGCGCTGCCGCTGCCCCTGCCCCGCTGCCGCGGAAAAGTAAGTTACTTTTGTCGCTTTGGTTTTTTTTGCTGCGCCGCCGCCGCTGTCGCCTACCTGCCTATTCGCCCGATTGAACACGTACCCACCCCCCCCCCCCCCCCGGATCCCGCCGCCGCTGCTGATGGCTCAGAAAAGTTTTTTTTTTTTCCTTTGGTTTTTTTTTGCTTGCCGCTGTGTCTCACCTCCTCCCGGAGCAAGACTGCTTTCGTGCCCTGCTCCGGGAGGAGGTGAGACACAGCGGCAAAGCAAAAAAACCAAAGGCAGAAAGTAAGTCGCTTCGCCGCCTCCCGCCTCCCTCCTCCCGGTGCCTGTCATTTCAAATGACATTTGAAATGACAGGTACCAGCGCACCCAGGTTACTGTATAGGCGCTGTATTAAGCGCCTATACAGTAAAATGGGTTGCGCGGGCATAACCCTTCCCTAACGCTTCACAGCCTCGGCATGCATTTGCATGCGATTAGAAGAGAGTATCAGGCGCTAGGTCTAGAGGACTGTGCGTGCGGGGAGGAAGGGTGCGCCTGACACTGCCGCACTGTTTCTACTGCGGCCTTACTGTATCGACCTGCTAATAGGGCCATCAACATGCATTTGCATGTTGAGGGCGCTATTAGGTTCCGCGGGTTGGACACGCGTTTTCCGCCCCTTACTGAATAAGGGGTAAAGGAAAACGCGCGTCCAAGGGCAGGTTAACAGTGCGCTCCATCGGAGCGCACTGTACTCTATTGGCCTGCTGGAATCCCAGGACATGAGCTGCCACCTTCTGGTCTTTCACTAGGCGCTCCGTTGCTAAGTTAACAGAGCAGTTCCCTTAACTGCGCTAGTAGGGGAAGCCTATCTCCTTTAGCTCATAGACCCTTTATCAGTTCTCCCTATTACATAAGACTTTATGTTTAGTTTAGTTTATTGTTATTTATATACCGTTACATCAGACGTGCCTTCACAATGGTTTACATAAATCAAACATAAAATAAATACAATACATTATAAAATAGTAACGGCTAACTCTGTTAAAAAGTATGAAATAAGTTAGCTGTTAAGAACAGTAAAAGCAAACTAAAACCAAATAAATCTATATGATGGTGCATTTCTGTTTACATGTCATGAAGACTTATTTGTTGCTAAAGTAATGTGAAGGTAATCAGTCTCTAATTTGTAATGTTATTGGATGGGGGTTGGAAGGCTCTTTCGATAAGAGTGCACCAGGTAAGGAGCCTGGGCCAGTGGTTACTTGGCAGCACTGGGAATGTATGAGGAATCTCTTATGAAAAAAAAACATGTCATTGTATGTGCTTTTAATTATTATTTTTGATTTGAAAGTTGTTTTTGTGGTGTTGCTAATGGTAAAAGTTACAAGCACATTACAGCAGTCCTTTAACTGTACAAAGGAAACCCCTTCTCCCACTTGCATTGCACCACCTCCATGCGGAGAGGGCAACGTGAGGGAGGAGTCACTAAGCCGGTAACTTTTAAATAGGTGCACGGGCGCACATGTGCGCACATTCATCGGCCCTCGCCCAGGGACGCGCCCATTTTATAACATACACACGTATACGCGCACACCTTTTAAAATAGCCCGAACACCCGTACATGGGCGCGCAATTTTCAGTGGATGCGCACCTATGCGCACAAACGCCGCTTCTGCCCCGTAAGTGGTGGGGTTTTAAAAGACGCCTGACGACGCCATGACCGGTTTTACCAGTTTATTCCCAGCTCACCCAGGTAAGGGATAGGACTTCCAAACCCCCCTAACTTAATAGCCTCCCTTCTCCCCTGTTGGCCTTGACCCTTAAAACCCTGCTGATGTTTGGGGTTTTTTTTGTTTTATGACTTACATGTCATCCATAGCAGAAGTAAAGTTACGCAGCAAGGGGCCCCGGCATGTGCCTGGGCGCACAAGTATTTAGGGGTAAATTTCAAGGTGAAATCCAGGAATGCCCGTGCCCCTCCCCCCTTTTCTGAACTTTTCATTTGTGCAGATAGCAGGAGCTGCACTCATACATGGGCAGCTTTTAAATTCTGTTTGGTGCAGGTGTCTCCCGGTTTTGGCGTGCGCTGGGCTTTTAAAATTCACCTTTAAGTGTATTGGGGAGAAAGAGCTCGATTCATCTCATTTACAGCAGTGATGGCTTCTGCGAGCCTTTGCAGCTCTGAGCTAATTGTGCAATATCTAGGGAGGGCAGCAATCAGTTGTACCCATGAAAATGGGGGCTTCAAATATTGCCCACCCTCAATATAGGCCAAATTACTCACATTGTTCTACAGTATGGATAATTTTACCTGCATTGTTTGAAGGCATTTCTGGAGGTGGCGAAAGAGTGGGACATGCAACAACCCAAGCAGTTTTGTATAATCAAACCTAAACACTGTTTCTCATGGGAAAGCTACATGCAGAGAAAGCTGGCACAAATCTCTGCAGGTCATTTTTCCAAAGGCAAGAATCAAAACAAAACTACCCTCCTAGTTTAACTTTGATTATTGGTGCATACTCTGTGGGTGAAAAGTAAATACAGTGTATGGGCTGATTGGATGTTTACCCCCATTATGCTCACCCGGCTGAACTCTACTCAAAGTCACATGAATGGAGACGCTAATGGACACTTGGTCACAGAATTGTCAAGCGCTAAGATTTATAGGTCTGTAGTAGCATTTCAAAGCACAGAATATGGGACAGATCTTGTTTATATAATTAGGATCATGTTATTACTCTCTAGATATTAATAGCAAAACAAGTGATTATAGCACTGATTTTTTTACGAGCCCATTAGAAATAATCACAGTGTATGACGTCATCTTATGTGTAGACGATTCAGTCAATTACATGCATTTATAAAGAAAAAAACTCATTGCAAAACATTAAAAAAAACCATAGTCGACCGTTTTAGACACTCAGGGATAGATTTTAAAAAGCCTACGCGCAGAAGTGAGGTTACACGCGCCGGGCCTATTTTAGAAAGGCCCGGTGACGCGCGATTGTCCCGGGGCTTCAAAAAAGGGGTGGGGAGGGGGCTGGGCAGTCTGGGAGGCGGGGTGAGGCGGGGTCAGAGGCTTCCGGCACAGCAGCCATTTGCCACTGTATTGGGGGATTGCATGCCGGCAGGCTGCAGGCGGGCGCAACCTACGCCTGCCCAGAGGCGGGCGCAACAGGCAAAATAAAGGTCGGGGGGAGGGGGGGAAGATCTAGGTGAGGGCTAGGGGGCAGGAAGGTTAGGGGAAGGGGAAGTGAGGTTAGGTTAGAGGGTTGGGAAGTTCCCTCCCAGGCCCTTGCGCACGCTGACCCCCAATTTTATAACATGCGCACATGGGTAGTGCACTCGCAACCTTTTAAAATCTACTCCTCAATTTGCTAAATATGTCCTTTAAGGAGATTCTTCAAAAACTCCTAATAAAACCCTCCATCCCCCTTTCATCCTCATAAACAATGTTAGTCTTGGAACAGTTAAAAAAAATTATCTAAATCTTCACTCCTTTTTTCTAAAGCTGTGAAAAAGCCAGATACCCTCAGAAGAGTAATTACCTTCCTTAGCATTGAGCACCATTGGAAAGGGGAACAGTCCAGCTTTCCATAAGTCAACTATATATAGGGATGTGAATCGGGCTTCGGACGATTGAAAATATCGTCGATATTTTCAAAATCGTCAGAAATCGGGGGCTCCCCCGAAATGATAGGAAAACCCCACAATATTGATCGTGGGGGTTCTCTTATCGTTTTGGGGGAGGGCGGGAAAAACGGCACACAAAAATAACCCCTAAACCCACACCGACCCTTTAAAACTAATCCCTTTGCTTCCCCCACCCTCCCGACCCCCCCCCAAAACATTTTACAGGTACCTGGTGGTCCATTTGGGGTCCCGGGAGTGATCTCCTGCTCCTGGGCCGTCGGCTGCCACTAATCAAAATGGCGCCAATGGCCCTTTGCCCTTACCATGTGACAGGGTATCCGTGCCATTGGCCGGCCTAATATGTGCGCGCTAATATAAAATCGGACACGTGCATATGAGCGTGGGTAGCCTATTTCATAACATGCGTGCATCAATGTGTGCATGTTATGAAATCGGCGCATCCATGTGCTCGCGCCGGGAACTGCCTGCACATGGATGCCCATGTGCCCCTTTGAAAATGTACCTCTATGTCTTGCAATCAAGCCTCTGGAACATCACCACTTAGACCACATGGCAAAAAAAATTGGATGCCTTCGGCACATATATAATATATTTGACATTCAATGAAGAAAGAAGAGCTCCAATCAGAGCTAAATAAATGTTAAAAAGCATCGACGATAGTGCTAAACACTGTGGCACCTCCCTTCGAATCTTATGCCATGCAGAGTATGTTTGACCCATCTGAAATCTTTGCTATTAGTCAGATATGAATGAAACCACTTCAACACCATACCACCTAGGCCATGAGCACACAAGCTTTCTAATAAAATCTCAAGGTGGACAATGTTGAAGGCTGCTGATAAGTCTAGTTAAATCAGGATACCCAAGGTGCCCCGATCCAAGCAACCCAATAATATATCCATAAGACAGAGCAATAGGTATTCCGTAGAATGATTTCTCTGGAAACCATATTGATACATGTCTAAAATCTGACTATCCTGCACTTAATATTCCAGTTGCTCCACACAGTTTTCTCCAAAACCTTAGCTATGGTGAATAAGTTTGATATTGGGCGGTAATTTTTGCCAGCTCACAAGATGGCAAATTAACATCCTTTTTGATGGGCCTTATGGTAGCCTGTTTCCAGATCTCTGGAACTTCACCCTCACTCAAAGATCCATTTATCATCATTTTTATTATATCAAACGTAATATCTTTCCAATTTTTAACAAGTTGGAAACGACAGGGATCTAGCATAGAAGAAACTGATTTCCTTTAAGGAAATTGACTCAAAACCTGTCCATTCACTCTACAAAGAGCAGTTAGAGCTGGAGTCCAAATGAGTCTAGTATAGTGTACTCTATACTCTTTGTAAATCATTTTAATTCTTTAATATTGTTTCCCATGCCATATAAATTGCATTAGATGCCAATTTATATTTACACAAAGCTTTGCTTGGGTAAACATTTTATTCACAATACTTTCTTGGTTTTCATAGGTTTGTATCATGCCATGCAGCTTTAGTTAAGAAGATACAAAAAATAGAAAACATTGTTAAAAAAAAAAAAAAAAAGAGTGGGAAGTGTTTTGAGCTGTAGAAACAAAGGTAAATTTGACATATCAGCCAGCAATAACAAAACGGAAAGCAAATCTGGCATCGTCTAATCTTTTCATCTACACCAACAAAGCTGAAGTGTGCAAGCTGTTAAATGTGTGCTTTCCCTTGAGTGCGATGTGAAAGCTATTTTATTCTCTAATAAATTCATATATTCACAAATAAAAACATATAAAATGTGCTAATTGGCTAGTTACCACTGTCTCTGTGCAGCTGTTACATTTGAAGAATACTATCAATCCCTGTTTATTTTTCTTTTTTGATGTAACCCAAACTAACTATAGCTAACAGTCCAACCGCTTTTTGCGTAGTTACAGTTGAAGCCCTGACAACTGACGTTACTGTTTACAAATCTGAAACTTGTATTAATACCTGAAAACTCTCCAGATTTGGCCGGGAGACTCGGGAATTCTGAAGGAATTGCTAAACCTCCAGGCTGATACCCTAAAACTTCGGGTGCTCTGGAAGAAAAGTTACAGGAGCCGCACTGGCAGGAAGGAAGAGGAGCGTCAGGCTCATGTGGAGAAGAAAGAAGGGAAGCATCTGTCATGGTGGCCAAAAATGTGGTTCTGTAACACAGCCATCACAGATCCCATTCTGCAGCAGCCCAAAAAGGTCATGACTACCACAAAGCCCATCCCATGGTGGCCCAGGAAGAGGCCCAGCAGCAGAGAATTTAGCGCCTGGCAGCCTAAGGATGGAAGGCCTGAGGCAAAGGGGAAGCTGAGGCCCTGATAGAGTGTGTGTGTGAGAGAGAATGCTGTGTGTGTGAGAGCAAGAGATCATGTGAGCGCGACTGTGTGTGTGTGTGTGTGTATGAGACAGTGAGGGTGTGAGTGATAGCATGTTGGAGTGAAAAGCCTGAATGTGTGTGAGAGACAATATATTACAGAGAGAATGTGTGTGTTTGTGAGAAAGATAGCATGAGAGAGAGCCTGTATGCATGTCTGAAGGAGGAAAAGAAGAAGACAGGACAAAACAGAAGACATACAGGCAGATTCAGTAAAGTGCGCGGGAGAGCCGGCGCTCCGAGGTGAGCGCCCGCTCTCTCGACACGCACCCAGGCACCTCTCCTGGGCGCGTGATTCAATATTCAAATGAGGGCCCGCACTAATAAGGAGGTGCTAGGGACACTAGCGCATCCCTAGCGACTCCTTATTGGCAGAAGCAGCGGCTGTCCGCAGGTTTGACAGCCGACACTTAATTTCACTGGCATCGGTTGTCAAACCCGCTGACAGCCACAGGTTCGGAAAACGGACGCCGGCAAAATTGAGCGTCCGTTTTCCAACCTGCAGGCCGATGTTTTTTATTTTTTATGCTTTTTCTGCTTTTCTGTACACTTGTCTGGTACTGTCCGAAATTAACTCCTGCCTTTGGCAGGAGTTAATTTCTGAAAGTAAAATGTGCGGCTTGGCTGTATAAGGGGTAATAATAGCGTGTGGAAAATGCGCGTCCAAACGGGGGCTAACGGTGCATTCGACCTGAGCGCACCGTTCCGTATTGGCCTGCTAGAAAGAAAAAAAGAGATCCTGAAAAAGTAATTATGAAAAGATCGAGAAGGGGAACATGTTAAAAAGAGGCTGGGACCAACTGATTAGAAAAATAAGTTTAGACAACATAGGTAAAAAAAAAATGTGTATATATTTTGAGTTTTTAGTGATTGGCATATGCTATAGTATCTTTGGGAATGTGCATTATACATTTGTATTTTGTTCTTTCTTCAGCCTTGTTTCTCAGGTTTTGCATTTTATTTCTGTCTGTATTTGAAGCCCCTTATTCTGTATTAGGTAAGGGCTGACCTGTGTTCTGCATGTGTAACTGAGGTGAAGCATTTCTGTTAGTGTGTAATTTCTCTGTAAGGATTTCTAGCAGTCCGACTTATTCGGTTTCCCTACTAGATGGTGTATTAGTGTTCTAGGGCATGGTATAATATTTGCATTGCTGCCTTTTCATAGATAACGTTGCTGCTGTTAGAGTCCTGAGATTTAGTGCTGTTATGATATGGTGTAGAAAGATTCTAGGTGTCTTTGTTTTTTTTGCAGAGTGAATATGCGAGTGTGTTAGTTGTGCATGTGTATATATGAGAAAGTGTGTGCCTGCTGCTACTGGCACACGTGCACCCTCACCCCACCCCCAAATCCAGAAAGTCTCAGGGTGACTGGAAATTGAAAGATCTCAGGGGTGCTTGTGCTAATTCAGCCCCTATTTGTGGCGAGATTTCACTAAACAGAGATAGGTGGATGATATGTAATTTACAATACCTTATTTAAAAATAAGGTTGTGAAATGTTAGTGCATGTGGTTTTATAGTAGCCCTCATTCAAATATTGTTAGTCACTAGGGGGTTCAAAGTTCCTGACTCAGTCTAAATCCAAAGTGAGTGCAAGAGACAAGATAGCATGAAATAAGAGCCGTGACAGGCAAGATTTAATACTGAGGCAGCTGGCTTAGGGTTGCCAACCACCCATAATTTGTAGCTTGCAGTAGAAATAGCTGAAAGACAGATCTGTTTGTAAATGTACAATATTTACAGTGCCTGTAAATTTCCAGGCGGTTGGCAACCCTGGTCGCTTTTCTATTCAGACTTCCACTGCCAGCAGTGGCGGCAGACAACAAAAACGTTCAGGAGACCTTCCTCTCCCTCTGCTTAGCAAATTCTTCAGGGAGATGTAGACATTTTTATCTTTCACCGATAGTAAAGAAGTTGTCAGTAAAAAGAAAATAAAAAAACCCCCTTTAACAGGTCAGTAATAATATTTCCCAAGAGCTAGCAACCCTAGATTGGCTGTAAAATAAAATGAGCATCCTCCAGGCGCTATCTAGGAGCCAGGGTAAAAGCTAGGAGGACATACAGCAGTGTGTGATCATAAAGCAAAACCCTCGTTACATTGGATAGCTCTAAAGGAGCACAACTTTGTAAATCTTACAACCCCACGACAGAGCTAACCTTGCGTTGACTCAACAGTGAACACTTATAGCCTGTTCCAGTATGAGTATTACTTTGGAAGACAACTGCAAGAGGGAAACAAAATAGTTTTTAATTACTATTTTTTGCATATATTGCTTAGGAATTTCAATTTTTTTCAATCTTTTAGCAAGTTTGAAACACCTGAGGATGTGGTTTATAGTGCAATAAGTTGTTTGAAGGCACAGTTCTGTAGGAACTATTTGCGAAACAACGGAATAATGTATATATTTAGCAAATTAACATTTATTATTATTTATTTATTGCTTAAAACCTAAGGGGTCCATTTTCAAAGGAGCGCCCGCCCATTTATAGGCGTGCGGTTCCTGGCGCGCACACATGGTCGCGGCTATTTTATAACATGTGCGTGCCAGTGCGTGCAAGTTATAAAATATATCCATGCGCACATGTGCGGAGGATTATAACATCTGCGCACACATATGTGGGCGGATGGCCTCCTCCACGAAGCGGGGGGGGGGGGGGATTTTAAAAGCCCACATGGCGTGACGCAATGGGGCCTCCCCCGGTTCCCTCCCATTCTACTCCAATTAACCCTAACCTGCTCCAATTGTCTAACCCTACCCTTCCTACCTCTTCCCCCTCCTCCCCGACCCCTACCCCCTATCTCTTAAATTTTTTTTTAATTTTTTACCTTGCTGCTCCTCTGGAGCAGCAGTAGATTCCATGCGCCAGTTGGATGCCGGCGCGCGTTTCCCCGGGACAGCATCGAATGGCACTGTCCCAGCTCGCCCCCCGCCTCCACTAGTCTCCACCCAGACCCCACCCCCTGACCCACCCCTTCTGAGAGGTCCGGCCCTTGTGTGCCTATCGGTGGTTCCGCTCAAGGTCGGGCCCTTTAGAAAATGCGCGCAGCACGCGCAGGGCCCAGCCACACGCATAACCACCGGTATTTGCGCGTGCGGGACTTTGAAAATGTACTTGTTAGCAATTTACAAAAGCACACCCATTATAAAATACAAGCAAGAACTTAAAAGGAAAACAAAAATAAAAAAATAAACAGACAAAGGCCTGTGTGCTCAGCCAAACGCCTGTTTAAACAAAAATGTCTAACATTGACTTAAAGGTTCTGGAAGTGTGTTCCAAATGACAGGAGCAGCAACTGAAAAGGCTTAGTGTCCACCAGCCAGGCCTGCCTCACAGAGGGAACGTGCCATTGTCTTCTGTAGTCCCTGGAAGCTGACTCTGATTTTCCTCCATCAGTAAATATGAAAGTCAAGACTTGCGAGTTCACAGATGGCTAATGAGGTCAATCATGGAACCACATAATTTATACACAAATTCGCAATCACTCGACATATGATCACGACAGTCAAAAAAATTATTAAGGGTAGAGGGTTGTACTCAGACACGGCCACCGATGTTTCTTATGGTGCTATAATCTCATTGTTATATCACAACTACGTTATCATCTTAAAACCATCACTTTTTGTGTGCTTTTTTAAAACTTTTTTTTAATGCAAATAAGATGCTTTAGTTTGTAACAACTTATCTGGACTGGTAGCACAGGTCCAATGCTGAGCTAACCAACCACCCAAAATGGGCTGTGTTTCAAATTATTTCTTCGTCGGGGGTATACTGTAACATAGTAATGACAGTAGAAGGAGGACCAAATGGTACATCCAGTCTGCCCAGCAATCTTCTTAAGGTAGTATCTGCCACTCTGAGGAGTTACCCCCAAGCCTTATGATAAGGATAGTCATATTTACAATGAAATCCAAGCAACTGTCAAACACATAAAAAACGACTGCTAGTAACATTTTCACTAGGTGAGGAGCCTTCTTGAAAATTCAGACAATGCTGCTTGATGGGCTTTGCTTTTGGACTTGGCTGTAGAAGCAGTCCTGTGTTTCTTCCCCTTGTGTCTGCTTATTAGTATTCCAGACTGTAAAAATCAGGACCCATGTTGGTTGTCATCTGAATCCAATTTCCCTTTTTTTTCCTTCTGCTGCCGAAGCGGAGAGTAATATTGCAGTTAACGTAAAAAGCATCAAGGCTTATTGGTTAAGGGTCGTTAAAGGTAGTAACCGGCGCTCCGTACAGGTTAGCCATGCTTATCAGTCATCCAGACTGTAATGGTTGTCTGAATCCAATTCCCCTCCCCCCTTCCCACTGTCAAAGTAGAGAACAATGTTGCAGTTGCGTCAGAAGCATCAAGGCTGATTGGTTAAGGGTAGTAAGCCCCATGCCTTCTGCTAAAAGTAATAACTGCCACACCGAGCAGGTTACTCCCTTATACCCTTTTCTTCATTTCTGTCATCTAGCCTTTAGGGATCCACTGTTTTTCCCATGCCCAGGGGCGGATTGGCCTATCGGGGGATCAGGCATCCCCCGGTGGGCCGGTTGCTCTAGTCACATGGTCTGCTGAGCGTGGCCGTGACAGAGCTGCGCTCGGCAGATCTTGTGGTATCTCCTGGGCCGATCGTCATCGGGAATCCACCCCTGCCCATGCCCCTTTGAATTCTTTGACTGTTTTTGTGCTCACCACTTCCTCTGGAAGGGCATTCCAGAGATCCACCACCCTCTTGTGAAGAAATATTTCCTGATGTTGGTTCTGAGTTATTCCCCCTGGAGTTTCATTTCATAACCCCTAGTTCTACTGTTTCATTTCCAATGGAAAAGGTTCAAAGTTCGGGCATCATTAAAAGCTTTCAGGTCTCTGCTCATCCGTATCATATCGCCCCTGCACCTCCTCTCTTCCAGGGTATACATATTTAGATCCTTCAGCCTCTCCTCATAAGCCTTCCATGTAGAGATCCCACACCATTTTGGTCACCCTTCTCTGGACCATCTCCATCCTGTCCCTAACCTTTTTGAAATACGGGCTCCAGAAATGAATATAGTATTCTAGGTGATGCAGTCCATTACCTCCTTTTACTTTCTGAATATTTCTCTCTCTGTGTAGCCCAGCATCCTTCTGGCTTTAGCTATTGCCTTGTCACATTGCGTTGCCTTTTTCAGTTCTCCAGCCACTATTACCCCAAGGTCCCTCTCTTGGTCCATGCACATCAGTCTATCACCTCTCATCACATACAGCTCTTTTGGAATACCACATCCTAGATGCTTTACTCTGCACTTCATGGCACTGAATCCCACCCGTCAAATCTTCGACCATCCTACAAGCCTTCTTAAATCACTTTTCATTCTCTCTACTCCTTCAGACATGTTCACTCTATTGCAGATCATCAGTAACATCTGCAAGTAGACAAATTTTACCTTCTATTCCTTCCGCAATGTCACTCATAAAGATATTGAACAGAATCAGTCCTAAAACCTATTCCTGTGGCACTCTACTTAACATGGTTATCTCTTCAGAGTAGTTTCTAGGGATGTGAATCGTTTTTTGACGATTTAAAATATCGTCCGATATATTTTAAATCGTCAAAAATCGTTAGGGCCACGATACAATACCAATTCCCCCGATTTATCGTTAAAAATCGTAAATCGGGGGAAGGGGGAGGGCAGGAAAACCGGCACACTAAAACCCCCTAAAACCCACCCCCGACCCTTTAAATTAAATCCCCCACCCTCCCGAACCCCCCCAAATGCTTTAAATTACCTGGGGATCCAGCGGTGGTCCAGAACGGCGGCGGTCCGGAACGGCCCCCTCAATTGAATCCTGTTGTCTTCAGCCGGCGCCATTTTGCAAAATGGCCGCCGCAAACTGGCGGCGGCCATAGACAAAAACGATTCGACGCAGGAGGTCGTTCCGGACCCCCGCTGGACTTTTGGCAAGTCTTGTGGGGGTCAGGAGGCCCCCCCAAGCTGGCCAAAAGTTCCTGGGAGTCCAGCGGGGTTCAGGAAGCGATTTCTTGCCGCGAATCGTTTTCCGTACGGAAAATGGCGCCGGCAGGAGATCGACTGCAGGAGGTCGTTCAGCGGGGGTTCCGCCGCTGAACACGGACCCCCGTGTTTCGCCAGACAGGCTGCGTCGGGAGGGACAAAATCCCTGTGAAGTGATACCGTCTGGAACACCAATTGGTGCCATTAAATTTTGTCCCTCGCGACGCAGCCCGTCTGGCGAAACACGGGGGTCCGTGTCGGGGGACCCTCTAAAAGACTGATTTATATACAAGTGGAGTTGCCGTATATGAATGAGACAATAAAATTACTATTTTGACCAACCAGAAATTTTCTGCACTTGTTGTGTTTACACTTATATTGCTGGGTGCAGCACAAGCTCCAGCAGTGGTATTCTGGATATCTGACTTACAACATTTTGCTTCTCATATTGCAAAACATATTTGGGTCAACTCAGGGAATATTCCTCTCTATTTCATACAGAGATTTATTCAGTGCATAGCTTATCTGCATACATTTTTGTAAAACAGAATCAAATGAGAAGACATGTCTTTTGTCTCAGAAGTGGTAATTACTCTAATTTCAGCGAATAGCTTTTTACTTGGGCAAATAGAAAAACCATGCATTAAATTATCCTGAATAACGTATAAAAGAGAATATGTTCTGGATTTCAGAAGCAGAGTTTGCAAATACAGAAAAAGTGTTCTATGTTGTAGGCGGGGAGAATCATATTAGACCATAAAAACATAAAATTAGTTAAAAGAAACCCAACAAAGTAGTTGGACAAGGAGAGACTGACAAATGTTTAAAGCTTTTGGTGGAATTTAATTTCCCTTCCTTAGTCATCGCCCACTTCTGAATTGTTCTACCTGAAACAGAATGGACAAGTTTTCAGTAGTTTTGACCAAAATTGATTGCAAATTATTTTTTTTTGTGGCACAAATTAGTTTTCAGAAAATTCAGAAGCAAATCAAGACAGCGAATGAAAAGCATTGCACTGCAAGTGATACCTGACCAGTCATACTCGTCACCCTCTGTGCTTTAGAGAAGAGGGTTAAGTTTTGGGGTTTTTTTTAAGCAGAGTGCTTTTCTACTCCCTGTTTGATTCCAAGCACGAGATGCAGAAACCAGTTAAACTGCACAGTCCAGCCTTTATCTCTGCAAATCTCAATCTGATCGAGAAAATGCCTCTTGGCCTCCTCCTCACTCCTCCCAACTGTCAATGCATCCCGGATGTATTCAATATCTTCTTTGCTGGTTAGCTGTGGCATGCCCGTCATAAGCATCATGGAGAACAGGATGATGAGAAGGTTTGTGTGGTGTCGCAAAGCCAGGTAGGCCTTCACACACACGTCCTATGGGAGGGAAAGGAGTTTCTTTGTTAACATGCAGAATTCCAGGTAGCATTGAAATAATATACTTAGTAAGGGGTGGTGGGGAGTGGGGGAGAGAGGGGAGCTGCATCTTACTATGAGTTACTATTTGCACATTTCTGTTAGGGTGACTGGCCTAGTGGTTAGAGTGGGGTTCAAATTCCACTTCTCCCATTGACAATTTTTGTGATCTTGGGCAAAGTCACTCCTGTTGCCTCAGGTGCCCATGTAGACAGAAACCACTCTTTGTGGAAGGGACCTACTATCCTGACTATTTATTATCAATGTACCACTGGGTGCACATTCAGTACTGCTATAACATTAAGATTACTGTTAGCACTTTATGCCAAGCTTGCAGCACTAATATTCATGTTCAGTAAAAAGGTCCCTACACAAAGCATATTAACTTACTTTAAGGCATCTACAAATTACGCATTTGTAATTGTTTAAAAAATAAATATGGTATTTTTTTTTAAGCAGAAAGATGGCATAGTCCAGTTGTTTCCCCTACATGTGCGGAGGGTGTGGGACATGACATGACAGTCAACCAAAAAATGGGAAATGCCCCAGGACATATCCGGCTATCTAGCAGTTGCTGAATACCCAGTTATGTTCAGCGGCCACTAGTTAACCAGATAAGTCATTTATCAGGCTATCTGGCTAGCCGGCTAACTTGGGGGCGGACAGTGGAAAGATTGGGGCGGTGCTATTTAGCCAGATAACTTATCTGGCTAAGTAGCGATTTTGCAGGATAAATTAACCAGCTAAGTCTATATTTGCTATTGAGCTCTTAGTCTTAGCTGGTTAACACTTATCTTGCTAAGTAGCAAGCCAGGCCGCTGAATATCCTTGTAACTTAGCCGGCTTGCGTTTAAATATCTACCCCCGTGCCAAACTACTGAAATACAGCAGGTGGCTGTAAAATCTGAAGATATATGTTCAGAGACCTTCTCTCAAATGATATTTTCGCCCTGTACTTAAAACTCTGTGCAAGCACTGTGAAATGGGAATTAAATAATTTTTCTTATAGATCTATAAACTGAAAGCACCACAGTATATTAAGCTATTGCTGGAAAACAGCATTATATTTTCAGCCTAAGAATTAAGGGGTGATTTTCTAATAACCTGCATACATTTAAAATCAAATTTTTGCATAAGTTACACCAGTTTTCAAAAGGAAAAGCAGGCACATACCTTCCCTTTGAAAATTTCCCCAACAAAACTACTCAAGCACATGTACACAAAGATTTTCTGAGAAAATTTACATTCATACTTTTTAAAATGCAGAAGTATGCATGCAAGTACAAACCTCTCCCCAGGATTGCCTCTGCTCACTGGGGGTAAACTTACAAACATACAGGCACTTAAGTTTACCCATATAATGGGCAGGCAATTTTATAACAGGCCAATTCCAAGATTAACACACTCTAAGAGGAAAATGTTTAAACCCTGCTTAAAATGTTGTAACAAAGGGATTACAAACTCATTTTCAAAGGCAAGCTGCCATGTGGGGTTTTTCCTTTCAAACTATGACCAGCGGCATTAAAAGGGTCTGATGTACATTTGCACCTGTTTTCAAAAAAGTGCATATGGATGCACAGAAAGTATGTATAGGGCTTTTAAAATGCAACCCCCAGTGTCCTTTCCCTCCTCCAGTTTCTCTCTACCCTGACTCTGCTTGTTTTTCAACACAGGCGAAAGTACCTGTGCTACTCACCAGTGCAGGCACTTTTACCTGCAGAGGAGATAAAATAAGAGTTTAGCAGAATCTGTTTTTTATTTGTGTGCATGCTTTTTAACATTTTTGTAATCAAATGGGTGCATATCAGCAATTTTGAAATTGGTGCCTAAAGGAGACAATTTCCAAAATGGCTTGCTGAGTTGCACAGTCAGCAGGTGCTTTTACTGATGGATTTTACAGCACTTCTGAAAGGGAATTTGGCTTTTGAAAATTGCCTCAGAATGATCACCCTGGAAAAAGCTTTGAAAATTACCCTCACTGGTCTCCCACATAAACATTTTGAGGGCAGTTTTCAAAGCTTCAAACAACTATTTTTATATGCAGAATTACATGTATGTATTCTTTTATAAATTAATTTTACAATCCTTTTTGTCAGGAAAAGTGTACAATGTCTATTTTGCCCATTTAGCTGGATTTCTGACTTTGGAAGATTGATCCTTGAAATTTGTCCCATTTCTGCAAGTGTGTGAAACTGGGCCATGGAGAGGAGAGGATCACCTTGCTGGTGGCTGAAAGGAATCAGTAAGTTTTTGCTTGGGACATTGACATTGACTTTTTTAAAAGTATTGGGGCAAAGTTAACTATTTGGGAATATTATTTAGTGTGTTTGTGTGTTTGTGCCTTTAATAGTCAGTCAGTGAATAAAACAAGTTAGACTGTTTGCATTTTTAAATAGTCAGTCAATAAGGTAGCAGTAGGTAGGCAGTGAATACACAAGTTAGACTGTTTGTATTTTTAGTCAGTCAATAAGGTAGCAGTAGGTAGTGTGTTTATTTTTTAAAAGTCTGCCTGACTATTAAAGTGTCCTCCAGACTTTTAAAGAGCTAAGTGTTTTATTTAATAAATAACTGAGTGCATTGTATTGAAAAACAAAAAAAACACACAAAAAAAAAAACCCCACAAAAAAGTAGCCAGAAGCTAGAAATAAGCTAGGAGCAGTATATACCAAAGTAAAAAAGTTGAATAGTTCAGCTCAGTTACTCACCTTGGAAAGGTGTTGAGGTAGTGTGATTAGGTTTGAATAGGGAACAACATTTGTTAATCAAGGGAGCTGTGAGTCACTCAGGCTGACTAACTAAAGTTAGACTGTTTGTAATTCCCAACCCACCCACCCCAAGCTCATCCCTTAATTTATAGGCAGGTGCCACTTGCACAAAAAAAAACCAAAAAAAAAAAACCCCATCAACAAAAACTTTATTGAGAATTCGATCAGACCCCAGTAGGCCACTACCAGACATATAGTGAATTCACTAATACATTTAAAGTAACTTAGACACATTCCTACTCCCATAGCAACCTAAAACTTAACTAGGAACTGATCAAAATTGAGATGAAGGCAGCAGTCCAGCAGCAAGAGGGGGGCTTCCCAGTCTTTTGCATCGAGTGTCACATGTATGATTTTTTACCCACCGGTGAGAAGTTGTACATGTGCATGCGATGCAAAGAGCTCCTGGCTCTCAGAGAACGAGTCCGATCTCTGGAGGCTAGAGTGGCAGACCTGGAGGAGCTGAGGGAGACAGAGAGGTATATAGATGAGACCTTCAGGGACATAGTAGTCCAGTCCCAACTTCAGTCTGGCAGCCCTGGTGCTGCCTTGGAGGAAGAAGGTCTCATAATGGGAGAGCACCAACCAGATGTAGCAGGAAAGGATCCTGTAGCAAGGACCTGCTCTCTAGGTGATGCATTGTCCTTTCGCACTGAGGATATCTCCCCAAGGCCTACTGCCCAGGAGGGAAGGGTTAGGTCGGCCGTCATAGTTGGTGATTCGATTATTAGGAATGTAGATAGCTGGGTGGCGGGTGGGCGTGAGGATCGTCTGGTAACATGCCTACCTGGTGCGAAGGTGGCGGACCTCACGCGTCACCTAGATAGGATTTTAGACAGTGCTGGGGAGGAGCCGGCTGTCGTGGTACACGTGGGCACCAACGACATAGGAAAATGTGGGAGGGAGGTTCTGGAAGCCAAATTTAGGCTCTTAGGTAGAAAGATTAAATCCAGAACCTCCAGGGTAGCATTCTCTGAAATGCTCCCTGTTCCACGCGCAGGTCACCAGAGGCAGGCAGAGCTCCGGAGTCTCAATGCGTGGATGAGACGATGGTGCAAGGAAGAGGGATTCAGTTTTGTTAGGAACTGGGGAACCTTTTGGGGAAGGGGGAGTCTCTTCCGAAGGGATGGGCTAACCTTTAAAAAGGAGATAGAGCAGCTTTTAAACTAGAACAAAGGGGAAAGCCGACAGTCGCTCAGCAGCGCATGGTTCGGAGACATGTATCTTTAAAGGATACTAATGATGCATTAGAATTAGGGCATCCCGACAGTGAGGTTCCAATAATTAGAAAAGTAGTCCAAGTGCCTGTAACTAAAAACTCACCTGAGCTAAAAAATTCTAACTTATCCCTATCAATTAAAAAGCAGAATAAAAATACAATCAAAAAACAAACTTTGAAATGTTTGTATGCTAATGCCAGAAGTCTAAGAAGTAAGATGGGAGAATTAGAATGTATAGCAGTAAATGATGACATAGACTTAATTGGCATCTCAGAGACATGGTGGAAAGAGGATAACCAATGGGACAGTGCTATACCGGGGTACAAATTATATCGCAATGACAGAGAGGAGCAGTCGGGAGGAGGTGTGGCGCTTTATGTCCGGGATGGCATAGAGTCCAACAGGATAAACATCCTGCATGAGACTAAATACAAAATTGAATCTTTATGGGTAGAAATCCCTTGTGTATCAGGGAAGACTACAGTGATAGGGGTATACTACCGTCCACCTGGTCAAGATGGTGAGATGGACAGTGAAATGCTAAGAGAAATTAGGGAAGCTAACCAAACTGGTAGTGCAGTAATAATGGGAGACTTCAATTACCCCAATATAGACTGGGTAAATGTATCATCGGGTCACGCTAGAGAGATAACGTTCCTGGATGGAATAAATGATAGCTTTATGGAGCAATTGGTTCAGGAACAGACGAGAGAGGGAGCAATGTTAGATCTAATTCTCAGTGGAGCACAGGACTTGGTGAGAGAGGTAACGGTGGTGGGGCCCCTTGGCAATAGTGATCATAATATGATCAAATTTGATTTAATGACTGGAAAAGGAACAGTGTGCAAATCCAAGGCTCTCGTGCTAAACTTTCAAAAGGGAAACTTTGATAAAATGAGAAAAATTGTTAGAAAAAAACTGAAAGGAGCAGCTACAAAAGTACAAAATGTCCAAGAGGCGTGGTCATTGTTAAAAAATACCATTCTAGAAGCACAGTCCAGATGTATTCCACACATTAAGAAAGGTGGAAAGAAGGCAAAACGATTACCGGCATGGTTAAAAGGGGAGGTGAAAGAAGCTATTTTAGCCAAAAGATCTTCATTCAAAAATTGGAAGAAGGATCCAACAGAAGAAAATAGGATAAAGCATAAACATTGGCAAGTTAAATGTAAGACATTGATAAGACAGGCTAAGAAAGAATTTGAAAAGAAGTTGGCTGTAGAGGCAAAAACTCACAGTAAAAACTTTTTTAAATATATCCGAAGCAGAAAGCCTGTGAGGGAGTCAGTTGGACCGTTAGATGATCGAGGGGTTAAAGGGGCACTTAGAGAAGATAAGGCCATCGCGGAAAGATTAAATGATTTCTTTGCTTCGGTGTTTACTGAAGAGGATGTTGGGGAGGTACCCGTAATGGAGAAGGTTTTCATGGGTAATGATTCAGATGGACTGAATCAAATCACGGTGAACCTAGAAGATGTGGTAGGCCTGATTGACAAACTGAAGAGTAGTAAATCACCTGGACCGGATGGTATACACCCCAGAGTTCTGAAGGAACTAAAAAATGAAATTTCAGACCTATTAGTAAAAATTTGTAACTTATCATTAAAATCATCCATTGTACCTGAAGACTGGAGGATAGCAAATGTAACCCCAATATTTAAAAAGGGCTCCAGGGGCGATCCGGGAAACTACAGACCGGTTAGCCTGACTTCAGTGCCAGGAAAAATAGTGGAAAGTGTTCTAAACATCAAAATCACAGAACATATAGAAAGACATGGTTTAATGGAACAAAGTCAGCATGGCTTTACCCAGGGCAAGTCTTGCCTCACAAATCTGCTTCACTTTTTTGAAGGAGTTAATAAACATGTGGATAAAGGTGAACCGGTAGATATAGTATACTTGGATTTTCAGAAGGCGTTTGACAAAGTTCCTCATGAGAGGCTTCTAGGAAAAGTAAAAAGTCATGGGATAGGTGGCGATGTCCTTTCGTGGATTGCAAACTGGCTAAAAGACAGGAAACAGAGAGTAGGATTAAATGGGCAATTTTCTCAGTGGAAGGGAGTGGACAGTGGAGTGCCTCAGGGATCTGTATTGGGACCCTTACTGTTCAATATATTTATAAATGATCTGGAAAGAAATACGACGAGTGAGATAATCAAATTTGCAGATGACACAAAATTGTGCAGAGTAGTTAAATCACAAGCAGATTGTGATAAATTGCAGGAAGACCTTGTGAGACTGGAAAATTGGGCATCCAAATGGCAGATGAAATTTAATGTGGATAAGTGCAAGGTGATGCATATAGGGAAAAATAACCCATGCTATAATTACACGATGTTGGGTTCCATATTAGGTGCTACAACCCAAGAAAGAGATCTAGGTGTCATAGTGGATAACACATTGAAATCGTCGGTTCAGTGTGCTGCGGCAGTCAAAAAAGCAAACAGAATGTTGGGAATTATTAGAAAAGGAATGATGAATAAAACGGAAAATGTCATAATGCCTCTGTATCGCTCCATGGTGAGACCGCACCTTGAATACTGTGTACAATTCTGGTCGCCGCATCTCAAAAAAGATATAATTGCGATGGAGAAGGTACAGAGAAGGGCTACCAAAATGATAAGGGGAATGGAACAACTCCCCTATGAGGAAAGACTAAAGAGGTTAGGACTTTTCAGCTTGGAGAAGAGACGACTGAGGGGGGATATGATAGAGGTGTTTAAAATCATGAGAGGTCTAGAACGGGTAGATGTGAATCGGTTATTTACTCTTTCGGATAGTAGAAAGACTAGGGGACACTCCATGAAGTTAGCATGGGGCACATTTAAAACTAATCGGAGAAAGTTCTTTTTTACTCAACGCACAATTAAACTCTGGAATTTGTTGCCAGAGAATGTGGTTCGTGCAGTTAGTATAGCTGTGTTTAAAAAGGATTGGATAAGTTCTTGGAGGAGAAGTCCATTACCTGCTATTAAGTTCACTTAGAGAATAGCCACTGCCATTAGCAATGGTTACATGGAATAGACTTAGTTTTTGGGTACTTGCCAGGTTCTTATGGCCTGGATTGGCCACTGTTGGAAACAGGATGCTGGGCTTGATGGACCCTTGGTCTGACCCAGTATGGCATTTTCTTATGTTCTTATGTCTCCTGAGGAGAAACTCCAGAGAAAACAGTTAAGCCTGTGTTTATACTGTGCTGAGCGAGACACCTGGCATTGCAGTGCTCTGAGAAATCAAAAAACTCTTGCACCTAGGGTTGATCATAGAAGCAACCTTAGGCCAAACACTCTCCTCTCTGCAACTATTGGTTCCTGTCTCCCTCACCACTAAACACTGTCAGCTTTCTACAGTGGCTTTCCTTGACTCAGGAGCAGGCAGGAACTTCATTGAAGAAGCCCATATTCATTAGCACTGGATTCCTACATACTTCTGGAGCATCCAGTAACCATCTCTTCTGTGTATAGGGACCCTCTCCCAGGCCACCTCATGCAGATGATTACCCCACTCACTTTCCAGACCGGTCACCTCCAGAGCAGTGAATCCTGTTATTTTGGGCCTGGCTTGGTTGCAACAACACCAGCCAGTCATTGAGTTGAACTCCTTTGAGCTGGCACATTGGGATCCTACCTGCTTCACTTCTGTCCATCCATTGCCTGTCTTGACAGTGGCCACCGCCATAGCAGGGCAGCTGCCACATTATGCAGACTTTTCTGATGTATTATCCAAACTGCAGGCTGAAATCCTGCCTTCGCATCATTCCTATGACTTTGCTATAGACCTTGTGCTCGAGAAAGTAACCCGCAGGGAAGGGTCTACCCTCTATCAGTTCCCAAGACGAAGGTCATGAGTCAATATATCAAAGAGAACTTGGCAAGGGGCTTTATCTGGCCATTTTCTTCTTCAGCTGGAGCAGGCTTCTTCTTCATGGGCAAGAAGTATGGTTCTCTAAAGCCCTGTATTGACTACAGATGCCTCAATGCCATCACAAAAAAGAACTTTTATCCACTACCTCTCACCTCTGAGCTTTTCAACCGCCTACAAGGGGCAAACCTTTTTACCAAGTTAGATCTACAGGGAGCATACAACTTTATACACGTCTGAGAGGAAGACAAATGGAAAACCATGTTCAACAACCAAGATGGGCATTATGAATAGTTAGTTATGCCATTCAGCCTCTGCAACACCCTCACAGTATTCCAAAACATGGTGAATAAAATATTCGAGGATCTCCTGTATTCTCATGTAGTGTGTATCTTGATGACATCCTCATCTACTCTCGATCTCTGAGTCAGCACCAGAAGCACATTCAACAGGTGCTGCAGAGGCTATGAGACCACCATCTCCATGCAAAGTTAGAGAAATCTCTTTGAGCAAGAACAACTTCCCTTCCTGGGGTACATCATCTTCTGAACCGCTTCCACATGGATCCTGCAAAGCAAAAAGCCATCCTAGCCTGGCCTCAGCTGGTAGGCTTTCAGGCGCTACAGCATTTTCTAGGATTCGCTAACTACTACCGCCAATTCATACCAGGATATTCAACCTTCACAGCACCACTTACCATCCTAACCAGGAAAGGAGTGGATATTAAGTGTTAGTCCACAGAAACCACTGACACCTTACAGGACCTCAAGCAAGCCTTCTCTCAAGGACTGTGCCTATGCCACCCAAATCCTGACTGTCCCTTCGTCCTAGAGGTAGATGCCTCTACCCTTGAGGTAGGGGGCAATCCTCAGTTAACACAGTGACCAAAGGACCCTCCTGCTGTGTTCCTTCTTTTCCAGAAAGTTCTCTCTGCCAGAGAGGTATTATACAATTGGGGATTGCAAACTCCTCACAGTAAAATTGGTGCTAAAAGAATGGCAGCAGCTCCTAGAACAGCCAAACACCAGATCATGATCTTCACCAAACCTCTAAAACATGGAGTATTACTGACAACAAGTGCAACTGCTTAATCCAAGGCAGGCATGGTTGTCCCTCTTCGAGCTTCGTTATCGACCATCAACTAAGAATCAGAGAGTCAATTGTCCTCTCCCCGCTCCTTCCAGATGGAAGACATCACAGATATTTCTCAACATATCATCGATCCTGCGAAGATCATCGTTGCCACTGCTATGCTGGTACCCCCTGGGAGGATGGTAGTATCCAAGCATCTTGGTGAAAAAGTGTTAAAATCGGCTTATGACTCACACCTGGCAGGGTATCCTGGAATAGCCCGTATCCTTGAACTCCTGCAGCACCACTTCTGGTGGCCACAGGTAAAGACTGATATAAAGAACTACATGGAATCCTGCTCTTTCTGTGAGCAGCATAAATCTGCTGGTGCCCGACCTTTAGGGCTTTGCCAGCCCCTGAGAATCCTGGACCCACTTGTCCACTGATTTTATCACGGGCTTCCTCTCTCCCTCATGGCTATATGATATGGATCGTGGTGGACGTATTTCTCCAAGACTGCACACTTCTTTCCTCTCTCAGGCTTACCATCTGCTACCGAGTTAGCCTGTCTCTTTATTCGCATGTCCGTTCCGACTGTATGGGTTACCTTCCCACATCCTGTCTGATCGAGGTGTCCAGTTTAAGGCCTGGAACTAGAAGGGCCTATGTAAAAAAATTTGGCATTACACTAGATCTCATTACAGCTTTCCATCTGCAAGGGAAAGGCAAAACGGAAACAAATTGATCAGGTCCTCAAGACTTCATCTGTCTATATGTTAATGAAAGGCAAGATGATTGGGCCATTCTTTTACCCTGGGCTGAATTCTCACATAACAACCATGTCAGAAGTTCCACTGGGTCTTCACCCTTCCATGTTTCTACAGCAAGCACCCGCAGGTTCTTCTACCTCTTCCACTCTCAGTGGCCTATCTGGCAGCCTGCCACACAGCCCAAGAGCTTCAGGATCTTTGGCTATGAACCAATCAGCTAATAACCAAGGCAGCAGCTCAAGACAAGAAGCATGCCAAAAAGAAGCATAGACCGTCTCAGCAAATTAAGCCTGGAGACCTTGTGAGGCTAAGCATGAAGACCCTGAGCTTCTGAGTCCCTTCTCTTTGATTGGTGCCCAGATTTATTGGTCCTTTCACTGTCTTGTGATAGATGGGCCTGTGACAAACCAGGTCCAGCTCCCAGCTATTTTGAGGCTACATAACATGTCTCATTACTGAAATCCCTGATCCTCTCCTGGCCTTCGCAACAGCCACATAAACCCACAGAGATTATCTCTGAAACAGACTACAACTTTGAGATACAAGAGATTTTGTACTCTCGCAGACTATGCAATAAGTTGGAATATCTCATTGTTTGGAAGATCTACGATCCAGAAGAGAACTCTTGGAAGCCAATTGTTGCGTTGGAGGTGGATTCTTGGGCTGAGGCGGAGTTAGCGCAACCCGTAGGCAAGGGCCCACGGGTCCCCACCATCAGCAGGCGGAGTGGTCTGAAGCTAGAGGCCACTGGAGCTTCACCTGTACCAGCTCCTCGGTTGAGCCTTTGGGTGCCGGGGCTGGCAGGACCTAGGTGGGTCTCAAGATAGAACAATGTTAGTAGGTAGTTCAGCCCAGAGACAGCAGCCAGCAGATAGCGTAGCTCTATCCAGTATGGGTTGCAGAACGGAAACTCAAGCACCGAGGAACTGGAACAGACTGAGGGTTCTTGAGCACAGAGGGTCCGAAGCCCTAGGAGTCCACATCCCAAGGGTAGAGTCCAAAGAATCACTGAAGAACTTGAGCTGAGGCTGGCAATCAAAGGAAGCTGTAGCAGGCAACGTGGAACTTGGAATGTATCAAGAGTCTATAGCAAGGTTGTACGTAGCGTTGGTCTGGGCGTGGAGAAGGCAGGCGTGGTTGGGTGTAGCAATGGTCAAGGCATGGAGAAAGCAGGCGTAGTCAGGCGGGCGAAGGTCAGGCTTGGAGAGAGGCAATATGGTCAGGCAGGCAGAGGTCAGGCTTGGAGAGAGGCAATATGGTCAGGCAGGCAGAGGTCAGGCTTGGAGAGAGGCAACGTAGTCAAAGCAAAGCAGAAGTTGGCACCATAAGTCAGTCAATACAAGGAGACACATGAACACAGGAACTGGGAACCGGAGACACTGGAACAGGAAAAAAGACACGACAAGGCAACATAAGAACATAAGAACTTGCCATACTGGGTCAGACCAAGGGTCCATCAAGCCCAGCATCCTGTTTCCAACAGTGGCCAATCCAGGCCATAAAGAACCTGGCTAGTACCCAAAAACTAAGCCTATTCCTGTTACCATTGCTAGTAATAGCAGTGGCTATTTTCTAAGTCCAACTTAATTAATAGCAGGTTATGGACTTATCCTCCAAGAACTTATCCAATCCTTTTTAAACACAGCTATACTAACTGCACTAACCACATCCTCTGGCAACAAATTCCAGAGTTTAATTGTGGCGTTGAGTAAAAAAGACTTTCTCTGATTAGTTTTAAATGTGCATATGCTAACTTCATGGAGTGCCCCCTAGTCTTTCTATTATCCAATAGAGTAAATAACCGATTCACATTTACCCGTTCTAGACTTCTCATGATTTTAAACACCTCTATCATATCCCCCCTCAGCCGTCTCTTCTCCAAGCTGAAAAGTCCTAACCTCTTTAGTCTTTCCTCATAGGGGGAGCTGTTTCCATGCTTCTCCTTTCATTTTGGTAGCCCTTCTCTGTACCTTCTCCATCGTAGATAGAAATGAAATGACGGCAGAAGAAGACCAACCGGTCCATCCAGTCTGCCCAGCAAGCCTTACACTTATTTTTTCTCATACTTAACTGTTTCTCTTGGCTCTTAGTAACCTTATGTTCTAATTCCCTTTTCACCCCCACTATTAATGTAGAGAGCAGTGATGGAGCTGCTTCCAAGTGAAATATTAAGTTTGATTAGTTGGGTAAGCGGCAGCATAGCTCTCTGCCATGAAGCAGAGGGCAATGCTGGAAATGTGTGAAGTATCAGTTTTTCTTTTCCCCTGTCCTTGAAGCAGGGAGTCATGCCGGACATGCACCGAAAGTGAAGCATGCCTTGAAAGTCACATTAACTATCATCAAATATTGAAAAGCCTAATAATTGGTAATACCTATAGCCCATGAACCCATCCCTGTTTTTTTTCTTTTTTTCTTTTTTTTTTAATTGGGAGATGGATGCCCTTCATCCTTCTACTCCACTGGCCACTGGCATCCCGCTCCGTTAATGCCTCTGTGGCTACTGCCGCTCCATGCAGTGTTTTACTACCTGCTCTTTATATGCGTCCTCTAGAACTGATGGATCCCATCCCTGTTTTTTTTTTATTATTATTTATTTAATTGGGAGATGACAGCCCTCCATCCTTCCGCTCCGTGAAGGTGGACACCTATCACTGGCCACTGGCATCCCGCTCCGTGAATGCCTCTGTGGCTACTGCCGCTCCGTGCAGTATTTTACTACCTGCTCTTTATATGCGTCCTCTAGACCTGATGGATCCATCCCTGTTTTGTTTTTTGTTTTTTTTTATTTAATTGGGAGATGACAGCCCTCCATCGCTCCGTGAAGGTGGAACACCTACCACTGGCCACTGGCATCCCGCTCCGTGAATGCCTCTGTGGCTACTGCCGCTCCGTGCAGTGTTTTGCTACCTGCTCTTTTAATTATATCTTTTTTGAGATGCGGCGACCAAAATTGTACACAGTATTCAAGGTGCGGTCTCACCATGGAGTGATACAGAGGCATTATGACATTTTCCGTTTTATTCACCATTCCCTTTCTAATAATTCCCAACATTCTGTTTGCTTTTTTGACTACTGCAGCACACTGAACTGATGATTTCAATGTGTTATCTACTATGACGCCTAGATCTCTTTCTTGGGTTGTAGCACCTAATATGGAACCCAACATTGTGTAACTATAGCATGGGTTATTTTCCCTATATGCATCACCTTGCACTTATCCACATTAAATTTCATCTGCCATTTTGATGCCCAATTTTCCAGTCTCACAAGGTCTCCCTGCAATTTATCACAATCTGCTTGTGATTTAACTACTCTGAACAATTTTGTATCATCTGCAAATTTGATTACCTCACTCGTCATATTTCTTTCCAGATCATTTATAAATATATTGAAAAGTAAGGATCCCAATACAGATCCCTGAGGCACTGCACTGCCCACTCCCTTCCACTGAGAACATTGTCCATTTAATCCTACTCTCTGTTTCCTGTCTTTTAGCCAATTTGCAATTCACGAAAGGACATCGCCACCTATCCCAACGCTTGGAACCAAGGACAGGTAAACCAAGGAGACCTGCTGCAAAGGCAAGTCTTCAGAGAAAACCAGGGAATTTTTACTGTGAGGACATGACGTCAACATCTGGGGTCCGCGGCCTGGTTCCCGCCGCTGGCCCTTTAAAGGTCTCAGTGTGGCGCACGCATGCGCCTAGAGGGAAGCGCCACGCTGCTGGCTCGGCTGATGGAGGCGTCCCGGCTGGAGGGCCCGGGATGAGGTGCAGAGTCAGAGGCATTCACAGAGGTCCGTGGTCGAAGCCGGCGGCCTACCACCGCCATGGAAGCAGAACTGGGTCCCGCGGGCTGCGCAGCAAGGTACGAGGGGCGCAACACGGGGTTGCCGCAGGCGGTGAGTGTAACACCAGTGGCCAACCTTCAAGCCCCTTTGTTGATAAAGTAGTTCCATTGTCACTTTCACCAGAAGCCAAAGCCCAGACCCTGAAGAGGGGGGTACCTACTACATTTGGCAGTTGTGGGATGTTCCCGCAAGCCGACATACTCACAAACAACCAGACCCCACTCCTGTAGCAGATGCCACCGAGCTTCCTTCATGTGGCAGGACGCTGCCAGGACTGCCATCTTCCACTTCTCTCCATAGGCATGTACGCGTCTGATGACACTACATTTATAACTACATTTAAAGGGCCCACAGCGGGAAAGGCCAATGCACTCATTGTTGAAATCATCCATCTTAGCCCTATAAAGGGCTCTTCAGACATCCTTACCTTGCCTCAGTCAAGGGTATCTTACTTTCAGTGTGCATTGTATGTTGCTTTCCTGCATTTCTGTCTCCTGTGTTCTTGCTCCCTGCGTAGCCTCTTCCAGCCCAGGCTTGCCATGTCTCTCCAGCCTGCCTTGCCTCGTTCAGCCCAGCCTTGCCTCGACTCTCCACCCTTGCCTCAGCTCTTCTTGCCTTTCTGCCTGTCCTACTGTCAGACCTTTCTGCCTTGTCCTTGTACCCTCTTCAGACTGACCACCTGGATTAACCTCTTACCTGGACACCGACTTTGCCAGACTGCTGCCTGCCTTTGACTGAACCCTGACTATTCTTGATTGCCGCCTGCCTCTGACCCATTTTCTGGACATTGACCTTCCTGCTTGCCCCTGACTCTTGCCTGGCCCTGGACCTCTGCCTTCGTAGCCCTCAAAGAGACTCTTGCCTGAGTCCTGCTGACCCTCAGAACCCAAGCGCTCAACCCGTGGGAAAAGGGCCTGGTAAAAGTGAAGCCCTAGACCTGTCTTTTGCCAGCTGTTGGTGGGGGCCTACGGGGTTGCCCCATAGGCTGTGTCAACCTCACCACAGCAACAGGGGTCCACATCACTTATCCTGCACTATCAAGGGTCCTTCCTCCCTCCCCCCTCCCCCCCATATCGAATGCCTCTTGCCTTTTCACATAAAAGTGTGCCTGAAATCAGGTTATGCACATACTTTTATATGCAGTGAACCTCAGGCTATTTCATAACAGCCATTTAGGCACATGAAACTATGTTTTATGTGCCTAAATGGCTTTGAAATTCCTGCCCTAGTTGTACTACACATGGACCAATGAACTTTTAACAATTGAAAAAAAAAATATTAGTCGATTATGTGATCAATGGATTTATAGATTATAAATTATTCTTTACCTGAAACTTATGGAAATGCTGACTTGTCTTCTTTCCAGAAGTTCCCATCACATAAAGGAAATCAGGTGTTAATACAAAAGGAACCCTTTCTTTATTGATGCCAAGAAAGCTCTTGTAATTGCCAAGAATGTGACCAAAGTCAATATGAAAGAGATTTCCTTAAAAGAAGAATTCAAGGTTAAATTACAGCCAAGAAAATGACAAAACAACAAGAGTGACTCTTTCTTTCCACCTTCCGGTTATTGCAACACATTTTAACAATCTCATAGCTGGGTATACAAAATCCAATCCTTGAGGGCTGAAAACAGATCTGGTATTCAGCATAATACATAAATTAAGCTGACTGCTGAACCAAATATATGCAAAAATATCCATTGTGGATATCCTGCAAATCAAACTGATCTGCAGCCATCAAGGACCCCTGACTTTAGCACAAGAATTCTCAACTTTTATTCCCTCACCCCCCGTATTTTTTTGAAAATGTTAATAGATTTCAACCACCCTAATTAATCTTATCTACTAAAAGGAATACAGCATATATGCAAGAAAGCAGCTTCTCTGGCTCCTCTCTCCTTCTGCAGCAGTGGGACAGGTGGCTTCCCTTCCCTTCAGTAGCAGTGGAGCAGGTTGTTTACCTCTCTGGCTCCTCTTTAATGGCAGTAGGGTAGGGTGGCTTTACCCCTCTGGCTCCTCTTTCCTCTGGCAGCAGCAGGGCAGGTAGCACCTCTTTCTCCATGGTCCCTCTCTACTTCTAGGGTAGAGGGCAGATGCAGATGGCTCCACTTTTTCCTGCTTGGACACAGTCCAGCTTATCCCTTTTTCATTGGGTGAGGAGGAGGCAGCAAATGGCAGGCTGCTTCCTGCAATGGCAGAACCAGGGCAACGCTGGCTGTCCCATGCCACCCTTTCCTCTACCTGCAATGTATCCATAACCCCCCCTCCCTGACCCCCCAGGCTGAGAACCACTACTCTAGCAGGCGGATCCGATGTAGTGTTCAGTGTCTGCTATAGGGACATCAGAAATTTGCAGAACTCATCAATATTTACCATGTGAGAAAAATGAATTAATGCCAGAAATCATGTGTAGCCTTAAAGGGGCCTGAGCTACCATGACAGCTTCTGCAGTTCTCGACTTCTGTGTGACCCTATGCATGCTAACCAATCATTTCCAGGAACAGTTTCCAATACCAACTTAACTAAAATGAGTTCGGCATCTGCACAAAAGGAGCAGCAGATCTAGTGGGGAGCCTGACCCAGTTTTGTTAAGCATTTCAGCATTTTGGGGATAGATATGCAGAGCCAAGGCAGCTGGAGGGAGTGCCTATAATTTCTGATCATTATAAATCTTTATGGGTTGTGATATGTTTTTTCCTGTTGGTTCAATTAAAAAGTAAGTTGTCATAGAACATGAGCTTTTGAGGGCATTTAGGTCCTTTCTTCAGATGTGACTGCGAGGCTGAAGGAAGCATAAGAACCAATAAGAGCACCTTCTCAATGTGCACTAAGAAATAAAGCATTTTCCAGGCTAACCAGATTAGTGCACGGTTTCCATGCCAATGAGCCATTATGAAGGCTTACATTTTTAATTTGTAATGAAATATTTATTTGATATAACATAGGAAAAGAAAATTTACAGTGGATGTCATTTTCAATTTTCCACTAAATAGAACCTTAGATAGAACAGTTACAGCTCTGAAAGAACATAGCACACCCAACTTTATTTTAAAAGGGCCTAATTTATTAAGATAGCATTTTCTTTTATTCTGCATCAATGGGAAAACCTGTAACAAATTAGATTCCAAAATTTGTGTAACTTACCGGACTCTGTTATCATAATGTTGTCATTGTGTCTGTCTCCTATTCCTAGTACAAATGTTGCCACACAGTAGCCAGCACAAGAATAAACAAATCTTTCCACTGATGCACAGAACTAAAGAACAAAAAGAAAAACAAAATAAGAAAATCATCTGGAATAAAAAATAATAAATAAATAAATAATAAATTAGATGCTTTAGGTATTCAGAATTTGGGACACTGCCATCTTAATACCTTGTCTGGTTTAGGAACCTGCAAAACATAAACCCTTTATGGCTCTGAATGTGTTAATGTATAACAATGCTAAACTTTTTCAAAAAGAGGCAAATCTATACCAAAAAGAATGTAAGGAAGGGGGTGAAGGTAGTCACAATATATTAAGTTATCCATATTGATTTTATATTTTATATTCCGCCTTTCAGCCCACTTCAAAGATGATTACGTTCAGGTACGTGTAGATATCACCCTGCAACCAATTTGTTGATCTTCATTTCTACATATCCCCATGGACTAACACGGCAACCAAACTGCTTTAGCCGTGGACACACAAATAGGTTGCGGGTGTGATACCTTTTATTGGACAAGCTTTATACAGCCGTGTCACAGACACAGAAAGGGGAGAAAATATTTTCCAAATAGGACTCATGGAATTAGTATAGTCTGAACACCATTTTAGGATCTTCTGTGTCCATCGGCCATAAGCAGCCCATGTTGTTGGTGCCCCAGATTGAACTGAGGTGAAACTGAAAAAAAAAAAAAAGAAACCCTACCTCGTGTTGTTCCCTTCAGTTAGATCACAATGGTTCCCTACTAAACATCACTGAAGAACATGTATAATCCAGCTGTGTGATGGTTAGCAAGACTGTGACAGTTGACTTCAAAGACAAATACACATGGTGATAAGTGCTAATTAAAAGTAAAACCAGTGGTAGGTTTCAGAAGATGCTATTAAATGCCATGCCCACAGTGCATCATTAACATTTGTGGAGAAGCCTTTCTGTACAAGGAAAGTGGTTAGTGGACCCTCAAAGCAAAAAAAAAAAGAGGCCTACATGCAGTGCCATTTAGTCTGGCTAATTTGGGACCTACCTGCATAAATGGCACCCTTTCACTGCCTGGCACTTAGCCGGCTAACTTTTATTCCGCCAAAATGTTAACTGGATAAGTCGGGGGAGGGGAGAGGGTGTTCTGGGGCGGAGTCAGCTATCCAGCTAACTTACGGGCCGATACAGAAAAATTCATGGGAGAGCCGGCGAGCGCCCGCTCTCCCGGCGCGCGCCCAGGCCACTCTCCTGGGCGCGCGATACAGAAAAAAAAATATTTAAATGAGGGCCCGTGGTAAAAGGAGGTGCTAGGGACCCTAGGGCATCCCTAGTGCCTCCTTTTTTACAGAAGCGGCGGCTGTCAGCGGGTTTGACAGCAGACGCTCAATTTTACTGGCGTCGGTTCTCGAACCCGCTGATAGCCACGGGTTCGGAAAATGGACACCGGCAAAATTGAGCATCCGTCTTCCAAGCCGCGGGCAGAGTTTTAATTTTTTTTTTTTTTTGGGGGCCTCCGACTTAATGTCGCTATAATATTAAGTCGAAGGGTGTACAGAAAAGCAGTTTTTTCTGCTTTTCTGTACACTTCCCCGGTGCCGGCCGAAATTAACGCCTGCCATTGGCAGGCGTTAATTTCTGAAAGTAAAATGTGCGGCTTCGCTGCACATTTTACTTTCTGAATCGCGCTGGAATAACTAATAGGCCCATCAACATGCATTTGCATGTTGCTGGCTCTATTAGTTTCGGGGGGGCTTGGCCGCGCGTTTCGACGCACTATTACCCCTTACTGTATAAGGGGTAAAAATAGCGTGTCGAAAACGCGCGGCCAAACGTGGGCTAACAGTGCGCTCCATCGGCGCGCACTTTACTGTATCGGCCTGTTAGCTGGATAAATACAGATATTCAGCATTATCAAGCTAAGTCAGTTGCATAACCTTAGCATTGTATGAAAGCAGTCCTAAAGTTAGCTGGATGTAGCTGCACCACTGAATATCCGAACAAAGATGGTTGGATACTTTTATCCTGTTAACTTTGCAATCTGGCCAGCGGCTGAATAGGACCTCAAAATGCACTCAGATGTCCACTTAATTTTAACTGTAAAAAAACAAGAAATTCACAGACCCAGGTTTGGAAGCATTCTTGGGGCCTGTTTTAAAGAGTTTTGGCATAGACTTCAAACAGGAGAATACCTTTAAAAACAGTACTTCATGTATTTTTGGCAGTCAAAATTATTGTAGTCCAAATCAATAACAAATACCCAGCAATTTCTGGATAGAAAGTACATGCTTACATAGATGATGCTGGCCAACAGGACTACTTGGCCCATCCAGTCTTCCCAATTTTACCTGAATGTGTAAAGCGCAATTGCTTACCTGTAACAGGTGTTTTCCTAGAACAGCAGGATGTTAGTCTTCACAAGTGGGTGACATCATCTGATGGAGCCCAGCACGGAAAACTTTTGTCAAAGTTTCTAGAAGCTTTGACTAGCACACTGGGCATGCCCAGCATGCCACTATCCGTGCATCCACATGAGGTCTCCCTTCAGTCTTGTAATATATAGAAAAAATATGAGCGAAAAAATAAAACAACAAACTGGAAGAAGAACCTAACTCCACAGGGAGGCGGGCAGGATTCCTGAGGACTAACATCCTGCTGTCCTAGGAGAACATCTGTAACAGGTAAGCAACTGTGGTTTCTCCTAGGACAAGCAGGATGGTAATCCTCACAAACGGATGTGTGCCAAGCTCCGGCTGTCCTCATTAGCAGAAGAGACCAACAGGTAACGAACAAGGGGCCAACGGGCACAACTACGGTGCTGTTGATCAGCAGGGGACGGCCTGGCTCCCACCAGGGGTACTAGGCAGGAAGAGTTGGATTCAGGTCTGGAAGAAATTGCACAGGACGGATTGACCAAAGGCACTGTCCTGGCACTCATCCTTGTCCATGCAATAGTGAGCCACAAATGTGTGAAGAGAACTCCATGTTGCGGCCCGGCAAAGTTCAACAACAGGGACTGCTTGCAGATGAGCCACCAACATTGCCATGGTCTGTACAGAGTGAGCTTTAACTCTGCTGGCCAGCAGAAGGCCAGTTTGTGCATAGCAGAAGGCAATACCAACCACCAGCCAGTTGAATGGATAATGCCTGTTTATCCACTGCCACTCCCAGCCTGTTTGTATCGAATGATAGAAAGAGCTGAGTGGTCTGCCTGTGACTGGCCGTGTGTTCTAAATAGAAAGCCAGGGCCCTCTTGCAGTCCCGAGTATGAAGAGCCCATTCCCCTGGGTGGGAATGAGGCCTAGGAAAGAAGGTGGGTAAAACGATGGACTGATTAAGGTGGAAATTGGTCACAACCTTAGGCAGAAACTTAGGGTGCGTAAGCAAGACCACACAATCATGAAAAAACCTCATATATGGCGGGTACATAACCAAAGCCTGAAGCTCACTGACCCTACAAGCTGAAGTAATCGCCACCAGGAATATAACTTTCCCGGTGAGGAACTTCATGTCGCAGCAACATAACGGCTCAAAGGGAGGATGCATGAGCCATGCCAGGATAATGTTGAGGTCCCAGGATGCCACAGGAGGCTGAAGAGGGGGCTTCATTTGGAGCAGGCCCCTCATGAAGCGACCTACTAAAAGCTGCACTGACAGCGCTGAGATGGACCCTGACTGAGCTGGTTTGAAGTCCACATTAGGAAAGGTGCCACAAGTAATCCAACAGCTGGGGAAGGGGGCATCTCAGACCTTATCCCCAAAGAGGTTGTCATCTGTGCAGGGGAGGTCAGAAGCTCTGAGCCAGGCCATCCTATGGGCACCAATGCCCACCACGGCTACGCGGGCAGCCATTTCAAAGACATTGTAGGTGTATCGCACCTCATGCTTGCCAGCTTCTAATCCCAGCAGGAAAATAGCCGATAGCGCTTCCTGTTGCTGCTGAGGCAGACCCTCTGCGAGGTCATGGACTCGCTTCCAGAGTTTCATGTACAACTGGTAGCGGGAATCCGGGCAATAAGCATGGCACCCTGGAAGACTTTGCAGCCTAAGGCATCAAGCTCCTTATGCTCTCTCCCCGGAGAAGCAGAGGTGTGAGTATGGGAGCACCTGGCTTTCTTGAGGGTGGACTCTACAACCACCAACTGGTGGGGGAGGTTCCACTTGTTGAACCCCATGGCTTGCTGCACCAAATAGGTGGCATCTGCCTTCCTATTGACTGGAGAGATAGCGATCAGGTGTTCCCACATCCAAAGGAGGAGGTCCTTGAAGATGTCATGAATGGGAACCGCTACGATCTCTATAGGAGCATCGACAAACTGGAGTACTTCCAGCATCTTGTGTTGCACATTCTCCTTCATGAGCAGTTGGAAGGGGATAGCTTCAGCCAAGGCCCTCACAAACCCCGTGAAGGACAGGTCTTTGGGGGTAGACAGCTACCTTTCCTCTGGAGGGGAAAGCTCTGAGAGGGGGCTGTCCGAGTAATCGGAGGAAGACTCTGTGGAATCATCCCCCCATGGGTTGTAAGGCCCTTCCTCCGCACTAGGGCCACTGCGATGCAGGCAAGGCCTGTGGGGTACATCAGCCCTAGGTACCAACAGCTTCAGAAGCCTCGAAGGCACCACAGGAATTGACAGTTCCCCTGGCATCGAGGGGACCAGGGGCCACGGAAGGCTGGAAGGATCCAGTAAAGGCTCGGGGAACCAAGGCCTTGGGAATGCGGCACCAGTCACGTCTTCCTCGGAAGAGGACCCGAGAATTGGGATCACTCCTGTGGGGGGCATCAGTGGCTGTTGGGGGATCGAAGGCCCCTCAGGCAACCGGTGTCGATGCTTGCGGAGGACCCTGATGTTCGGGATATCGGTGAGATCATGGAGGATCGGTCACTGTCCCCACGACCTCTTGGCGTCGATGACTCCGACACAGGTGTGGATGGAGAAGAATTGGACGAACCAAAAAGCTTCTCCATCTTATCAAGACGTGCACAATGGCCTTTGGGGGTCATCTGATCACACAGGCAACACCCGGACATCATGCGAGGCCCCCAGGAAGAGGATACAAATCTCATGCGGATCCGAGATGGACATGGTCCTCGGGCGCTGGGGGCACCGGCGAAAACCATCCGACGCCATTAAAACTACCTGGGGTGTGGGTCAATGATTGACAGTTACTGATAGACAAGATGTTGGGAATCGACCGCAAAGAAGCGAAAAAAACGGCAATTTAAACCTACCACACTGAGAAGGCACCGACCGTAAAGGGGGACCCAACAATGGAAATGGGAAAACAGCACTTTTCAGCAGAAAACCCAAGAAAAGAATGGAGCTCCACAAATCGTGAGGCAACTGCACTGCAGAAAAGAAGAGATTGAAGGGGGCCCTCGAGGGGACAGTGGCATGCTGGGCATGCTCAATGTGCTAGTCGAAGTTTCTAGAAACTTTGACAAAAGATTTCTGTGCCAAGCTCCATCGGATGATGTCACCCACTTGTGAGGACTACCATCCTGCTAGGAGAAACTGCTTTCATATTATTTCTGGCGGGGTTACAAAATAAAACATTCCCTCCCAAACGGAGATTAACTGAGGTTTTTTCCACCTATTACCAATTTTTTTCAGACAAATATTTAGATTAAACACTTCTTCACCAGCTCCCTGTAGCATAGATGGGATATAGACGAGGTTTGGCTTTGGAAATGCTGGTCTCCTGTGCAAAGCAATGGATTGTGCTTTATTTATTTTACATTTTTCTCCTTTTTGATCCCTACCATCTTTGCTCTATGGTCCCTAGGCAGCTATGCTAAGGTGGTTCAGGAAACCCTCATCGGCCTGAAGGAGTATCTTATGCAAAACGCATCCTCAGAGCTGCATATTGGCTAGTTGGGGGTGTCCACCACATCAGCTGTCTTCTTGCCCTCGCTGGGCTTGAGTGCTAAACTTCCATGGTGCATCCAGGCCAGACCGGCCTCAATGGGAAAGGGATCTGAACATGGATCTCCTGCACCACACTATGGCCTAAGTCACGATACAAGTCAAGGATTACCATTTGTTGACATTCTGGCAAGCAAGCGATTCCTGAAAAGCCATGAAAACCTCTATAATGACTGGATGCAATCTTAAGAAATGTTTCTATCAGTAAAAAAGAAACGAAGTATATAAAAAAATAAGGCTACCTTTTCTTCAACTGGACACTTGTCTTTCAGCCACTGAATCAGCACTTCATCCTTAAATGCTCCAGTGTTGCCAACTGTGCTTTGCTGAATTTTAGCAATGGTCGTAGCATCCTTCACTATTTCAATCATTCCTGCACAAGGACAAGAAAACAGTCACTTCACACAATCCTATTATCACCGACTTCTAAAGAGGAAATTCAGCTTAACTTACTCAAAATTGCTTAAGATGAAATGTTTGCCAAGCGGGGTGGAGCTCAGTCATCAGAAGGTATGGGCAAGATGGGCACTAGTAAGAAGGGGGCCACAACACCACAGTAAGCTCCTATGCAAACACATTATTGGAAGGGGACTGGCTGGCTGATCATGTCATCTGCCTGCCCTGCCCAGGTCAGCTACAAAATTGGAGGGCTATTTTCCCTCATCCACCACTTAGTCCGCCGACAGTCCTGGGGAGGGGTGGAGGGGGAGAGAAATAGCATTAAAAATATAGCACTGTGCACCATCAGAGGAAGAAAATATTTTAATAATAAAAAATGTTTTCCATCATTCAAAAACTGATGCACACAAAGAATGCTAAGTTTCCTCTCTGATGGTGTTCAGATCTCTTGACGTGTCAACACAAAGGAATTATGTAACCTTGTGACAGCTTCTTGGTAGGAAGCTCTGAAATTACAGATGTGGTAGACTGGCTCTATGGACATTCTGGAGAATGTCCGAAAGGGACAGGCCCTGTTGAGGAACACAGAGCCACTTGGTACTGTAAAACAGGATAAGAATGACAAATCCTCATATACAGTCCTAATTCTATTTTGAAGTATAAAAGATATTGGTATGAAATGAAAGCTAAAACAGAAGTAGATCATTTTTGGGGTGACAAAAATATTCAATGTATTGTGTGATTTGTAATTCGATGGAGCAAATACTGGTTAGTGCAATACTACACAGGGCTGACATACCCAGTCAGTCTATATACAAAAAAGAAGGTAAAACAGGTATTACATGTATGATCAACAAATCAAAATACCTGTATGGAGTATTAAAGCATTTATTACAAAATCAATCTAAAACATGTCTTATTACACAAATTGTTCAATACAAATATGTCCTAAACCAATCACATATTTAGATAACAATGCATAAACCACATTAAAACATTGTATTACATCGGAAAACACATACATACATGCAGTACAACAATAAATACAGTACATAAGTACAAAAATGTTAATAAGAACTCAAATTCCATTAATGAATTTCTACACATACCCCTATTTCAATCCTTCTGTATACCCAACAGAAGGCCCTTGTTTCACCAATGGCTTCATCAGGGGATTGTTATTGTTGTACTGCATGTATATATGTGTTTTCATATGTAGTACAATGTTTTAATGTGGTTTATGTATTGTTATTATCTAAGGGGTAGATTTTCAAAGAGGGTACGCGTGTAAGATATGTGCATACCCCCCGAAAACCTACCCCAAACCCCCCCTGCGCGTGCTGAGCCTATTTTGCATAGGCTCGGCGGCGCGTGTAAGTCCCGGGGCTTGCAAAAAGGGGCGGTCGGGGGCGTGGCCAGGGGGCGTGGCCAGGGATCGGGGGCGTGGCCGAGTGCCCTGACACAGCGGCCTGTGTCGGGGCCTGCCGCGCCGGTGCGCGTAAGTTACTACTGCCCGGAGGCAGTAGTAGTAACTTCTCCGATAAAGGTGGGGGGTGGGGGTTCTAGATAGGGCCGGGGGGTGGGTTAGGTAGGGGAAGGAAAGGGAAGGTGTGGGGGGGGGGTAGAAAAAAAGTTTCCTCCGAGGGCGCGCGTATGTTTTTAAAATCTACCTCAGCATATGTAATAGGTTTAGGACATATTTGTATTGAACAATTTATGTAATAAGACATGTTTTAGACTGATTTTGTAATAAATGCTTTAATAATACATACAGGTATTTTGATTTCTTGATCTTACCCGGTCTGTCTTCCAAAACCTTCAACTATTGGGCTCTAAGAATTGTCCTAAAGGAAAAGAACTTTCAGAAGCAATTTAAAAATATGTATGTTATTAACAGTTCACATAAATTTTCTATCAAAAATGCACATTACACCAATTTTATCCTACTAAAACTACTTGCACACAATTACACCTGCTCTTATGTGCACGGATTTTGTACAGGAAAGTGCAAAAGTAGAAGTATAAACCTCTCCCCATTCCCACTCCTGGGAATGCCTCCTCTCAGTCCGGATACACTTGAGTGCATGCAGGCCACATTCATATATGTTTACCTGCATATCGTGTGAGCAATTTTGTAAAAGGAAATTTCTGTGGGTAAAACACTAATTTAACTTCAGAAATGCCTTTGAATATTACCTCCATGGGGGGGGAATTTTGTAACAACTCACTTAAATTAGGTGGCAAAAACGCATGCAAGTTGCACCAATTTTCAAAGCGAATTTACATGCATAAGTATGCTTGAAAATTTTTCTGGCAAATTTGTCCACACGTAATTACATCTGCTATTGCACGTGTGGGAAGAATTCCAGAAAAATCTATGAGCATATTTTTGAAAAATGTAAAAAATAATCATGTTAAGTGCAAACTCCTCCCCACCTCAGCCCCGCCCCTCTCCAGGAACACCTCTACTCAACCTGGATAAATTTATGGCCAAACAGGTAGAATGCACACAAGTTTAGCTGCATATTAGGCAGACAATTTTGTAAAAAACCATTTCCACGGTTACAACAATGTACCCGGTCCATTCGATTGTAAATTTGTCTGGACTAAGCAGAGTCATTCATGGGCACAAAGCTGGGAAGCAATTTGTGCTTACACATACATATATTTACATTTTTAAAAATATGCACATAGCACTCGGGAGAGGATCCAAGATGGCACCTTAGTGAGGTGAACACGGGCACCTTTTTCTTCCGCTTGTTCATTTTCTGAGCAAATGCCGCATTTGGCCCGCAAGCGAAGGGCAAGGGAGCGTTTTGCTCCGGAAACTCTCTCTCCCCTTCCAATGGCGGGACCAATGGACGCCCTCGTCCGCTGGGTTTCAGCAATTCCGGGACCTAGCTCGCTGGTCGTTGTTCGGGAGGAAGAAGAGACCAAACCCGCCCCAGAGCTGTCAACAACTTTATCCCCGGAGGAGAGGTCCCCACCCGCTAACCCCGCTGAAGTTCGATCCTACCCACTGAGGCGGGACTCGGAGGTGTCGGAGAGGAGCACCCGTAGTGAGTGCTGCCGGAGCCCGCATTTGTGGAGGGAGAAGCCTCAGCCCTATGCCAGAGCTTAGGGGCAGCGGGAGTGGTTTCTGCTGGAGCTGCTTCCCAGCAGACCGGTGAGAGCTCTGCTGATTATCTACCTATTCGGCTAACAGAGCTGGTAAGGCCTCAGTCATTTAGTCTGGAATTGATCTGGGACACTATTCATGTTCTGAATTCAAATATTTCAATACAAATAAATGTGATCTCTAACACAGTTCAAGATTTAGACAAACGGCTAAAAACTGTTGAGAAAGAAGTTGGTGAACATAAAGAGGTGTGGGAATCTCTTAATACTAATCTTGTGAGTTCTTTTGTTACTCAGCAAGTGCTAATTAAGGAAAACAATCCCTTCAGTTTAAACTGGAGAATATTGAGAATCAAATACGTGCAAAAAATTTGCGTTCTATTAATTTTCCGAAAGTTCCTCTCACCTCACCCAAAGATATCTGGAGGAGGTATTTACTAGAAATATTAAAAAATTCCAGAAGCTGCGCTTCCAATAACTTCCAAGATTTATTATACCCCCAGTTAAAGAAGAGGACATTGCAGAACAGCGACATGCAAGCTTTACTATCTACTGAGTCACCTAAGAAGGATATTTCGGCAGTTTTGGAATAGTCAGATCAAAATTTGGCTACGCCTTCAACATTTATTGTTACATTCTTGCTTGACTCTGATAGGGAATGGATATTCAAAAAATACTTTGCACATCAAACTGAGCTCTTTTTGAACTGTAAAGTTCAAATGTTTCCTGATCTTTCAAGACAAACCCAGGAGAAGATGCCAGCTTTTGTTACTAAAACCTAAAGTTCTTGAGATAGGATTGTTTTTTGTGTTAAAATTTTCTTGCAAATGCTTGATTAAGCACCAGGGTGCTTCCTATTTGTTTTTGCATCCGTCTCAACTAATAACCTTTCTCACTAATAAAGCTGGAGTTCAGTTTAGCTCTTCTCCTGCTTCTGGTCAATGAGCTCCTTATAGTAGTAACCTGACCTCAAACAATATACTGACCCATTATAGCTAATACCTCTTGTTATTATATCTTGATTTTCTTTTGGATTGTGTATATCTTGGATCACTTATTGTGGGCTTGTAAGATATGTGGCATTAGAAATGTGTAAAATCTTTACCTTTTTCTGTTTTTTGACAATGGTGTATTACATGTATTGCCTTTCAAGTTTAATGCTTGATATTACATTGTAAAATTCATAAATAAAAAATAAAAAAATAAATTTATTAAAAATATGCACGTACATTTTTTCAAAACATTTCAGCACATATAAAGGCAGGTATAACTGTGTGCGGACAGTTTTGCTGAGATAATTTTCAAAGTGGATTTATATCTGTAAGTTTGCTTTGAAAACTGGTGTAACTTACATACATGTTTGCGCATAAGTTGCACCAATTTTCAAAGCAGACTTGCGGATGGATATAAGTCCACTTTGAAAATTATCCCAGCAAAACTACACATACACAATTACACCTATTTAGTGCACACAATTTTGCCAAGAGAATTTACGTGCATACTTTTTCAAATTGAAAAAGTATGCGCCTTAAGTCCCAGTCTCACCCAGGCCCCACATCCTGGAATGCTTCTCTCCTATGCATGTAAAAATACATACACACAAAGGTCCATATTCAAAGGCCATTTAGATGGATAATGTAATAGTTACCTGGCTAGAATTTAGCCGGATAAAAAAAGGGGTGTTTCAGGGATGTTCCAGGGAGGGGCTGAGATATCTGGCTAACCTCTGTCAGAGCGATGCTGGCGCGCCAGGAGCGGGGGTCCCTTGCTCCCAGAGAGGAAGATGGGGGGGGGGGGGGGGGGGCAGGAGCCACGATTTTTCTCAGTGGATAGGTAGGAGGGGGGAGGGAGGCTGAGCTCCTTTTAAAGGGAACATTGGGATGGAGGCCCGGCTTCCAAAACGGGGCAAATCTCTATGATTTAAAAAGGTTTAGGGACAGGGGAGGGGGTTAGGATACAATGTATGAATTGACATGTTTTTTGGGGGGGGGGGGAAGGAGGGAGGGGATGGGGCAACAATTTTTCTTTAGTAGATGACAGAGCAACCTGGCTATTTTCAAACACAGCCGATCAGTTTTTTATTTTTTTTTGTTATCCAGCTATATATGTAAGCCAGATGTTTCTCCCACTGAATATGTGGGACATGTTATCCGGCTAACTTTAGCCGGATAACTTGTCCACTAACCAGCCTACTGAATATGGACCTCACGGTGTTTATGTACATAACTTTACATGATTATCGGTTGCACAATTTTCTAAAGTGCCATTTCTTCAGGTAAAGCACTATGTATAGTATATAGTACTTTATCTGCAGAAATCCCTTTGAAATTTACCCTCAAATATGCCCATATCTGATGACTAACTTACGAGCGATGATGTAAAATTACCCCCATAGTGTCCAAACTGAAGGTAATCATGGAATTCTTTGCGACTAAATTCATATTCTTGTTTCACTGCCTAAATCATTTTAACAGATTCATCCCCTTTCACCATTTGAGAGACAAAACTCAGCCCTTTACTGGCTCAAAGTTCAAAAATTGTAAATGGCTCCCTGGTATGAAATGTAGATGAGTTATAATGGGGAAAAGTGGTATTACTGAGAAACCGTAGCATAATTTCAAGCATACATCCCTCCATGCTTTTTTCAATAGAAAAACCAAAGGGCTAGTTCTTAGGGTTAAAGGCAAGTTATGAGGTTTTACATTCACTACATATCTTAGCTCAAGGGAACTTATTAAAAACTTTTCCAAATTTAATAGCTTATAGAAAGATGTATTAAACATTCATTCTTCTAAATATCTTAGGTTAGACACCATATTACATAAATCTGTCTGAAAGCCTCAAGCCGCCCTGCTCTAGTCCCTGCATTAACATTTTTAATGTTAGATGTGCTTTCTTCCTCATCCAGTTACTTTTTTTTAGCATCACATTAATCAAGATCTTTTTATAATAATGCAAAAAGGTTCCAACTGGAATGCATATATCTACTTGGAAAAACTATCATTTAAAAAAAGTAAATTCTACCAACTATAGAGACCGGGAGAAATGGACAATGTTGCAATAGATTTCTTGTGTATCTAACTATCTAACAACCATTTAAGATCTTTGGGTGGCATGATTCCCAAATACTTTAAAGAACCATTTGCCCACTTTAGAGGGAATTCAGATCTCCATGCATTGCTAAACAAAATCCATAACTAGGGCAATTTTAGAAAGCATTTCCATGGGTAAAGCAGTGCTTTACAGCAAAATACAAAGACCACAGATGTGATAACATGCAATACAAGAAACCCAAAACAATTTTTTTTCAATAACCACCCCAATGCTCTCTTCTCACCCAACGACTTTAACTTAATTTTGGAAATGGAGCCTAGAGAAGTCTAAGTCACATTCGGGCCGATACAGTAAAGTCCGCGGGAGAGCGGACTGGCCCTTCGCCGGTGCGCATGATTCTCTATTTAAATTAGGTGATGCGGTAGATCCGGGTAAAAGGAGGCGCTAGGGACCCTAGCACGTCCCTAGCGCCTCCTTTTTGACAGGAGTGGCGGCTGTCAGCGGGTTTGACAGCCGACGCTCAATTTTGCTGGCGTCGGTTCTTGAGCCCGCTGACAGCCACGGGCTCGGAAACCAGACGCCAGCAAAATTGAGCGTCCGGTTTTCGGCCCGACAGCCGCGGGCCGAATTCAAATTTTTTTTTTTTTTTACTTTTTTTACTTTTCAGGACCTCCGACTTAATATCGCTATGATATTAAGTCGGAGGGTGCACAGAAAAGCAGTTTTTATTGCTTTTCTGTGCACTTTCCCGGCGCTAATTTCTGAAAGTAAAATGTATCCCGCGCGCATACCTAATAGGGCCCTCAACATGCATTTGCATGTTGAGGGCCCTATTAGGTGCCGCGGGTTGGACGCGCGTTTTCCTCCCCTTACTGAATAAGGGGTAAGGGAAAACACGCGTCCTGATTGATAGGCTGTGCTGTTACACTATATTATTCTTTAAAATGTTCCCCGATAGACTTAAATTGTTGGATTTTACCCTATGCAAAGCTGTCACTTTTTCCATTAGATATACTTTCCAAATATGCTGAATCAGTGACTCAGTGGAATGAAGATAAGAATATAAGAAATGCCATACTGGGTCAGACCAAAGATCTATCAAGCCTACTTTCGAATTATTCAAAATCCAAAGACAGAAACAAGATATTTCTTTTCCTAAGCTACACTATTTCAAAGTAAGCTGCCACAATACAATGCATGATTAATTTTTTAAAGTTTAGGTCTAATTTCAGGAATCAAAAAATTCAGAAGGAACAATTAGGTGTTGCTAACTGGTTTAAATGTTATTTTATTTATTAAGTGGATTACTTTTTCCCCCAATATTATTTAACTTCAAGACATTTCCATCAAATCTGGAAAACAGTGCCAGCTGAGGCACACATTTCCCAACATTCATCACTTACATCAGGGTAAATTTGGTGACATTTATGAGTTACATTCCAAGAAAATGATTCATACTCATGTAGCCAATTCTCCGTTTTGGTGCTTTATTATCCTAGACTAGGGGTACTATGGATGCGGGTTCAGGTCCAGATGGGGTGGAAGACTTCTCTTCCGGGGCCCCTAGCGCTGTCAATCACTATCTCAGTGACCACTTCACACTCTTTATCAAAAATCTCCAGGTGTCGTCAGATTGTGAAAAATAACAGCAGGGAAGACAAAATTAGCAAAATAGGGAGAAACCAGGAATCACAAAAGGGTCCATCCGTTCCCTATTAAGTCCACAAGGGGAATACTCAAAAGAAAACACAAGTCCGTAGTTGGTGTTCAATAAAAGATAGTCGTTTATCTAAAGAAGCAGATCCAAGAGAAAGAGGACTGAAAAGAGGAGATTTCCCCTAGATCTCAAAGCAAGGTGGTTGGAGAGCTGGAGATTCCCCCTGGATCTCACAGAAGGCAAGTCAAGCATTTGGCAAAGAGGTACTGAGGAAGAAGTTTTGAGAAGATGTTTGGATTTTGACTGACCAGTGCCTGAGGGAAGGGCAAACCCCCGGTATCCCAAAGGACTGGGACAGAGATCTGTTTGCCCATTTGACCAGTTAACAGATTGGGTGAAGAAAAGGATGGACTTTTGAGCCACTAATTCAAGAGACTTGTGTTTTTGATAGTTGGAATACAGTTGAAAAGTTAGACTTTTTTTGAACCCAGTCTGGATACTTTTGCTTGGGTATATTTTTCTTCTCGTGCCAGAACTAGAACTGTACTCTGCACTTTGAAGAGAGAACCATGTTAAGCAGAGTGCCACAGGGATTGGTTCTATTCAATATCTTTGTGAGTGACATTGCAGAAAAGATAGATGGTAAAGTTTGTCTACTTGCAGATGATACTGATGATCTGCAACAGAGTGGACATGCTTGAAGGAGTAAAGAGAATGAAAAAATTATTTAAGAAAGCTTGTAGGATGGTCAAAGATTTGGCAGCTGGGATTCAATGCCAAAAAGTGCAAAGTCATGCATCTGGGGTGTGGTAATCTGAAAGAGCTGTATATGATGGGGAGAGACCTTGGGTAATAGTATTTGGCGATCTGAAGACGGTGAAGCAATGTGACAAGGCAATAGCTAAAGCCAAAAGAATGCTCTTCTGCACAGAGAGAGGAATAACCAGCAGGAAAAAGGAGGTAATAATTTATTTATTTATTTATAACTTTTTTTATACCGAAGTTCAGGTAACAGAATTACTTATCACTCCGGTTTACATTACAACAGGTAGTAAACAATGACAACATATGTCTTACAATGAACAAGGGAGTGAACAACTTGGATAACATAACATAATATAACTAGGATCAGTAACAGTACGCACTATTAGAGCGAAACGAGGCCATGGGGAGGGAGATTGTTTGGGGGAGGGGGGAGGAGGGAGTAATTTATTATTGATGAGTAAAAAACATGAACATAGGTTCTGGGTGTCAATAGTATGAACAGTCTGTGGGAGCTGTGGAGGACTTAGTAAGTTAAGGGAATGCTTGACCGAACAGCCATGTCTTGAGTCTTTTTTTGAACGTGTTGGGGCAATGTATCAGCCTTAGCTCTGGAGGAAGCAAATTCCACTGTTTGGGGCCTGCTGTGGATAGAGCTCTTTTACTTAAAGATGTTTTCATGGGAGGTGCGTGTAGAGTTCCTCTTTGTGCTAATCTTAGCGGTCGGGAAGACCGCTAAGATTAGCACAAAGATTAGCTAAGACCGTACAAGGACAATAATGTCCTTGTACGGGTCCTTAGTGAGGCCTCACCTGAAGTACTGTGTTCAGTTCTGAAGACCGTATCTCAAGATTAGCACAAAGATTAGCTAAGACCGTACAAGGACAATAATGTCCTTGTACGGGTCCTTAGTGAGGCCTCACCTGAAGTACTGTGTTCAGTTCTGAAGACCGTATCTCAAGATTAGCACAAAGATTAGCTAAGACCGTACAAGGACAATAATGTCCTTGTACGGGTCCTTAGTGAGGCCTCACCTGAAGTACTGTGTTCAGTTCTGAAGACCGTATCTCAAAAAGGATAGTGACAAGATGGAGACGGTACAAAGAAGGGCGACCAAAATGGTGTGGGGTCTGTATCAGAAGATATATGAGGAGAGGCTGAAGGATCTAAATATGTATGCCCTGGAAGAGAAGAGGTGCAGTAGAGATATGATACAGACCTTCAGATACCTGAAAGGATTTAATAATGCACAAACTTTGAACCTTTTCCGTTGGAAACAGTAGGGGGGATGACTCAGAACCGTCAGGAAATATTTCTTCACAGAGAGGGTGGTGGATGCTTGGCATGCCCTTACAGAGGAGATGGTGAAGAAGAAAAAAGTTATTGAATTCAAAGGGACATGAGATAAACACTGTGGATCCCTAAAGTCCAGAGAATGGAAATGAAGAAGAGGGTGCATGGGGCGGCAGTTACTACCCTTAACAGAAGGCATGGGGATTACTACCCTCAATCAATAGCCTTGACATTTCTGATGCAACTGCAACATCGTTCCCTGCTTTGATGGGGGGAAGTGGATACAGACAACAATTAACATGGGCCCTTTTACAGTCTGGGGTACTGACTCACAGATATAAGGGAAAAAGCACAGGGTGGCTTGTATGATCAAGTCCCAAAGCAAAGCACATCAAGCAGCATTATCTGAATTATATGAAAATTGGTTCCTACCTGCTACTTTTCATTCCTGTAATACCATAGATCAGTCCAGAAAAGTGGGTTGTGCATCCCTACCAGTAGGTGGAGTCAGAGAACAATAAAACTTTGGGCACTGCTACATAACAAGTGCCACCTGCAGTCACTCAGTATTGACCTGTACCCAAGCCCATGCTAACAGAACTAAATAACGAAAGGTAGCACCCAACCAAATTTCCGGACAATCATTTCGTCGCTGGCAAAAAACCAGACCGAACAACTGCTAAAAACTGCTCCATGAATCACGTCTGCAAAAAAGGAGCTTCAACAATAAAAAACTTAAGCAGGTTCTGACCAAGACAGTCTTTCGGTATCTGAAGAAAGGGGTGGGCCTCTGGACTGATCTGTGGTATTACAGGAACGAAAATTAGCAGGTAAGAACCAATTTTCATTTCCTGAACATACCCAGATCAGTCCAGAAAAGTGGGATGTACCCAAGCCACTCTACACTGGGCGGGAACCCGAAAGACCCGCACAAAGCACACTCTCCCTGAAGGACGGTTCATCAGAAGCCTTAACGCCCAATCGGTAATGTTTCGTAAAAGTGTGACTAGACGACCACACTGCCGCCCTACAGATCTCCTGAGGTAACAGTAACCGACACTCTTCCCAGGAGGTAGCCTGAGACCTAGTGGAATGAGCTCTGAGACCCAAAGGCACCTGACGCCCTCGGGTTATATATGCTGCGCAAATGGCTTCCTTAATCCACCGAGATATGGTCGCCTTTGACGCTTTCTCCCAAATGTTCAGAACTCTGAAGTCATTGGTAACCTCCAGATAATGCAATAAGGCACGCCGCACATCCAAAAGATGAAGGTCTCTATTCTGAGAAGACTCCCGGGACCAGTTAGGGAACTCCGGAAGCTCCACAGTTTGATTGACGTGAAAGGCTGAAGCCACCTTAGGGACAAAGGACGGAACCATACGTAATGATACCTGATCGTCGTAAATCCAAAGAAAAGGATCCCGACAAGACAGCGCCTGCAACTCTGAGATCAGACGGGCCGAGCAAATGGCCAGCAAAAACACTGTTTTCAAAGTCAGATCTTTCAGGGAAACTGCACGAAGAGGCTCGAAAGGAGCGCCACATAGAACTCGCAGGACTAAATTCAAACTCCAATCCAGATGTTACGACTGTCGCTTCCCGACGTCTCCACTCCGCCCTCCTTACCTCTCTGGCGACTCTACCTGCGGTTGACGGACGTTTGGCTGTCACGGCGTCTGCCTGCCATCCTCTCCGGCGTCCCCGGTCCGGCTTGGGTGCTGCCTCCCGCCATGCTGTCCAGTTGCCTTAGGGGGCGCGCGCCGCGCGGCCCTGCTTCAAGTACCTTCTTTGGAGCGAACCCGGTCCCTCCTGCACCTCTCCTTACCTCAGCACTGAAGACTGTCAGTCAGCCGCAGTGAAAACAGCTCTTTTTTTTTTAATTAAACTTTACCAAGACACAGAGAAAAGCTGTTGCAGGAGACAAGGGAGCAGCTGTAGCAGAGAAGGTGGTGAGTAGGCAGGAGCCCCTGGTCGTCAGACACCGAAATGTGGCGGGCGAAACCCTGACAGGAATATCCAATTCCCCAGACGCCTGGCTTCTACTGAGGGATGGCCCACGAAAGCGCCTAACACCTCAGGAAGCGACTGTAAACCAAAAAATTAAATTCAAACTAACTAAATAAAAAATATAACTAAAGACTGCAGGTGTGCATCTGTACCACCCGCTGGAGTCAAAGAAATACTGAGTGACTGCAGGTGGCACTCTCATTATGTATCAGTGCCCAAAGTTCTAATTGGAGAAAGTTCTTTTTTACTCACGCACAATTAAACTCTGGAATTTGTTGCCAGAGGATGTGGTTAGTGCAGTTAGTATAGCTGTGTTTAAAAAAGGATTGGATAAGTTCTTGGAGGAGAAGTCCATTACCTGCTATTAAGTTCACTTAGAGAATAGCCATTGCCATTAGCAATGGTAACATGGAATAGACTTAGTTTTTGGGTACTTGCCAGGTTCTTATGGCCTGGATTGGCCACTATTGGAAACAGGATGCTGGGCTTGATGGACCCTTGGTCTGACCCAGTATGGCATTTTCTTATTTTCTTATGTTCTCTGACTCCACCTGCTGGTAGGGATACACAACCCACTTTTCTGGACTGATCTGGTATGTTCAGGAACAAGAAGGCTCCTGATTGGAAATATACTCACCAGTGAAAGTGGGATAACTAAAGTATAGTTCCAGTTCTAGCATGAACTGGGCTAAAAGAAGAAAAATATCCCCAAGTATAATACGTTATTGCAGAGAAATAAGGTGGAACTGGGACACACCCACCTACCAGATGTGGAACTTTATTCACAACGAAGTACTTTTTCCGTGAACCTCGTTCACAACGAAGTATATTTTCCATGAACACCTTGGATCTGAATTTCAACGATAAAGCTTACGAATATAATTTAGATTTTTTAAATGTTCCACTTTTCTTTTTTTCAGTACTTCAAAGCGGATTACATTCAGGTACTGTAGATATTTCCCTACAATCTAAGGGCTAGATTCATCATTCCGTGCAGAATGATGATCTGCCGCGATAAAGGGGGTGGGTGGTGAGAAAAAGGGGGCAGGAGTGCATTAGTGTGCAGCCGGCCACATCATAGCAGTGCAGTTTCGCCTGTGGCTGTGAGGCTATGCTGCACACTATTGCCCCCATAGCTCCACGCTAAAAGGTGGTGCTATTTCCTGTGCTGCTGCCAGCGATAATGTCTAAAACATTATGGCCGGCAGCGGTGCCGCCACCCCATTTCCCTAAACTCTGCCCCAACTCCTCCCAAACTCCACTCCTTCCCCTAATTTTAATTTTACCACACGTGATAACACCCTAATGCACGCGATAATGGGCTATCGCAGCTTGAAAAAGAACCCCCTAAGTTTCTACCTGAGGTAATGGAGAGTAAAATGACTTGCCCAAGGCCACAAGGAGCAACAGTGGAACTTGAACCCTGGTCTCCTGGTTCTATAGCCCACTGCTCTATCCACTAGGCTATTCCTCCTCTAAGTGAATTGTGTTAAAAAAAAAAAAAGTGTACCTATTTTGTTTCCTGTAGAAATGCAGCCATAAGGCAACAGACAAAGGTCCAGGGATTCTGCTTCCCAAATTGATTCCATAATGCGAAGAATCTGTAATAAAACAATCATTTTGTTTAAAAAAAAAAACCTTCACAAAATGTAAACATTTACACAAAAGATATCCCAAGATTCAGGGATAATAATCAAGCTTCCTAGTTTTAGAGGGTTCTGTGGTTGCACAAAATTTGCTCACTGCTACAGAATTTCTCCTTTTTATCATTTTCATATCAAAATATATTTTATACATTAATAATGAAGTGAAAAGAGAGACATTACTGAAAGGGATTCAAAATCAATAAGTTTTATAATTTGACCTATTTCTGATAAATGTAACCGCAATAAAACTAAGTTAAAAAAATAAATGGTTTTTTCTCTACAGAACAATCTCAGCAGACAAAGACTATCTCGGCAGGTTTAGCATTGATAAATATGCTGGGCCCGATATTCTGTGCCACTTAGCTAGATCTGTTAGGATTTATCTGGTTATATGGTAGCAGATGAAAGTCAGCCGTGCTGAGTGGACGCTACTTAGCAGATAACCAGTTATCCAGTGTTAAGAGCCAAGCCATGCTTTATGACGCTTATCCAGGGATACAAGAACACTTAGATTTTGTAGAAAGTATAATTTTTTTATTGAGCAATATAAGTATTCTTGGGAGATGCTGGATGCCGTTTCTCTGACAAACTGACCACCAGCATCTCGTTGTATACATGAACTGATCCTTCTTTTATAGGTAAAATACAATACAGTACTAGGTCAGAAATTCTGTACCTGCGTGATGACCTAGAGAATCATTTACATAGATTGTCATGTCAACAGCATGATAGATTATCCCTAAACTACCCTGATTATTTCTCCAAGGTGGAGCCCATTTTCCATCACTCTTTGTTGTTAGAATCTTGCTGGTCAGGGTAATTATCACATCTTAGGCTGTGTTTACAGATGCCCCTGTTAATGGTGCCCCTGTAGTGACAGTCTAGCCTGAAGTTCCAACCATTGCCTTCCGCTTTTGTGAACCTATAATTAGGCATCACAAAGTGTCGCCAGCTTCAAGTGCTGTCCAGGTGTCCTTGGAATTCCTGCAAGTCAGGCTCAGTAAGGCATTTAAAGTTCACATATGGGCCGATACAGTACAGTGCGCTCCAATGGAGCGCACTGTTAACCCTCCATTGGATGTGCGTTTTCGACGCGCTAGCATTACCCCTTATTCAGTAAGGGGCCGAAAACACGCGTCCAACCCCCCCGAACCTAATAGCACCCGCAACATGCAAATGCATGTTGATGGCCTTATTAGGTATTCTCGCGCGATTCACAAAGCAAAATGTGCAGCCAAGCCGCACATTTTACTTTCAGAAATTAGCGCCTACCCAAAAGTAGGCGCTAATTTCTTCGGGCATCTGGAAAGTGCATAGAAAAGCAGTAAAAACTGCTTTTCTGTGCACCCTCTGACTTAATATCATGGTGATATTAAGTCGGAGGTCCCGAAAGTTACCAAAAGTGTAAAAAAAAAATAAAAATTTGAAGTCAGCCCGCGGCTCGAAAACCGGACGCTCAATTTTGCCGGCGTCCAGTTTCCGAACCCGTGGCTGTCAGCAGGCTCGAGAACCGACGCCGGCAAAATTGAGCGTCAGCTGTCAAACCCGCTGACAGTCGATGCTCCGGTCCAAAAGGAGGCGCTAGGGATGCGCTAGTGTCCCTAGCGCCTCCTTTTACCTGTTTTTACCGCCAGGCCTAATTTGCATACAGAATTGCGCACACAGGAGAGTGGGCGTTTGCCCGTTCTCCCGCGGACTTTACTGTATTGGCCCGATAGCCAGGAAGGCTAAGATAGCAGAGGATTCTGGATCAGTTGCTGTCTCCATGTTGGTCTCAAGCTCAGGCACACATATCACCGGCTAAGTTGTTGGCCAGCTAAGTGGTGGGCAGGATGGGGGTGTAACTTTTTTTTTTTTATAATCTGTTTATTGAATCATCAAAGAATTGGTATAATATAAACAACAATTTAGCACATAGTCCATAGAACACATTTAAAATATGACTAAGACAGAATAAGTAGCATCTACAATAACCAAATCAGTGTAATCCAAATTATTAATTTTCCATTTCTCTTTAAATGCCCCCCCCAGCAAAAAGCTAAGAAAACTTAATATATAAACATCCAGTTCAAATGTATTTCTTAATAAGTGACATGAATAGCATCAAATCGTCTCCACAAATGTATTTAAGCCTTATTTGTAGCTAAATTCCTTGGATTAGTCAACAATTGAATTCTCAAGTTTTTTCCATGTGAGGACACTTCTTCCGTAAAACAAGCCATTGCGCAAAGGATAGAAATTCTTCACTGTTCCAAGTAGATAGAATAACTTTTTTTGCCCACAAAAGTGAAATGACAACAAAACAAACCTCCCTTGAGCAGAACAGTCTATCTAAAAGAACTAAATAAATCAGCTTACCATTCCAACTTACCGTGCAATTTAAATTTTTTTCAACAAATGAAAAAGGTTTTTTCCAAAAAATTGCAGTTTAATGACAATCTGTAAGCATATAGCAAAAATAACCTTTTTGATGTTATATTTTAAACACAAATCAGACTCCCATAACTTTAGCCTAGCCCCCTGCTCTCTAGTTAAATAAAACCTGTAACTTAAAATGTATTTCCCTCATTTGGGTCTGGAGGGTCTGGTGGGTCTGATGGGTCTGGAGGAGATATAATTCAGAAATTATACCTCCTCCAGACCCATCAGAGAATCCTACAGAGAATCCCTACAGGTACCACACTCCAAAACCACTAGACTTATAACCTCCAGAGACAGGGCTTTCTCCACCGCAGGACCCCCATTATGGAACTCCATCCCTCCAGATCTGCGATAAGAACCCTGCCTCCCTACATTCAGGAAAAGACTCAAAACGTGGTTATTTATGAAAGCCTTTCTAGATCCCATTTGAACATTAATTCGCCACTAACTGACGCTCAGAATTTTTCTTAAGAGGGTAATTAACAACTGTTCCTCAACATGGTAATTCAATAACTCTGCAAACTCCATTTCTTGGTTCACACCATTTATTGGTAAATTTATTCTCTTTGTTATATTCCTATCTCCTTTTCTCTACCCCAAGTTTTTGTATTTCCCTTGTTTTATTGTAACTGCAATCTTTTGTTTTGAGCACCTGTTAAAGTTTCTTATTATGTGTTATCTTCTTTCACCCCTTGTTAATTGTAAATCGGCATGATGCGATTCCCATCGCGAATGCCGGTATAGAAAAACTCAAAATAAATAAATAAAAATAAAATTTGAACTGTAGTATAGTATTTATATACGGAAGCAAAGGCAGTGCTCATATCTGCTTCAGTTATCATAACTTTAAGATCAGAAGATCATATATCAGCTAGCCTTAGTAAACAGAAAGCATGCACATCTTGTAACATCAGATACCAAATGGTGATTTTGTTAGATTGCACTGACATCTGAAAAAGATTCTTCAGCCTTGATGCACCTGGCTCTGAGATTTCGGGTTTGCACATAAGCAAAAAATTAAGTGTTAAGAATACTCCAACACTCACAAATTTCCTGAAAAGAGAGGAGAAAGTCCAGGTCTTTATGAATAATATTGTTCACATTCATCAATACTGTAACATCCCAATCCAAAAAACAATGGATTTCCCAAGCCCTGCAGGAAAATCAGCATTACCCACAAAAGTAAAAAAAGAGGAAAATTGGGTTTCCTTCCAATGTGTGCCCTCCACCAATTCTACGCCTTCCTTACTGAAAGAAACCAAAAATTAACCTGAGAACAAAAGGGCAATTTACACCATGGCAAGTAGAAAAGATTGATTGGCCAATAAGGGTAAGACCACTCTTCCATCATAAGAACATAAGAAATTGCCATATTGGGTCAGACCAAGGGTCCATCAAGCCCAGCATCCTGTTTCCAACAGTGACCAATCCAGGCTACAAGTACCTGGCAAGTACTCAAAAACTAAGTATATCCCATGCTACTGATGCTAGCAATAGCAGTGGCTATTTTCTAAGTCAACTTGATTAATAGCAGATAATGTACTTCTCTTCCAAGAACTTATCCAAACCTTTTTTAAACCCAGTTACATTAACTGCACTAACCACATCCCCTGGCAACAAATTCCAGAGTTTAATTGTGCATGGAGTAAAAAAGAATTTTCTCAGATTAGTTTTAAATATGCTACATGCTAACTTCATGGAGTGCCCCCTAGTCCTTCTATTATCCAAAAGAGTAAATAACTAATTCACATTTACCCATTCTAGACCTCTCATGATTTTAAACACCTCTATCATATCCCCCCCTCAGCCGTCTCTTCTCCAAGCTGAACAACCCTAACCTCTTCAGCCTTTCTTCATAGTGGAACTGTTCCATCCCCTTTATCATTTGGTCACAATCAGATTTGCTGCTTTGCATTTCCCACTCATGGACTAAACGTAGCAGGCAGGTCACACTATACAATTGCCAATCAGGTAATTTGCGATTGTAAGCCCCCCATTTTTCTAATACCTACTAATTTAGTATAGCTGGTCCTTTCCGCAAAAATGTAGAGTTTTAATAACCTCATTGGTCTTAAAGAAAAATGAAATCTTTGGAAGTTACGATTATTTTTATTGGATCAACAAAAAAACGATGTAGGTGCCATCCTCAAATATGATTGAAATCTGAAGGAGCACAGATGATCTCAAAAGCTCATGCATTATGTTGTAGGGATGTGCGTTCGTTTGCCTTGGAGGCTCATTGCTGAGGTCCTCTATCCTTTATACCATGCCAGGGAATTGTTTCGGGATGTCGCTCTAAGCCCCTTATGCCGGTGGGCATTGACTGTGCCTGGTGGAAGGCTACAGTCATCTCCAGGGTTCTCTCCAAGGTGAGCCTGGTGTGCCGGCAGACCCAGTTCCATAGGGGTCAGTCAAAACCATCTAGTAACTGCTCTAGGAGTATCTGATGGGCTACATCTAGTCCCAATCTTGCCTCCGGCTGGAGCCACTGCCAACCGGAATCTTTCAATTGGTGACAGAGGTTTCTGGGGCTCTTCCCGGACTGTAGGGTCTCTCACCAGAACTGCTGCCAGTAATATTCTGGGGAATACCCAGCTCTCTGTGTATAGCAGCCTTGACATCCTCATAGGAAGCCCTCCTATTTGGATTGGCTGCCTGGAAAACCACCTGACTCCTGCCAGTGAGCAAATTAGCCAAGTAAGTTGTCCAGCTGGTCTCTGGCAAGGCTGATAGGTGAGCGGTCCATTCAAAAAGACTGCCTGTAAACTGGTCATATCTGTAAAATAAAACACACAGATCACTGCAAACAACCTGCTGAAAAGCTGAGCTGACACTAGAGTAGTTGTCCTCAGTACAGCATTGCTTATACAATATAGATCTGCATGAGAGAGTTGTCAAAAGGAAACCTTTTCTACAACATCAACAGAAAAGTCATTGTCTAAAGCAGCGGTTCTCAACCTATGGGTCGCGACCCCAGCGGGGGTCGAACGCCCAAAACGCAGGGGTCGCGCGCTCCCGGTCTCTCCCGCTGCCGTTGCCGCCGGGCTGTCAGCACGTTCAAGCCCAGCGGGAACGGCAGCGGCGCTAGAAGAAGCTCTGCACCCGCGGCTGGGCCTTTTCTTCTTCCTGCGCCTGCCCCCCCCCCTCCCGTGACCCGGAACAGGAAGTGAATCGTGGTGCGCGGGAAGGAGAGAGAGCCGCGCCGCGCGAAAAAGTAGCAGCGGCGGCTGCAGCATCGGCCCCCGAGCAGTTGAAGCAGCCGGTAATGGAGAAAGGAGAGAGCAGCACGAGCCTCCCGCGGCCGATGGGATTCTTCTTTCTTGGCCAGCGAGGCTGCTGCAGCTCCCATTTGTGCTCGGGGGAGAAGAGGAAGTGAGTGAGAGAAAGAGAGAGAAGCAGCCAGCCAGCCTGTGTGTGATTGACTGGTCAGAGAGCTGATGTGTGTGTGTGTATGTGAGAGACAATGAAAGTGATTGCTCAGGGAGATGACTGATGTATATGTGAGAGTGTGAGACATTAGTCAGGGAGGTGACTGATGTGTGTGTGAGAGTGTGAGACATTAGTCAGGGAGGTGACTGATGTGTGTGTGTGAGAGAGAGAAAAAGCATGGAAGGGAGAAGTCTGGGTATGTGAGAAAGCATGGGCGTAAGAAGCCTGGTGTTGTGGGGGTGAAAGAAAGCATGGGAGTGAGAAACCAGGGTGAGTGTGCATGCATGAGAGAGAGAGACTGCTTGGTAAGGTGATGGTGTGTGTGAGAGAAAGAGACTGGTGTGTGTGTGTGAATGTGAGAGAATGTGATTCAGGGAATGAGAAGCCTGTGCACGTGGAGAGTGAGCATGGAAATGAGAGAGACTGGTGTGTGTGTAACAGAGAGAAAGTGATTATGGGAATGAGAAGCCTGTGCATGTGGAGAGAACAAGCATGGGAGTGAGAGACTGGTGAGTGAGTGAGTGTGTGTGTGTGAGAGAGAGAGAGAGAGACAGAGAAAGTGATTATGAGAGTGAGAAGCCCATATATGTAAGTAGAACACGGGAGTGGGAAGCCTGTGTGTGTGTGTGTGTGTATGGCATGAGAGAAACTGTTCAGGAAGGTGACTGGTGTGTGTGTGTGTGTGAGAAAGTGATTATGAGAGTGAGAAGCCCGTATATGTAAGTAGAACACGGGAGTGGGAAGCCTGTGTGTGTGTGTGTGTGTGTGTGTATGGCATGAGAGAAACTGTTCAGGAAGGTGACTGGTGTGTGTGTGCCAAAGACTGTTTGGGAGATGATTGGTGTGTGAGAGACAGAAACTGGTCATGGGGGCATGACTGGTATGGTGTGTGTGTGTGAGAGACATGGGCACTAAGGAAGAGGACCATAAGTATAGAGCTTAGCTTCTACTGCTGCTTCTGGTGAGTGCCACGGCCTGCAGGGAAGGGGAGTAGGAGAGCTGCTGGAGGGGGTAAGTAAAGGTGGCTTTTTAAGTTTATTTTTCTTGACTGCCATTTTAATTGTGTGATGTCTGCTTTTTTGAAATATTTTATTGGTGTTTGGAGAATGTTTAATAGTTTTTATGCGTTTTTAATTGTTGGATGTTCATAGCTGTTTTGAAACATTTATTCTGCTTATTAGTATAGTATAGTTTTACAATTATTTCTGTGTGGGGATCTATAGCTGCTTGCTAGTTCTGTTTTCCTAATAAGAGGTGTATTGGTTTTTAGGACCTGATTTAATATTTGTAGTGTTGCCTTTTCATAGATAGGGTTGCTCCTGTTTGAGTGTATTCCATAATACAGGTGTAACTGTGTGCGGATTAGTTTATGTGCATTACTACAGATCCTGGGAGTATGTTAGGTCGGTTCTGTGTCTGTTACCGAGATGAGATATTTTGCTAGCATGTAAGCGTTTGTATCGGTCTTATTTGTTGTGTTTTCTCAGAGGACATGCATTGGTGGTAAACTGCTGTCTTTTCATAAGTAGGGCTATTGAGCCTGGAAATAGAAGGAGTTTGAGTTGCTGTTACTGAGATGTCACTAGAACCAGAATATCTTTTTTGTAGGGTGAGTTGTATGGGGAATGTCATAATTCTGCTTTACATCCATTATTGTGGGTCGGGGGGGTCCTGTGGATACAAACTGTACTTTTACATCTAGCCCCGTGACGATCATGGGTCAGTGTGCCATGCATGTGAGAACCTATGGTGAGTTGAGTTACATTCACATTATAAATGTCATAATTAAATGATAAGTGTGCACTAAAATCCAACCCCATCCATAACCCCGCCCCCATATGACCAAAGCCCCGCCCTCACCCCACCCTCACGGGGCGAGGGCGGGGCGAGGGGTCACCGCAACATGAGGAACTGTATTGCGGGGTCACGGCATTAGAAAGGTTGAGAACCACTGGTCTAAAGTATGCAAAACAAAACCTTGATAAGCTGAATCATTTTGGAACAAAGGGTTTATCAATATATCCTAGAAAATAAATGACCCACATGAAAAAACTGAAGCTGAAAAGAGGTTGGATATTTCAGCAAGATAATGATCTGAAACACCTCAAAATCAACCATGAAGTATTTACAGGAAAGAAAAATGAAGGTTTTTGAATGGCCTTCAGATTCCCCAGACTTGAATATATTGAAAATCCGTGGGGAGATCTCAAACATGCAGTGCATGAAACGAGACATGAATATTTCCAAGCTAGAAGATTTCTGCAAGAAGAGTGGCAAACATTCCAAAAGCAAGAATAGAAAGACTTTGTCTTCAGGAAACATTTGGAAGCTGTTATTTTGTTGTGCTTACCAGGTAGCAGCATTCCTCTGCCAGCCACCGCACTCCCCTACTACCTTGCCCAGCGCCCAACGTCGCCCGACTCTCAAGCCATGCCGACTGTTGTGTTCTTCCAGCTGCCTCTCTTCCTGTGGGGATGACTCTGGTCTCTACCCAGATGGCACTTCAAGCCTGCTTCCGACGCCTCCTTCTCCAGCCGTTCCCTAGGTGTGGGTATGCCCATTTCTTTCTCTTAAAGGGCCAGTGACAGGATTCTGGGAATGGTGCTCTCTGATGACATCATCCATACAGCCTATATAAACCAGCTCCAGTCTTCACTCCAGTGCCTTAGCAATAGGTCAACTACCGCTTCGTAGTGCTAGTTTCTACTCCACGTTCCTGCATTCCAGTTCATGGTTCTTGTGCCTTGTCATCATGTTCCTGTGTTCCTTTGCTAGCTTCCAGGTCTTGTCTTCTCTGTGTTCAGTCTTCTCCTGTGTTGTCTCCCTGGTATCTTCCTTCAGCATCCCCCCTGTGGTCCTCCGTTACCTTCAGTGTTTCTTCTTGGATTCCTGATTTGACCCTTGGCTCTGGACCTGATGCTGCTAACATCCACCTGTCTCTGACCATTGCCTGGATACAGACTCTGACCATAGCCGCCTGCCTCAACTACTGCCTGGATACTGACTCTGACCATAGCTGCCAGCCACAGACCTCAGTCTGGATCACAATCCTCTGACCACTAGTTTGGACCTCATGTCTCTGCAGGACTACCTGCCACAGACCTCAGTCTGGATTACAATTCTCCATCCACTCGCTTGGACCTCATCTCTCAGCAGGATCACCTGCAACAGACTTCAGTCTGGTTTGCGATCCTCCATCCACTCGCTTGGACCCCATCTCTCAGCAGGACCACCTGCTACAGACTTCAGTCTGGATCATAATCCTCTGCCTACTCACTTGGACCTCATCTCAAAGCAGGGCCACCTGCCACAGACCTCAGCCTGGATCATGATCCTCTGTTCACTTACTTGGACCTCATCCCTCAGCTGGATAATGCCTCACTCCGGGGCCACCTGCCACGGAATACTGTCTAGATCTTGCTTCTTGGACCTAATCTTTACTTGATTTCTCTTTCAGACCTGGCCTGCACCTATAACAATTGCTACCACTCATCACAGAGGCCTGCACCTAAGACCAGCCGGCCCCAGCACCCGAGGGCTCAACCGAAAGGGGAACATGGGTTGGTATTTGCTAAGCTCCAGCTGGGCCTCTGCTACAGTTAACTCCGCCTGCTGATGGTGGGGATCTGTGGCAATCCTCCCCACTTGACCCAAGGGTCCACTTCACCAACATATTTCTGCCAAAGGTGGTGTTACAGACTGAAAGAGTGTGCAAACTTTTTCATATGCCATATTCACTGTTTTCTCATTCTGAATCTGTAAAAAAACTGCAAATAAATAGTAATTATGCATTAAAATTTGTAGAAAGACGTAGCATTTTAACTTTGTACCACGCAGAGGTTGGGTCAGCTTCTGTTTACTTAGAGATTCATTGAAAAATATAATTTGATCAGGATGCTTAAACTGTTGTACATTCAGCTGTCTTCCCTCAGAAAAGAGATTACCATGTTTCTGGCTGAATAGCCTCTTGAAATTAATCTGTTTTGATGAAAATATCACTGAGGTATGGAAAAACAAATATCTGTAGTTCCCTTAATTTTGCTTTGAGTCACAAGAACTTTTGAAAAAAAAAACCTCTTGGAGCTGAAGAAAACCCAGTAGGAATTGAAGTTTATTATTAACGGTGATCCTTTATTGTGAATCTCAAATATATTCTGAAAGAAAGACACTAGATAAAGACCAATATGGTCCATCTAGTCTGCTCAACAAGTTTTTTTGGGTAGTATCAGCTGCCGCTCTGTGCAGGCTATTCTCAAGCTCCGGTTAAGGGTAGCAGCATGACACTGAGCTTTTGGGATATGAAATTGTATTTCTTTTTTTTTATAACTCTTAATTTAAACAAGTTTTTGGTATACCTCAAAATGCAAAATATAAATACAATAGGCATACAAGAGACCAATGACAATTTATAAACATCGCAATAGAGCAGTCAGATAATCTCTACTAACTATAACAGTATTATGTGACCAGAGGCATAGGGAGATTATAATACTGACAATAGATATCCCATACTCATTTATACTTATAATGTTCATTTTTCCAATCATGACGAATATTTTCTATAGCCGCAATTTCCCGCACCTGATCCTTCTAGTAATCGAAAGGAGGATCACTTCTCCAGAAGGTTGCTATGGTAAATCTAGCAGCCAGCAAAAACTGACCCTCCAACTCACGATGTTTTTGTGGTATCATAGAGCCCACCCACGTGCCCAAGAGACCCAACACAGGCAGGACATGTACAGCAATTCCTAAATATCAGAAATTTCCTGTGAAACCTTTGAACAAAACTGATGTACACTTGGGCAGTGCCACCACATGTGTATACAGGAACCAATCTCTTCACATCCCCGCCAACAAAAGGAACGCATCACAGGAGCAAACCTGGAGTAAAAGACTAGCATACTATATGTTCTATGTAGAAGCTTTACCATAAGCTCTGTCCTCCTATCACAGATAGTAAGATGGTGAGCAGAATTCCAGATACCATTCCAGGCTTTCACATCTAGATTTATATTGAGATCCTCGTTCCAAGCATTTATGAACATGGATCACGTGTCTACGCCTAATTTTTCAGTGAGAATACTCCTATAAGTAATCATAATATCCTTTTTTTTTTAGCATCAGGATCACAGAAGAAACCCTCCATAGAGTTGAGTGGCCTCAAAGGCTTCATCACGTCACAACAATTTTCCAATAAAAGATAATGCGATTGTGCCCCAGGGCCCAAATCATACTCCTGGAAAAGACCCCTAAGAGAGAAAATCCCATCAACCCATAGTTGATAAAGAAACACTAGTCCCTTGTTCCTCCATTCCCACTGCATTGGTGAAAACATATGGCCAGAAATAAACACATTTTGGTAATGTAGTGTTATAGGAGACAAAGATTCCCCATCCTTACCCAAATAACGAACCGCTTGTTTCCACACCCAAACAGTATGAGCTAAAATTGGGTTATTTCTATAAATCCGATGACTCTGAGGGGAACCTAGGGGTAAAAAAGGGAGCACAGCCAAGCTCACCATATCTGCTTGCTCCCCTTCCAAAGCCCGCCAGGATACCTCACTACCCATTCATGCAGACATAGAATTCTAGCAGCCCAGTTATAAATCTGTAGATTAGGGAGAACTAGGCCACCCTGTTGCTTCGCCCTCCACAATGGCACAAGTGGTATCCTGGGCCATCGATACTTCCAAATAAACTTACTCATAGAACTATGTAGCTCTGAAAAACCCCGTGAAGGGATATTACAGAGAAGATGTTGGTAACAGGCAAAACATTAATCTTTAATATACTAATCTGGCCCACCCAGGATATCATCAAATTCTCCCAGACACCTAGGCTATGCTAATTTTACCAATTAACAGGAGTTGATTTCTGGCATAAAGATCTTTATAATGTCTTTGTAAAACACACACCCAGGTAGATGAAACTAACAACCACCCTGCGAAAAACAGATCTAGGAACTACCTCCCTCTCGTGAAGAGGAAATAGCTCCGCTTTATCATAATTTATTTTATTGCCAGAAAGATCTCCAAAGTGCTGCAACAACTGTAGAAGTGCCAGTCTTGATGTATGCAGTGCAATTAAATAAATTAAAACATCATCTGCATAAAGGGAGATTTTGTGTTCCCTTCCCCCAAATTGAATATCCTGAATAATAGGATGTTGACATATGGCTTGAGCCAAAGGCTCAATAGCTAAATCAAATAGTAAGGGAGAAAGAGGTCAACCTTGAAGAGTCCTTCGAGCAATAGGAAAAAAAGGGATCAGGTTGCCATTAATTAACAGTCTCGCTTTTGGGATTTCATACAAAGCCTTAACCCAAGCTATAAATATAGCAAGGATCCCCGCATGGTTTAGGACCTCAAACAAAAATGGCCAAGACAGTCTATGAAAGGCAAGACCCCGGATATCCCTTTTCGCTTTGCCAGGTGCATGATATTAAACAACCTTCTGGTATTTGAAGTTGAGAGCCTACTCGGTCTGGTCTCCATGTATTAACTGTGGTAGGAAAAGTTCCAACCTCAACTGAAGAACCTTGGCCATGATCTTTATGTCAGAATTAAAGAGCGAAATGGGTTGATAGGATACTCCAAGGGTTGATAGGATACTCCAAGGGGTCTTTTCCAGCCTTATGTAGGAGGATAATATTAGCATCAGACATATCTTGCACGGACTGATCAGCCAACCCAGCGAGTTATAAATTGAAAAATGACTTCTCCTCTCTGCCTCAGTGAACTAAGGCAGGCAGTTCGATTTTATTGACTGCTTCCGGGTCCCGCCTTCGGTACACGCCCCTCGAGTGTCGAAATCAGCTGGTCAAAGGTATTCACCGTTGGAGCAAAGCAGCGTTCAGCATTTCAGCTGATTTCGACGCTCAAGGGGCGTGTACCGAAGGCAGGACCCGGAAGCGGACAATAAAATCTAACTGCCTGCCTTAGTTCACTGAGACAGAAAGGAGAAGGCATTTAATTACCTGTTGTTTCAGCTGAGGAAGCCGGGGGTGAACGCTGCTTTGCCCAGACGGTGAATACCTTTGACCAGCTGATTTCGACGCTCGAGGGGCGTGTACCGAAGGCGGGACCCGGAAGCGGACAATAAAATCGAACTGCCTGCCTTAGTTCACCGAGGCAGAGAGGAGAAGGCATTTAATTACCTGTTGTTTCAGCTGAGGAAGCTGGGGGTGAACGCTGCTTTGCCCCGACGGTAAATACCTTTGACCAGCTGATTTCGACGCTCGAGGGGCATGTACCGAAGGTGGGACTCGGAAGCGGACAATAAAATCAAACTGTCTGCGGCATGCAGCAGACACCGGCGCACCGCTATAGCTGCGCATGCTTAAGGGGCGCACAGCTAAGCTGGGCTTTGCCGGGCTTCACCGGGATTCTGCCTGATCTGCCTTCTTAGTGGTATATATACCTTTGATTCCGGTAATTCGGGCTCCACTCCAGGTAGGACTCATTTTTTACAAATTGCCTATTCTACCATAAAGCCTCCTAAGTGAAATTTGTTTAAAATCAATGCATTGTTCCATCCTATACTAGTTCATTGCCTAGATTTTAAAATAAATAAATAAATAAATAATTTTTTTTCCAAGTAAATATGCCACACACCAAAAGGAAGGCCAGTTTCTAGCAGAAACTGGACAAAGGACTGTATTAGAATGGATAGACTCAATACAAAATACCCCTGTGGGGGAGACCAAGATAGCCGCTGAGCTGTGAGGTCGTGAGGGCATCGCTCTCGGGAGAAAGAGAGCTTAAACGAGTGATTTCCACATTAATTTTTCTTTTTGGAAGCATAATGCCTCATTCTAAAAGGAAAGCTCGTATTCGCAAAATTACCTCTACACCAGAGCATTCCTTTCAACCGAGGATAGATGAAGCCTTTACGAGGACGCCGATACCAAACCCGGAAGTATTGGTCGCTGGGTCAGACAGAGAGCAGCTGCCGAGCACCTTGACCTCAGAGATCTCGCTTAGCCCGGGACTTCCAACGCTGCCGGAGCCACCGAGGAAACGTTCAGTGAGTGCTGAGGCACTCGGGCAGTTTCCGTTAATGGCGAGTGGGAACCAGAGAGGGGTGGAAAGAACCCCCTCGGAGGACCTGAATTCGGCAGGTTCCAGGAACCACTCGGAGCTGGCACAACAATGCCCGGAACAGCAGAAAATAGGCGAAGGACTCCTGGAGGTAGGAAACAAGATGGATAATCTAACCCCGCTAACTACCTCAGCTTTGGTCCCCTCGTTGGAGGAGATTAAAAACATTTTAATTACTATGCAGAAATCTATAATTACTTTAACTTCAACTGTGCAAGAAGCAATGCTTAAGACACAGAAAGTAGAGGATTCGCTGGCTTCAGCTGAAGAAAAAATAAATACCTTAGAAGGGAAAGTTAAGAAAATTGAAGAGGTTCAATTGAATCTTATAAAATCTGAAAAAATGGTGGAAAATAAAATAGAATTCTTGTGGGTATTGGCTAACCTCTAGTTTCAGTATTTTATTTCAAATTATTTAGATTACCTATGATCTGCTTTAATATAATCTTGGTCTCCCTCGATTTCCTAAATATATTACAATGTGTACCAGACCAGGATATAATATTTCCTGTTTTTGTAAAGTGAAATATATTTACATTTACATTGTTTCTTTTATTCTGGAATATGGATAACACATTGAAATATTTTCTTGTAACTGAAATTAAAAAATTAATAAAGTATAAATTAAAAAAAAAATACCCCTGTGGGGCTGACCATTATGGGAGAGGCTTTAGAGCGGAATGCCTCACCCTAGGTCGTGGAAACATCATTGATCGCATGGGCACCGGCTACACCACCTCCACCTGGAAGAGGAGAGGGTTCTACCCTAGAGAGTCCAGGAAAACTGCAGGAGGAAATCCTGAGACTTCTTGATCTGAGAGATGGCTTTGAACAGTCTGTTAAAGCTCTGGAACATTCTGAGCAAATGATGCCATTAAGCACTGTGGAAAGTTCTATTGTAATTCCAAAAGAGACTAGTACTCTGAAGTTAATTAACCCTTTTAAAGAAAAACAAGATAATATTGAAGTGGTAATAAAATCTGATATTCAGTTAATGAAACCAGCTAATATAACCTTAGAAAGTTTGTGGAATTATATGGTTAAACTGGATATGTCAATCAATAAATTAACAGAAGTTGTTATGAAAACTACAAACTCTTCAATACAAAACACTGTAGAACTGGAAAAGCAAAGGAAAGAAGTGAATGTGTTAGATAAGCGTGTTTTGCAGATAGAAAAAATTCAAAGTAATCAAATTAATGCTGAAGGAGAGGTTAATAGGAGAATAGAAAATCTTGAGAATTCTATAAGATCTTTAAATTTAAAGGTTAATAACTTTCCTATTATAAAAAAGATGGACCCACTAGAATTATTCAGAAATTATTCAATACAAATATTGAAAATTCCGGATAAATGTTTACCAGTCATACGGGCCGATACAGTAAAAAACACGGGAGAGCGGGCGAGTGCCTGCTCTCCCGGCGCGCGCACAGGCCACTCTCCTGTGCACGCAATACAGTAAATAAATTTATTTAAATTAGGCCCGGCGGTAAAAAGAGGCGCTAGGGACACTAGCGCGTCCCTAGCGGGTTTGGCAGCCGATGCTCAATTTTGCCGGCATCGGTTCTCGAGCTCGCTGACAGCCACGGGTTCGGAAACCGGATGCCGGCAAAATTGAGCGTCCGATTTTCAACCAGTGAGCCACAGGCCTATTTCAAAATTTTTTTTTTTTACTTTTTTAAACTTTCGGGACCTCCAACTTAATATCGCCATGATATTAAGTTGGAGGGTGCACAGAAAAGCAGTTTTTACTGCTTTTCTGTGCACTTTCCCGGTGCCCGGAGAAATTAGCGCCTAGTTGTATCCCCTTGTTTTATTGTAACGTTATACTTCTAATCTCTGTTAATTGTTGTTGTTGTTGTTATTACTATTATTATTGCTAAGATCTTTGTTCTCTGTAAACCGAGTTGATTTGATTCGTATCAAGAAAGTCGGTATAAAAAAGCTATCAATAAATAAATACATAAAGTACCCATATAGGTGCATTGTTAAATTAGATGGAAAGAGCTATTCTTTTACAGATCCAGAAGGACTTAGGGGTCTTCTAGCAGTAAAATGACTGTCATTTAAAGTAGAAGTGGTTCTTAGATAATGCATATTTCCTCATGATTTATTTTTTGTGTTCCGTTCAAATAGAGAGATTTTACTTGAATTTCCTTTTATGTATTAATAATGGCTGAAAAGAATAAGGAAGGATATGGTTATAATTTGAATTTTTGGTTAATAGATTATGATAAGATTCAGTCACTATGATATTTCAACTGTATTGTTTATTTGTTGTAACTATTTGAAAAGCAATAAATAAAGAATAAATAAATAAATTGAAAAACGAAATGGAGCTACATCATTAAGATGCTTTTTGGAAAAAATCAATGGGGTAACTATCCGGCCCAAGGCACTTTCTGGATGGCAGAACCTTAACTGCCCTTTGAATCTCCAATAATGTAAAAGGGGTCGACAACTGTTCAGCCTGCACCTGAGTCAAGTGCAGCAAATCCAATCAACTTAGAAAGTCGTGGATATCAGCTGTAGTTGCTTATGCAGAATGTTGGTACAAGTCTGTAAAGAACCTAACAAAGGAGTTCTCAATCTCCTTAGGGAAAGATGACTGAATTCCTGTAGAGTTTCGTAGGCACAATGTATGAGACTTGCCCACCCTCTTTTTAACAGTCCTAGTGAGAAAAGCCCCAGGTTTGTCACCATGTTCATAAAATTTAGCTCGAGTATATTTAAGAGCAGCCCAATTTTGCCAACCTCTAATTCACGAACTCCTCAAATTAAGCTCCAGGGGGATCCTTTCAGCCATGACTGAATCAACATACAGCAAGTCAAATAAAAAAGAAAATAAAATGAACAACCAAAGCAGGATACATGTGTGGGCTACACCAGGCAAAAAAAATGACCAGGCTATAATCCGTCAGTGATAAGCAGAAATCTGGAAAGCACTAAGAGTAAACAGGCCATGTACATTTAAAATGCAATCCAGAAACGCTAAATTCAAAAATATACAAAGAAAAATCACTCGTGTTAGGTATCGGCTAGATGGACTTCCTCGTGGGCAGATAACTCAGTCCAATCATAGAAACATATAGAAACATAGAAATGACGGCAGAAGAAGACCAAATGGCCCATCCAGTCTGCCCAGCAAGCTTCCCTCATTTTTTCTCTCATACTTATCTGTTTCTCTTAGCTCTTGGTTCTAATTCCCTTCCACCCCCGCCATTAATGTAGAGAGCGGTGATGGAGCTGCATCCAAGTGAAATATCTAGCTTGATTAGTTAGAGGTAGTAGGGGTAGTAACCGCCGCAATAAGCAAGCTACACCCATGCTTATTTGTTTTTACCCAGATTATGTTATACAGCCCTTATTGGTTGTTTATCTTCTCCCCTGCCGTTGAAGCAGAGAGCTATGCTGGATATGCATCGAAAGTGAAGTATCAGGCACATTTGGTTTGGGGTAGTAACCGCCGTAACAAGCCAGCTACTCCCCGCTTTGTGAGTGTGAATCCTTTTTTCTTCTCCCCTGCCGCTGAAGTTATGCTGGATATGCGTGAAGTATCAGTTTTTCTTTTCCCCTGCCGTTGAAGCAGAGAGCTATGCTGGATATGCATCGAAAGTGAAGTATCAGGCACATTTGGTTTGGGGTAGTAACCGCCGTAACAAGCCAGCTACTCCCCGCTTTGTGAGTGTGAATCCTTTTTTCTTCTCCCCTGCCGTTGAAGTTATGCTGGATATCAACTCGACTACCTCTCCTGCCAAGGAAACTGGTGTCAACACAAGAAAAATAATCACAGGCGTCATTCAGGCTTCATCCACATGGTCTCTCCAGTGATCTCTTATCCATTTTTCTGCAGCCTTAACAGTGTCAACGGTAGTAGAGGTATTACCATGAAATATTTTCAGTTTGGCAGGGTATAATAAAGTGTAACGAAGATTAAGTTTTTGTAGATCTTTTCTGACCACAGCAAAAGCTTGCCTTTTTCTTTGGAGATCAGGAGAAAAATCCTGAAATATGAAGATCAGACTCCCCTGACAACATATGTTCTGACGTTTGCCGGCAGCATTCAAAATTAAATGCTTATCAGTATAATTATGTAGTTTTATAATTGTAGCTCTCAGCCTGCCACCAAGTTCCTGAGCCAGACCCAGTGCACGATGTGCCTAATCAAGCTTAATGGAACCTCCGCCATTCTCGAGTTTCATGATCTCAGGTAGCCACAAGGAGAAGTAGTTATCCGCATCATTTCCTTCAGCCTACTCCGGAATGCCAAGTATCTGAATAATACACCAGCAAGAGCGATTCTTAAGATTATCAATTTTCTCCAAAAGGCCAGTATAGTTCTTATCCAGCTTATCCAATTTTGTGCTGGTGGACGTGACCGTCATTTCCACATTAGTCTTGTTCATCAATTCTTTCTGACTGATCATGAACAGTCTGAACTAGGTTAGCCACTTTTTCGACAATTATGCAGGTGACTATCTAGTTTGCTAGATATTTTTTCAGTAAAACTGTCCATTAAATCGCGCAAGTACTTCTTGCTTACCCCTGCATCTCACATTTTCATCAGCACCTCATCCTCAGAGAGAGCGTCTCCTGCAGGCCGCATATTTTCCTCATGGGCCTTACTGCTTGTCTTGTTAGTTTTGAATTTGTTTTCATGATCAGCCCACATCGAGGGGATCAATCATTTATCTCTTTAGATTGTGATACTGTTTACTGAAGAGCTGTGAAAAATAGCAAAACAAAGCAAAAAATATTAAAGAATTGGCAGGAGCTCAGTCAAACAGCTGCTGACCGGTTCAGAGAATGCCTGGAAGTTACAAAATTGTATCTCTTGAAGGTCTATTGAATGCAGGTAACATCCTGGTCAGACAGCCTGAATTATGGCTCTGAGGGATTCTATGCAGAAAATGTTTCTTCAGCACAAACTTATCCAATACTTTTAAAACAAATACAGGTCAGAATTCTCTAGATTTCTTTGAAACAATGAAAAAGCTTGAAAGTACCTAGAAAGTTCTTTTTTATGGTATATAAATTACTGCCTGAACTTTCAAGAGATGTCAAATTGAGTTCAGACTTTCTATAGATCTTGCTTTGTGTTTTGTTACTCTGGATTGGAAAAATTCAAGTTGATACTTGTTTTATACAATGTCTATTACTCAAGAATCTGACAGTGAATATGTTCGGATATCTTGAAATTTTTGTAGTCTCCCTTCAAGACAAAACACCTGAGAAAAAGAAAGATTTTCATAGCTGTTGCTTAGGCTAGTTTTTTGGTTATTAAAACTGTTTTTGGCATTCGAGGAGGAAATCTTCCAGTGTTGATTTCTGAATTGACAAAAATTCTGTCTGTTTTTTAAATCTCTCTGGAAAGAAATGCGACGAGTGAAGTAATCAAATTTGCAGATGATACAAAATTGTTCAGAGTAGTTAAATCACAAGCAGATTGTGATAAATTGCAGGAAGACCTTGTGAGACTGGAAAATTGGGCATCGAAATGGCAGATGAAATTTGATGTGGATAAGTGCAAGGTGATGTATATAGGGAAAAATAACCCATGCTATAGTTACACAATGTTAGGTTCCGTAATAGGTGCTACTGCCCAAGAAAGAGATCTAGGCGTCATAGTGGATAACACATTGAAATAGTCGGTTCAGTGTGCTGCGGCAGTCAAAAAAGCAAACAGAATGTTGGGAATTATTAGGAAGGGAATGGTGAATAAAACAGAAAATGTCATAATGCCTCTGTATCGCTCCATGGTGAGACCGCACCTTGAATACTGTGTACAATTCTAGTCACCGCATCTCAAAAAAGATATAATTGCGATGGAGAAGGTACAGAAAAGGGCGACCAAAATGATAAGTGGAATGGAACAGCTCTTCTATGAGGAAAGACTAAAGAGGTTAGGACTTTTCAGCTTGGAGAAGAGACGGCTGAGGGGGGATATGATAGAGGTGTTTAAAATCATGAGAGATCTAGAACGGGTAGATGTGAATCGGTTATTTAGTCTTTCTCACAATAGAAAGACTAGGGGGCACTCCATGAAGTTAGCATGTGGCACATTTAAAACTAATTGGAGAAAGTTCTTATAGAAACATAGAAATGACGGCAGAAGAAGACCAAATGGCCCATCCAGTCTGCCCAGCAAGCTTCACACATTTTTTTCTCTCATACTTATCTGTTTCTCTTAGCTCTTGGTTCTATTTCCCTTGCACCCCCACCATTAATGCAGAGAGCGGTGATGGAGCTGCATCCAAGTGAAATATCTAGCTTGATTAGTTAGAGGTAGTAGGGGTAGTAACCGCCGCAATAAGCAAGCTACACCCATGCCCATTTGTTTTTACCCATTTACCCATGCCCATTTGTTTCATACCCATTTGTTCTTCACGCAACGCACAATTAAACTCTGGAATTTGTTGCCAGAGGACGTGGTTAGTTCAGTTAGTATAGCTGTGTTTAAAAAAGGATTGGATAAGTTCTTGGAGGAGAAGTCCATTACCTGCTATTAATTAAGTTGACTTAGAAAATAGCCACTGCTATTACTAGCAACGGTAATGTGGAATAGACTTAGTTTTTGGGTACTTGCCAGGTTCTTATGGCCTGGATTGGCCACAGTTGGAAACAGGATGCTGGGCTTGATGGACCCTTGGTCTGACCCAGTATGGCATGTTCTTATGTTCTTATAGTTTGTCTTGAAGAAGGAATGCTTTCCTACCTTTCAATAAGTCTTTTATAGTATTTTCATGCTGAGAACCAAACAGATTTTCTCCTTCACACAGTGTACCCAATAAATGTGCTTTGAAGGAAAAATATACAGATAAATATTTTTGTTAAAATGCTCTCATTCGCAGAATGATGAATTCTGCAAAAACTTGGGGCGAAGGGGGGGGGGGGAGGCTTGCGACAACCCATAGCCTTCACACCACGGCGGTGTGCTGGCTGCCGGCTTTCGCATCGAATAGCGCCACCATGAAAGGTGCTGCTATTCGGCATGCTACTGCCGACGATAATGTTAGTAACATTATCGCCGGCAGCAAATACACCACCAACTCTGCCCCCCCCCTCCCCTCCCCCTAATTTGCACGATATCACATGCGAAAAGGCCCTTTTCGCATGCGATAATGACCCCCTTAGATAGCCGGCTATGTTTTGAATATCTATCCCTCTGGCTTTTGGAAGGCAATGTCTCACTCTTCTGCTTTAGTTTTTGTACCCAACAACTCATACCTCTAGATGCAAGTGATGATAAAGTAAATGTGTTCTACTAAATCAGCCATTTCCTACGCTCCATTTTATGGTTCATACACTCCTTTACATTAGATGATGTTTCAACAGGAATGGTAGTGCATTTGGACAAGTTTGCAATAGAAGCTTTTACTGAAGGAGAACTGCCAGTGGAAGAAGCTGGCAGGGCTCAAACCAAGGGCAGCTCTGAGGAAGCAGTTACTAAGCAAACCATCACATAGAAGTACATGGGATCAAGCAAAATAATGGGCTGAATGGAATGCTGCAGTCACCCCTCCAGCTATATGGCTTGGCTGGGAATCCAGCTAACAGGGGTTACTGGGAATCAGGAAGTTGCTCCCAGCAACCAAAAGGCTGCCCAGTTCTCTTGTTTAAGCAAACCTTACAAGCTAGGCCATGAACCTAGTTCTTGTTCCAGCAAGGCCTGTATATTCTTGGCTATGTCTATACCTAGCTCTTGCTCCAGCTTGACCTTACTTTCCTGAATTATGACCTGTAGTATCCTGGCCAGTTAACTCTGAATTCTGTTATTGTTGCTACCAGTGCAAGACCCTAATTGTGCTACTATGCTTTCTGTATGACCCAAAAACACTATTTTCATATGTATCAGTCCTCACTACACCTGTTCCACAGTCATCCCAGAAGAAGCAGCCCACTACACCTGTTCCACCGTCATCCCAGAAGAAGAAGCCCAAAACAAATCCACTGAATTGGCATTATTCTTCGATAAGAAAATCAACAACTTACTCGCACCTCTGACAACTTCAAACACCCAGCCTCCACCCATCTACAAGCCATCCCCATCCACACACAAACCGCTACTAGAATCATTTGAACTCACATCTTCCCTGGAAATTGAATCCTTAATCAAGAAAATGAAGCCATCGTCACATCCAACTGACCAAATACCTACTAAACTCTTACTTACCATTCCAAACACTATAGCCAAACCACTGGCAGACATCATAAATTGTTCCCTCGCTCAAGAATCTGTCCCGGACTCTTTGAAAACCGCTTCTCTAAAACCCCTACTAAAGAAACCCAACCTGGATCCAGCCAACCCCGCAAAGTTACCATATTTCGCTAAACTAATGGAAAAATTAGTCAACAACCAACTCACAGATTACTTAGACTCTCACAACATTCTCTATCCTTCCCAATTCGGTTTCCGGAAATGCTTAAACATGGAATCACTTTTACTCTCGTTAACAGACAACATCCTGATGGGCCTAGACAAAGGCCAATCCTACCTACTGGCCTTTCTCGACATCTCCGCAGCGTTCGACACAGTAAACCATGCAATCCTCATCAACCGTCTGGCGGAAATCGGCATCACAGGCTCGGCACTCAAATGGTTCAAATCTTTCCTCAATAATAGGAACTACAAGGTGAGAATAAACGATAAAGAATCCCAGCCCATCCCTTCCAATCAAGGCATACCCCAGGGTTCTTCACTATCCCCCACACAGTTTAATATTTATCTGCTACCCCTATGCCAGCTCCTAGAAAGTCTCAACCTAATTTACTTTATATACGCTGATGATGTGCAGATCTTAATCCCTATCACTGATCCCACCTCCAGCACCCTGAACTTCTGGAACAACTGCTTTCTCTCCATCAATAGTCTACTCTCAAGTCTCAATCTGGTTCTTAACACTTCCAAAACAGTAGTGCTAGTCATCTCTCCTAATGACAACAACCCCCTCATCAGCAACCCATTCTCACCATTAGTAAACCAGGTGAGAGACCTAGGAACTACTCTTGACAACAGAATGAACTTCAAAAAGTTCATTAACACCACCACTAAGGAATGCTTCCATAAACTACATGTTCTAAAATAGCTAAGACCTCTCCTACACTTTCAGGATTAACGTTCAGTCCTACAAGCCATACTGTTTTCAAAGATTGACTATTGCAACGTGCTTCTCTTTGGCCTTCCGTCCTCCTCAACCAAACCACTACAGATGCTTCAAAATGCCGCAGCCAGGATCCTTACAAACTCTCGTCGTAAGGACCACATCACACCAATCCTTAAAAACTTACACTGGTTACCCATCAACTATAGAATACTGTTCAAGACCCTGTCCATCATCCACAAAACCATCTATCATCAATCCACACTCCAACTCAAAATACCACTCGAACTCCACGCTTCCACAAGACCGATCAGATCGGCATACAAAGGATCTCTCCAGACTCCCCCTAATAAATCCACTAGTTACACCACCATTCAGAAACGAGCCTTGTCCACTGCTGGACCTTATCAATGGAATCTACTTCCCCCAGAACTTCGCCAGGAACAATGCCCTTTCTCCTTCAGAAAGAAACTGAAAACTTGGCTGTTCACTCAAGCCTTCCCTTGATGGGTCACCCCACAACTAGCGAAGATACTCACCCCTTATTTTCACAGTCCCCCCCCCCCCCCTTCTCCTGGATCATTCCTGCCACAGTTCGATTTTACATATCGGGCCATCGTCTAAGCTAGTATCATACGTTGATTGTTACTTACTTTACACTTGTTAGAGTTATTTAAACTAATTTCTTTCGCTCTTAATTCTCCTGTATTGTAAATCCCTGTTCATTGTAACTTTTCTTCTATTTTATTGGTTACCCCTGGTTACGCTGTAAACCGGTACGATAAGACCTTCGTCTTGAGCATCGGTATGTTAAAAGAATTTAAATAAATAAATAAATAAATAAATAAATAAAATATGCGATCACCAGCTCCTGGACCTTAGCCAGCCATAACTATGCATCTGGGTTTCTGCTCTTCCACTAGCCACTACACACCCTTGCCATTCACTGGACTACCAGCGACAGCTTTCTACTAATGCCTGTCCCTCCTCCACCATGTGCCATACTTCACCTGGGAGTACCCTTCTTTTTTTTGGGAATGAATCTGATGAGAATTAGACCAATTTTTAACTAAATATTTTTGTAATCTAATTCTCTTTGAAAAAGTCTTTGGAACATATTTATTCTTTGCAGTCTTTTCATATCATTTCCTCTATTGCTACATGAAAAGAAAGCAGTTTAAATTCCTTTTGTCACGTACCTAATAAATGATATAAAGAGGCATCTTTTTAACAATTGTCAGTTTTTTAATTTAAAATTCAATGCCGTTTGTTTAATGAAGAAACTTGTATGAGTCAAACAGTATTAATCTATCGGCAATGTGATGCACACTTTCTGAGTCAGAAAAACCTGAATTTTCAGGGGAGGAACCTTGACATATTGCTGTGGGAATAAAACAGGTTTTTCGGAGGAAATGCTAGCTCTTCTTAGTCTTTTTTTGTGGTCTAACATGTGGTTGAACAGAAATAGCAAGGAAAAAAAATAGAGGACTGTCAACAAAATATTTTTGTAACTAGGCAATGACATCTGGGTCAAGAAATAGCAGAGGCTAATGTCCATTTAGTTGATTAGAGGGTCCAACCAAACACATATGCTCCTCAGCCCTTTCCCGGCTTTGAGACCTTCTCTATCAGTGGCATAGTTTTGTAGGCTTCCCTCCTGACAAAAGGCGAAAGAACTGCGTCTGATGCCTAAAAACGGGAAATTCAGACCTTGCATTTCCTGCCGTGGAAGGCAGACATCTCTTTATCAGCCAAAGTGTGGTGCGCATGTCTCAGTGTAGGCAACTTTTGTGTCAGATCCTGTTCCCAGTACAGGCAGGAACCTTGTTCACTACAAAAGTTTCGCAGAGTAGGATGTAATCTGCCCCATGCAATTTTAGAAAGTAACTTTGAAACAGCCGCACATGTATGCGTGTAGGCCGGCTCGCACCAAAGGACGCGGCCATTTTATAACATACACGCTTATATGCACGCATGGTTAAAAAACTGGCTGTATGGATGTAGAAGTGCGCAGAAATTTATATGGTTGCATGCATGCGCATGCAAATGCCGCCTCTACTCGTAAGTGGGGGAATTTTATAAGGGACGCGTGCCAATGCCATAGGGAATTTTCCCAGTTTGTTCCCAGTTCACCCAGTTAAGGGCTAGGACTTCCCAAACCCCCAGTTTTATAGTCCCCCCCCCCCCCATTAGCCCTGTACCTTAAAATACTGCTGAATATCCTACATTTTTTTAAAATTTTTATTACTTACACGCCATCCATAGCAGTAGTAAAGATACATTGGGGGGGGGGAGGGAGGACCCTGACACGCAGTTATGCACATAAATAGTTACGCGCATATTTCATGTTCAAATCCCGGAACGCCCATGTCCCGCCCAGACCATTCTCATGCCCCACCCCTTTTTCTGGGCTCTCTCACTTGTGCGCATACTAGGAGATATGTGCGTACACAGGCAGCTTTTAAAATCCGCTCCTTGCGTGCCAGCCAGACATACTCTTATATCTCCCAGTTTGGGCATGCGTCAGACTTTTAAAATTCACCCCTTAGTGAATGAAAGCAGAATGTAAATGTTTGAAATAAACAGAGTTAAGATGTGCCGGATTGCCGACGGCCACCCTGCTCCCACATCGAAATTACGACCATGGCCCTCACGACATGCTGTAAATGTACTTTAAAAAAAGGCAAACAGAATTAGAGACTGTGAAAAACAGTATGGCACTCACATGGTCCTGGATCTACTGAAACCAAAGCACAAAACTGAGACAGGAAGAGACAACCATGGCAACATCACCCGCAGGCAAAACATGCTGTGCAAAGCAGAACTAAAGGAGGAGCCGTACATAACCCACAGTGTAAGTTGGGGGTAAAAGCGTGAACAAAATGAAGCATCAATTCATGTTTTTGTTTTTATTTCTGCACTTATACTGTATGTCACACCAGAACACTTTACAATCAATTACATACAGGTATATGTCCCTTCCCAAGAAGCTTACAATCTAAGTGTGAACTTGGGGCAATGGAAGGGGAAGTAGCTTGTCCACAGTCACATAAGAAGTGCCAGCGTGAGAAGCAGAATTTGAACACTGATCTCCTGGGTCCCAGCCCACTGCATTAACCAGTAGACCACTTCCTCTCCCTATATCTTACCAATCTGAATACCAGACTCAAAACAATAAAAAAGCGGTGTTTTATATTTAAATTCTGATGATACATAAACCTTCCCAAATACCAACACTAACAGGATGAAATTTATAGAAGACCCAATGAAGTTGCTGTATTAATATGTTTTTCAACATTTAATTTCCATATGAAGGTTCTGCTTTTATATAGGTAACAAGCACTAGAACTAATTCAGTATTTTAAAATTTTGACTGCAGAATTCCAGATGTTTTGTCGCAGAATCTACACTTACCTGCTGCAAAAAGCTAGGGGCTTGATCAAACATTTTCATCTTTCACCATCAACTGTATTAAAAATGTTTTACTTGCTATTTTTCAATAGTGCCTTTTACACTAATATTATACATCTCTCTGTTCTCCATAACAAAAAAAAGTTTTGTTCTTGGGACTTAGTTCACACTTAAAGTTCCTGTCCTTCTGGTATCCTTGTCGAGCCTGAGCCTACTGCTTGGTGTTATGCTCAGTAATAAAAGTGTGTGAAGTGGAAGAGGCAGGCAAGACTGTACATCACACCACTTAAAAAATGCATTAGAAGATGCAAATGCCAAAAAGGTGAATTTTAAAAGCTGGAAACATGCCAAATATTGGGGGATGGGCACGTATCTGGCTCTTGCACACGCCCACCCGATTTTATAAGGCGGCCATGTGTGCGCACAGGTGCTGAAGCGCGAATATCTTACATCGTCCAAAATATGGGCAAGGTGGGGGTGGGGGCATTCCGGGGCAGGGCAAGAGATGTGCGCACAAGTACCTACACGCTTGAGTGCGCACCGAGGATCAGTGCATTCTAACTTTACTACTGCTATGAGGAGGAGGTGTAAGTTAAAAAAAAAAATTGACAGCAATCTGTAAGGGATTTGAGGGGCCTGGGGTGACTGGGGAACGTGTAGGCTAAAGAACCAGGGGAGTTGGGAGGACCTAGCAGAACACTGGGCAAACTGGTCGGTGAACTGGTGAAACTGGTCCTCGGCTAGATGCGCGTCTGTTATACAATACAGGTAGTTGCGTGTCCGAAAGTCAACTTATGCTGGTGGGTGCACACAAGCTTAAAATTTGAAGCACGGATAAGCGTGCCTAGACTATGTTATAACATGCACGTTTATGTGCATGCATATTATAAAACTGCTGCATCTCTGGTCACGCAATGATGCATACGTGTACATATGAGCCTGCGTGCCCATCTGAAAGTTACAGTCATACTGAATATGTAAACAAGACGTTCCACAGTGAACTAATGGAGCTTACTTTCTGGGATGTGTGTACATGTGGAGCCAAAGAGCTAACATACCCTTCTCAGGACTGCCCTGTATAAAACTTTATTAAATAACATTTTTGGGACAACAAATGTTAATTAATAGTATGGCAAATAAATTAGAAAACTGTGTTTTTTTATGAAAAAATCAAGTTCAGGAGATGCTTGGTTCAGATTGTCTTGTCACAAGATACCTATATATCTAACATTTGTATTGTAAAGTTGCAATAGACCTCTTGTCTGTTATGCTGCTATTCTAATGGGCTGTAAACTGTTTTGAGTGAATTTTGTATTCAACGAGGCAGGTAATAGTTATTTATTTATTTTATTAATTGAAATGATCAAAGGTTTGCACACAATGAATCTGAAAGAACATAAGAACATGCCATACTGGGTCAGACCAAGGGTCCATCAAGCCCAGCATCCTGTTTCCAACAGTGACCAATCCAGGCTACAAGTACCTGACAAGTACCCAAAATCTAAGTCTATCCCACGCTACTGATGCTAGTAAAAGCAGTGGCTATTTTCCAAGTCAACTTGATTAATATCAGGTAATGGACTTCTCCTTCAAGAACTTATTCAAACCTTTTTTAAACCCAGCTACACTAACTGCACTAACTACATCCCCTGGCAACAAATTCCAGAGTTTAATTGTGCACTGAGTGAAAAAGAACTTTCTCCGATTCGTTTTAAATGTGCTACATGCCAACTTCATGGGGTGCCCCCTAGTCTTTCTATTATCCGAAAGAGAAATAACCCATTTACATTTACTCGTTCTAGACCTCTCATGATTTTAAACACCTCTATCACATCCCCCTCAGCCACCTCTTCTCCAAGCTGAACAGTCCTAACCTCTTTAGTCTTTCCTCATAGGGGAGCTGTTCCATTCCCTTTATCATTTTGGTCGCCCTTCTCTGTACCTTCTCTGTACCTTCTCTATCGCAACGATATCTTTTTTGAGATGCAGCGACCAGAACTGTACACAGTATTCAAGGTGCAGTCTCACCATGGAGTGAAACAGAAGCATTATGACTTTTTCCATTTTATTCACCATTCCCTTCCTAAGAATTTCTAACATTCTGTTTGCTTTTTTGACTGTCGCAGCACACTGAACCGACTAATGTGTATATGCCTTGGTTAAAAGGGCAACTAAAACTTAAATTCTGGATTCCCGTTGCAAATCTACCGATTTACCACGTCCCATGTTTTTCAAGTTTAGAGAGTTGTGCTTTTTATCTTTCAGCTGAGGAAAGCCATGCATGTGGTAGGATGTTCTAGCAGACCACTTAAAATCTGCATATAAGAATACAGGGCCATTAACAGATGAGACTTGGCAGCAGATACTGCTAAGCATTTCAATATCTATCAACATAAATATCTGAAGAACTTGTAAAGTATTTTGGGTAACTGACAAGATATCTAAACCCAACCAAAAAAGCGGAAGTGAGAGGAGACAATTTTGCTTAAAAAAGGAAACAGAATGGATATGTAAATGAATTACTTTGCATCTGTTTGGAATAAACCACTAAGAGATTGATTTTCTTCCCATTTATTTGCATGAATGTGGTATTTTTGGCCTGGCAGCTTCCTCCTTCTCCTTTTGTGCTTTCCCAACTAGGTCTGCAGTAACCATAAACCTTCGAAACCAAGTTTCCTCCTCTCCCCCCTGCCCCCCAGTTTTTAATCCCTCTTTCATCTTATTGAGCCATTTCGGTGACTGAGAAGCAAAACCCGGGTTCCCCCAGAACTAGCGCCTTCAAGAGCCAGCAGTTTTTGCTCTCAAAGGACCTACTGAGACTACCTTCCTCCCTCCCAGGGGCTGCGAATCCTGCCCCAATAACTCTCCCAGCCCTTTAGGAGATGGTCTAACAAATCAAATTTGGGTCTCTTGCACAAAGTATGCCATTGTTCTAGCCCTCCAATGAGCGTTTGATCCTTATACTTTTCATGAATGGTGCAGTGCACTATTTATAGGTTACATTATGATACTGTTAAACTGACAGACAATATGCAATTTGTTTGTGTTTTACAGAAATGGTATATTTAAACTGGTGATGAGCTGTGACATTTGTATACCGAGAAGCAGAAGCAAGAGATATATTGGGGGGATTTCCTCCTCTGCAAGATGTAAGTGTTGCACGTCCCGGCCGCGTTGGCACCACGGCCCGGCCCTGCTCAACTCGCACTTCCATCAACCAGCTCAGGGCACCCCTCTCTCACAACCGCAACAGTTCAGGGCGTCCTCGGGCTCCCAGTTTGCCATCGTACTCACAGGCCTCACAGAGGAGCTCCCGTTGGGGCTCCACGGCGTCGGCGACCTCGGCCACACCCCTAGCCAACGTACAGCCCTTTAAAGGGCCCAGGGCGGGAAAACCTGCGGGGTCGCCTCCCGATGACATCACATAGATGCACTATTTAAGGCGAGGCCCTTTCCCCAGGACCTCACCTTGGCAACTGGGTCGACACCGTTGGTGTAGTGAGTTTGCCTTCGTGTTCCAGTGTCTCCTGTTCCAACGTCTCTTGTTCCAGCGTCTCCGTGTTCCTGTGTCCTCCGTTCCCAGTGGCTCCGTGTGTTCTTGTATCCTTCCCAGGTACTACCTCTCTGGACTGACCTTTGGTACTGACCTCTGCCTGCCTGACCATTCTCTTGCCTGCCACCTGGAACTGACTACTGCCTGCCTGACCATTCTCTGTCTGCCGCCTGGAACTGACCTCTGCCTGTCTGACCATTCTACTGTCTGCTGCCTGGAACTGACCTCGCTTGCCTTGACTATGCCCGGACTGATTCTGGTTTTGACCCCTGCTTTGTCTGACCTCTCCTGGACTGATACTCTGGCTCTGACCCTTGCGCTTCACTCAGACACTCTCCTTGCCTCCTGTTACCATTTGGCCTACCTACTTGGAAACTAACCGCGGCTCTCACTTGGCTAGACCTACAGGCGCTGCCTGCCTCGCTCGGAGACCTCCCAGGAACCGACGAGAGAGGGAGCAATTTTAGATCTAATTCTCAGTGGAGCACAGGACTTGGTGAGAGAGGTAACGGTGGTGGGGCCGCTTGGCAATAGTGATCATAATATGATCAAATTTGATTTAATGACTGGAAAAGGAACAGTGTGCAAATCCAAGGCTCTCGTGCTAAACTTTCAAAAGGGAAACTTTGATAAAATGAGAAAAATTGTTAGAAAAAAACTGAAAGGAGCAGCTACAAAAGTAAAAAATGTCCAAGAGGCGTGGTCATTGTTAAAAAATACCATTCTAGAAGCACAGTCCAGATGTATTCCACACATTAAGAAAGGTGGAAAGAAGGCAAAACGATTACCGGCATGGTTAAAAGGGGAGGTGAAAGAAGCTATTTTAGCCAAAAGATCTTCATTCAAAAATTGGAAGAAGGATCCAACAGAAGAAAATAGGATAAAGCATAAACATTGGCAAGTTAAATGTAAGACATTGATAAGACAGGCTAAGAAAGAATTTGAAAAGAAGTTGGCTGTAGAGGCAAAAACTCACAGTAAAAACTTTTTTAAATATATCCGAAGCAGAAAGCCTGTGAGGGAGTCAGTTGGACCGTTAGATGATCGAGGGGTTAAAGGGGCACTTAGAGAAGATAAGGCCATCGCGGAAAGATTAAATGATTTCTTTGCTTCGGTGTTTACTGAAGAGGATGTTGGGGAGGTACCCGTAATGGAGAAGGTTTTCATGGGTAATGATTCAGATGGACTGAATCAAATCACGGTGAACCTAGAAGATGTGGTAGGCCTGATTGACAAACTGAAGAGTAGTAAATCACCTGGACCGGATGGTATACACCCCAGAGTTCTGAAGGAACTAAAAAATGAAATTTCAGACCTATTAGTAAAAATTTGTAACTTATCATTAAAATCATCCATTGTACCTGAAGACTGGAGGATAGCAAATGTAACCCCAATATTTAAAAAGGGCTCCAGGGGCGATCCGGGAAACTACAGACCGGTTAGCCTGACTTCAGTGCCAGGAAAAATAGTGGAAAGTGTTCTAAACATCAAAATCACAGAACATATAGAAAGACATGGTTTAATGGAACAAAGTCAGCATGGCTTTACCCAGGGCAAGTCTTGCCTCACAAATCTGCTTCACTTTTTTGAAGGAGTTAATAAACATGTGGATAAAGGTGAACCGGTAGATATAGTATACTTGGATTTTCAGAAGGCGTTTGACAAAGTTCCTCATGAGAGGCTTCTAGGAAAAGTAAAAAGTCATGGGATAGGTGGCGATGTCCTTTCGTGGATTGCAAACTGGCTAAAAGACAGGAAACAGAGAGTAGGATTAAATGGGCAATTTTCTCAGTGGAAGGGAGTGGACAGTGGAGTGCCTCAGGGATCTGTATTGGGACCCTTACTGTTCAATATATTTATAAATGATCTGGAAAGAAATACGACGAGTGAGATAATCAAATTTGCAGATGACACAAAATTGTTCAGAGTAGTTAAATCACAAGCAGATTGTGATAAATTGCAGGAAGACCTTGTGAGACTGGAAAATTGGGCATCCAAATGGCAGATGAAATTTAATGTGGATAAGTGCAAGGTGATGCATATAGGGAAAAATAACCCATGCTATAATTACACGATGTTGGGTTCCATATTAGGTGCTACAACCCAAGAAAGAGATCTAGGTGTCATAGTGGATAACACATTGAAATCATCGGTTCAGTGTGCTGCGGCAGTCAAAAAAGCAAACAGAATGTTGGGAATTATTAGAAAGGGAATGGTGAATAAAACGGAAAATGTCATAATGCCTCTGTATCGCTCCATGGTGAGACCGCACCTTGAATACTGTGTACAATTCTGGTCGCCGCATCTCAAAAAAGATATAATTGCGATGGAGAAGGTACAGAGAAGGGCTACCAAAATGATAAGGGGAATGGAACAATTCCCCTATGAGGAAAGACTAAAGAGGTTAGGACTTTTCAGCTTGGAGAAGAGACGACTGAGGGGGGATATGATAGAGGTGTTTAAAATCATGAGAGGTCTAGAACGGGTAGATGTGAATCGGTTATTTACTCTTTCGGATAGTAGAAAGACTAGGGGACACTCCATGAAGTTAGCATGGGGCACATTTAAAACTAATCGGAGAAAGTTCTTTTTTACTCAACGCACAATTAAACTCTGGAATTTGTTGCCAGAGAATGTGGTTCGTGCAGTTAGTATAGCTGTGTTTAAAAAAGGATTGGATAAGTTCTTGGAGGAGAAGTCCATTACCTGCTATTAAGTTCACTTAGAGAATAGCCACTGCCATTAGCAATGGTTACATGGAATAGACTTAGTTTTTGGGTACTTGCCAGGTTCTTATGGCCTGGATTGGCCACTGTTGGAAACAGGATGCTGGGCTTGATGGACCCTTGGTCTGACCCAGTATGGCATTTTCTTATGTTCTTATGTTACCTTCCTGAGGTCTCCAGAGCTTCCAGTTCAGGTCTAGCTCATCCAATTATCAGCCGCGCACCCTTGCTCGTGGTGAGTACACCTCTCTGGGAGGCCACCAGAGGCCCACCTAAGTCCAGGTGGTCTGGGCTCAACCTGCGGAAACCCCGGACTGTTATTGGTGAAGCTCCAGCTAGCCTCTGTCTCCTTGTGTGCTCCGCCTCCTGGTGGCAGGCACTATCTGGGTCCGACCAGAGGGCTGTACCAATCCTGCACCAAGCCAAGGGTCCACCTCCAGCACAACAGTAAGTTACTGAAATACAATTTATCAAGTTGAAATAACATTTTAATTTTGGTCATAGTGCATGCTGTCGCTCCTTGTGACCTTGGGCAAGTCACTTTACCCTCCATTGCCTCAGGTACAAAACTCAGATTGTAAGCCCTCTGGGGATAGGGAAATACCTACAATACCTGAATGTAAACCAATGTGATATCTCAGATTGAATGTCAGTATATAAAAATAATAAATAAATAAATAAATATATCTGGGTGATCCTTTGCATGGCTTGGGTAACGCACTTGCTAAGGAACTTGCTAATTGAATTTTCTAGTCTGCTGTATTTTTATACTTAACAACATATGCATCTTTATTACAAGCACAACACTTCTTTTTAAGAAATATTCTTCCTGGAGGCTGCTTTTCAAAGGATTGTGCTTTATTTCTGCTTTATATGCATTAGTGTGATGTTTTTGTGGTTTTCTGATAAGAAGGCTGTAGCCCTGTGGGAGCAGTGTTTGAACAATCTTTAACAAACACTTATGATCCACAGCCAGTAGTGAATTTCTGCTGGTGCATGTCAGGTCACTGATCTGAAACCTTTTTTTAAATTTGCTTCATTTTTCCCCATTGGGAAAAAGTGGAAGGCGGAGGCTGCCGCTGGCCCCAGTCCGGCACCTTATTTTATTTTATTTTTTTAATTAAAATGACCACTGTCCCCAGCGATGAACATAAGTATGAATGAGAAACATGGATTCTTAAAGACATATACGTTTACGAGACAACAGTGAAAAAAATACCTGTAAGATAAGCATGTCTTGTCTTAGATCATCTCCATGCTTGAAGATAATTCCAATTGTTTCATTTGATAAGGCAGTGGGATCTGCACATTTAAACTCCAGCCAAAGAGGCTTTTTCTTTGATGCCATTACTTTGCATTTTTCAACCTGTAATAAGTAACCAGCATGGTTTTTCATAAATGTAACAAGTATATAATGACTTTTTGTTCTTACGGAAGAAGTGCACTTGGGCTTGCTAATGATGCAATAAAGGAACTAAAACCAGTACACACCACAACTGGAAACTGTCTGACCCTAGAGCTTTGCAGAGATGTAACTTTAGCAACTCAGGGCCCAGTGATTCAATGATTACTAATTAATGCTCACACTTTGCAAAGGACTTAACTTTATTATATTTTTTAACTTTCTGTGTTGCTAGATTTTCAAATATACAAGCTTGAAACAAATGTATTTCAAACAGCTAAACAAAAGAGTGAATTATTTGCATTGAAAAAAAGACAAAATTATCTAGTAGAGCCAACATCAAGAGCTCCACCAAAAAAAAAAAAAAAAAAAGGAAAGCGGCAAGAGCCAAGGAAACAAAACATAACAAGAGAAAACCTAAAAATAAAAAGTCAGGATATGCCAGCTATGAGTTCAAAAATCTGTTAGGAAGCAAAATAAAAAAAATCATTATCTAACTCACAGAAATAAGGCAAATTACCCCAGATCATCCTCCACAAGAAGATAAATTTTACATAAATCATTGAAATCACTGGTTGATTTACTCCCACCCAAAAAACACATCAGAAAGCTGATTTGGCTCCCAAAATATATACTCAGCCCCTTTGCAAGAAATAAAACATCTAGCAGGATATTTGAGAGCAAAGTGGCTCCCAGTTTAACAGCTTTAGTCTACAAAGTAAACAACTGTTTTTCCTTTTAAACTGATAACGCAATATATAGCAACAAAAACACTCAAACTGAGCCAGTCTATAGACATCTAACGCTAGAAACCATAAACAACTTAGCCCTATTATAAAAGAACAAATGCATAATGAGATTTTTGTCTGGACTGAGGACAAGAGCAACCAACAGAGTCCTGGTACTTGAAGCAGTAACTGATGAAGTCTTCCAATTCTTGGGTTATAGTGGGCAAAGCTGGTAACGAAGAAACAGAAAGTGGAATAATATAGAGATACAGGAGGCAAAAACTACCACTCTGGAATGACTCAGTCCCTGATAAGCTGTGTACCAATGCTTGGGAAATGAACAGCAGGAGTATTCAATCCATCTAGAAGTAATTAAACTGTCCTTTGTAGACAAAGCCCTGAAGGTCTCAAGTTTTTCTCTCTCTTTTTTGATCAAAATTTGCCACAGTCAAAGTCAGGGACTAAATAGAACTCTCTGCCATCACCACTTTGCCCTTTGTGTGATCAGCTCTGAGGGCCTGTTTGTTGGGGAGCAAACCCCGAGATCCTGAATAGCAATCTATAACAGTGTTTCCCAACCGGGGTGCCACGACTGAACGGCGGCAGGAGTGCCGTGAGAAGAACCAGGTATGAAAAGACGAGGCGCAGGCAAGTCTTCCGTTTTCCTCCATTCCTGGCCTGCAGGATGTCCTCCTGCCAGTAGAGGGCTTTGGAGAACAGCACCTATCTGCTGCTGCTTCCCTCTCTGCTGGACCTTCCTTGCAAGACTCGCTGACCTCGTGCTGTTACTTGTTACTACTGCATACGCAAGCCAGCACAGGAGGGAGCAGGAGCAGCAGGTAAGTGCTGCTCAGAGTTCTACTGGCTCCGGGTGGGGGGGGGGGAGGGGAGGGAAACAGCTAAATGTTCCATGAGGTGTGGGGAACGGAAAAATGAATGTGTCATAGGGTGTGAGGGAGAGGGAAAGGAAGGTGATGATGTCAAGGCGGTAAGGGGAGGGAAGGTAATTTTGGCAGGGGGTGGGAAAGAGGGAGGATAATGACAAAGGCTAGAGGAGCTGGGTGGCTGGGCAAGGAAGATGATGATATATCAGAGGGGTAGAAAGAGAGGGAAGGGAAGAAGATGATAATACCAGGGAGAAGGAATATTAAGATGATGATGGTGCCAGAGTGGTGGAGGGAAAGGAAGAGAAAGAGGGGGTGGAGAGAGAAGGTGATGCTGCCATGGGTGAGGGAGAGAGAGAAGGGTAAAAAGTGATGCCAGGGGAGATGGAAGAGATGGTGGTGGTGATGGTGGTGGTGGTGATGCCAGAAGGGTAGAGAGAGAGAGAGAGAGAGAGAGAAGGGAAGAGAAAGTGGTGATGATGTCAGATGGATGGAGGGAGAAGGTGGTGATGATGCTAGGGGATGGAGGGAGAGGGGCTGGGGGAGAGGGACGGTGGTAATGATGTCTGGGGAGAGGGAAGAGAAGGTCGTGATATTACCAGGGGTGGAGGGAGAAAAAAGAAAAAGCGGTGATAATGCCAGTGGGTGGAGGGAGAGGGGTTGGGAGAGAGGGGAAGGAAACAAGGTGAAATCAGGAGAAAGGGAAAAGGATGTGGTGGTGATGCCAAAAGGGTGGAGGGAGAGGGAAGGTGGTGATGCCAGGGTGTGGGGGAGAAAGAAGGGACGAGAAAGTGATGATGCCAGAGGAAAGGAAAAAAAAAGTGATGATGCCAGGGGGAATGGAGGGAGAGGAAAAGGAAGGTGATGATACCAGGATGGTGGTGAAGAAGGAAAGCAGAGTTGCTTACCTGTAACAGGTGTTGTCACAGGACAGCAGGATGTTAGTCCTCACATATGGGTGACATCATCATCAGGATGGAGCCCAATCACGGAACACTTTTGTTAAAGTTTCTAGAACTTTTTGAGCGGCACCTACTGGGCATGCCCAGCATGGCACCAACCCTGCATCCAGCAGGGGTCCCCCTTCAGTCTCGTGTATAGGAAGAAGTACGTGTGAAAAATAAAATAAATCACAAGCGAACCCAACTCCGTGGGGTGGCGGGCGGGTTTTGTGAGGACTAACATCCTGCTGTCCTATGAGAACACCTGTTACAGGTAAGCAACTCTGCTTTCTCACAGGACAAACAGGATGGTAGTCCTCACACATGGATGAGTAGCGAGCTGAGGATGCCCGAGCAATGCACCAAATGCACCCAAAGACGGGCAACAGGCACAACAACAGGGGTGGATTTGGGTAGGAGGGCATTCTGAAAACCATGGTAGGATGTTGGGTAGTTAAGCCGAGAATAATGTTGTAGGATAGACTGGCCAAAACATGGAATCTTGTCGGCCAGCCTTATCCAAGCAATAATGGGCTGCGAAGGTATGGAGAGAGCTCCAGGTCGCAGCCTTACATATATATCAATAAGTGGCACCAAACGAAGGTGTGCCACAGAGGTTGCCACGGCCCTAACAGAGTGTGCTTTCACACGGTCTTGTAGCGGAATGCCTGCTTGCTAGTAGCAAAAGGAGATACAGTCCGCCAACCAGGAGGAAAGGGTCTATTTTCCCACTGGATTTCCCAATTTGATGTTATTGAAAGAAACAAATAATTGAGTGGATTTCCTGTGGGCTGACGTGCGCTCCAGTCCAGGGAATGTAGAGCCTTTTCTCCTGGGTTTGAATGGGGCTTGGAAAGAAAGTAGGTAAGATGATAGATAGAGATTAAGATTAAATTCCGACACTACCTTTTGTAAAAACTTAGGGTGTGTATGAAGGACCACTCTGTCATGTAGAATTTTAGTGTAAGGCGGGTAGGTGACTAATGCCTGTAACTCACTAACTCTGCGAGCGGATGTGAGAGCGAGAAGAAAAATTACTTTCCAGGTGAGATAGCGGAGATCACAGGAGTGGAGAGGCTCAAACGGAGGTTTCATGAGCTGCCCTAAGACTACGTTAAGGTCCCAAGTGGGGCCGGAGGGCGCAATGGAGGTTTCAGGTGGAGCAAATCTCTCATGAAGCATGTGACTAAGGGCTGTGTCGAAATAGAGACATCTCCTACTCCATTGTGGAAAACGGCTACCGCACTAACATGCACTCTTATAGAGGAAGCTTTCAGACCTGATTCTGACAGATGCGAGAAATAGTCCAGAAACTTCGCAGTGGAACAAGTGAAGGGGTCTATAGACATGGATGTGCATGTGCACCAGACCGTAAACCTTTTCCACTTGGAATGATAAGAGCGTCTCGTGGAAGTCTTTCATGAAGCTACCAGGACTCGGGATAGCGACTCTGAAAGGTTAAGGGGTTGAAGTATTAACCTTTAAACATTCAGGCAATCAGCGACGGGGCCTGGAGATTGGGGTGGCGCAGGCACCCATTCTGAGTTATCAGAAGCGGATCCTTCCCTAGAGGGATGCGCCGGCGAACTGATAGGTCCTTGAGGATGGGGAACCAGACTTGGCATGGCCAGTGAAGGGCTATCAGAATCATTAAGTCCCTTTGTAACTTCACGAGAGTCTTCGATATGAGTGGAAGTGGAGGGTACACGTAGAGACCACCGCTGGACCACGAGAGGGCGAAAGCGTCGTGTCCCTCGGCTGTGAGTGGCGGCTGCGAGTGAGCGAGCAGAAGTTCTCTACTTTGCGGTTATGGATGGACGCAAAGAGGTCTATGTGTGGGTACCCCCAACGTTGGAAGATTGTGTCTGCTACCGTAGGGTTGAGGGACCATTTGTGCAGATGGAAGGTTCGACTCAATTGGTCTGCTAGAACATTATCCACGCCCGCCAAGTAGGTCGCTCTGAGGTACATCGAGTGGGAAAGAGCCCACGCCCATATCTGTGCAGCTTCCTGACACCGAAGGTAGGAGCCCCATCCCCCTTGCTTGCTGATGTACCACATCGCTACCTGGTCGTCAGTTTGAATCAAGATGGTCTTGTTTGAGAGGCAATCCTGAAAGGCTCTGAGGGCATATCTGATCACTCGAAGTTCCAGGAAATTTATCTGGATGTTTGGCTTCCTTTGGAGACCAGGGACCCTGAGTCTGTAGGCTGTTGACATGAGCACCCCAACCTAGATTGGAGGCATCTGTCGTTAGGATAATTTGAAGCTCTGGAAACTGAAAGGGAAGGCCTTGAAGGAGATTGGAGAGCTGCATCCACCAGGCTAGCGACAGGCAGAGCTGTTTGGTAATGTGGACAATGCTGGACATTGGATGGTAAGCCTGAGTTCACTGGGACTTTAGAGTCCACTGCATGACTCTCATGGCAAGGTGTGTCATTGGAGTGACATGTACAGAGGACGCCATGTGACCCAGCAAAATGAGAAAATGACGAGCTGTCGAATAACGCCGATTCTGGAGGCATAGTGCGAGGGATATGAGAGTACAAGCTCGATCCTGAGGGAGGAATGCTTTTGCCTGCATGGTGTTCAGGTCGGCTCCTATGAAGGTTAGGGTTTGAGATTGAACTAAGCTGGACTTGGGGTAGTTGATCAAAAACCCGAGAGACAGCAATGTATGGATAGTTAGACTTAAGGAGGCTACTGCATCCCTCTGAGTCGGAGCCCTTAACAGCCAATTGTCGAGATAAGGTTAGACATGGACGCCTTGACATCTCAGGTAGGCCGCGACCACTTTGAGGCACCTGAAGACTCGAGGAGCGGATGCTAGGCTGAATGGCAGTACCCGGTACTGAAAATGCCGGGGGACAACCAGGAAACAAAGGAATTTGCGGTGGGATGGAGTGATTGGGATGTGTGTATACGTCCTGAAGATCTAGAGAGCAAAGCCAATCTCCTCTTTGTAGAAGAGGCAGTAGAAAACCCAAGGTCACCATCCTGAACTTTTCCCTCTGTAGATATTTGTTCAAGGCACGCAGGTCCAGTATTGGACAAATGCCCCCTGACTTTTTTGGGATGAGGAAATACCTGGAATAGAACCCCTGCCCTTGCTGGGAGAGGTGCACTGGTTCTATTGCCCGGGATTTCAGGAGGGTTGATACCTCCTCTTCCAGAAGAGAGGAGTGGTCGGATGATCCCCACGTTGGCCGAGGTGGGGAGTCTGCTGGTACTGACAGGAAGTTGAGGTGGTAGCCTTGGGTCAGTACAGCAAGCACCCACTGATCAGAAGTGATTGTGTGCCCTATAGTGGTGAAGTGGCACAACCAACCGCCGATGGGTACAGATGGCAGAGGAGGTTGGCTTATGCTCTCCAGCGAGGAGTCAAAATCCAGCAGCTAGGCCCAGTGGAGGGGCTGGCTGAATCATCTGAGGTCGGGATTGTCTGGCTTGACCTTTTTGGTAAGGTCGGGAGGGGCAACCTCGAATAGGAGGAGGATAATGTATCTGTGGCTTGAAGGACGGCCGCTTAGAGTTTCTTCGGAATGTCCTTTTAGATGTGGACGGGAAATCAGTAGGCACGGACGAAAGCTGGCGTAACATCTTGAGGTGATCTTTGAGCTATGTTACAGTCTCCTGAATTTTGTCCCCGAAGAGATTATCACCAGCACAGGGCAGGTCAGCCAATCGGTCCTGTACCTCTGGTCTCAAGTCAGAGGACTTTAGCCCGGCCCACCTTCATGCACTAATTCCCGCTGCAGACACCCTAGAGGCAGTGTCAAAAATATCATAGGCAGCACAAACCTTGTGCTTGCCAGCATCTATACCCTTTTGAGCCAGGGCATTCAGTTGGTCCTGAAGCTGGTCTGGTAAAGATTCAGAGAAATCTTGGATTTTCTTGTACAGGTCTCTTTTATACTGGGTCATGTATAACTGGTAGGAAGCAATGCGAGAAATAAGCATAGATCCATGGAAAACATGACGGTCAAATGTGTCTAGGGACCTCTTTTCTTTTCCTGGAGCAATGGAAGAATGAGGTTTAGAACGTCGTGCTTTTTTCTGGGCTGACTCCACAACCACAGAATGGTGATCCAGCTGTGGTTTTTGGAAGCCAGGGGCTGTCTGTACCAGGTAGGTGGCATCCATTTTCTGATTCACCGGTGGTACAGAGCCTGGATGCTCCCAATTTCTCTTCAGTAGGTCCTGGAGAACTTCATGAACAGGTATGGACATGATCTCCTTGGGTGCATCTACGAACTGGAGTACTTCCAGCATTTTATGTCTGGAATCCTCTTCCGTCTGAAGTTGGAATGGTATGGCTTCAGACATTTCCTTTATAAAATTAATAAAGGACAGGTCCTCTGGAGGAGAACGTCTTCTCTCCTCAGGGGGAAGACGGCTCTGAAGGTAGATCATCAGAATCCTGGGAAGAATCATCAGTCCACGGATCATAAGGTTGATCACCGGCTCCCATAGGATCTCCAGAGGGGAGTAATGGTGCTATTCCTGAAGGACCAGGCCTAGGCATCGACAGCATCAGAGGTGGCACTGACGGCATCGATGTTGGCACCAATTGAGGACGATGGGGTACCGATGGCAGTATAGGCACCGATGGAACCGGTGACATCGATGGGTGAGTTGGTGGCAAGATCCCAGATGGCGGTATGGGTATCGGTGTTTCTTCGTCTTCTCATGACAAAGGTATCAGCGTGGAAGGCAGTGGACATACCAGTATCCTCGGTTCCACCGGTGGAAGAGCATCGATCAGCACATCCAGTCTGCCTAGCAGCGGTGCGAGCACCATGGGTATCGGGTCGGTGACTGGGGCTGGCATCGGTGTCGGCGTCTATGGAGATTGGAAACTCTGCAGTGCCTTACCGATGGCCTCTTGGATCATCCGATCCAATTCCTCGCGGAAGCCTGGGGCATGCAACCCCAGCTCCGGAGTAGGAGGCAATACTGGCGTAGCTGGAGGGTCCACCGGTGAAAGTGCAGTCGCGGCAACCGGCACCAATGTAGGTGGAGAAGGCTTCGGTGACCCAGTCGCAGAGGAGGGTGGGGCCTTCTCTGGATGGGATTTCTTTGTCGGTGGTTCTGTCGACGCCGATGCCGAGGGCTTGCCCGAATCAGCGGATTGAGCCTTCCGATGACGGTGTCGACGCTTTTCACAATGTTCTCCTTGGTCCTTCTCCTGAGGCGATGAGGAAGAAGTCGACACCTTCAGAGTAGTCGGTGCAGGTCAGGTAGCACTGGTGTCCCGCTGCTGGCAAAAGGTCGATGGCACCGGCTCAGATGATGTCAAAGCAGTCAATGGAATCGGGGGTTTTGACTGAAAAAGAAACTCCATCATCTCTGACCGGGTCTTACAGCCCTTCGGTGTCATTTGGGCACATTTGGTGCAAGTTAGGAAGTCATGGTCGTACCCGAAACACAATACACAAACCCTATGCGGGTCTGTGATGGACATTGTCCGAGGACAGTCGGGGCACCAACGAAAACCTGATGCCATGGCTTTGACAATAATTTAGCCGCAGTGCAGTTGATGGCCAGTAGGCCCTGAAGGGAAAACTCGACGGGAATCGACCGCAAATGAGGGTAAAGCCTTACCTTTCGACTGTGGAGTATGGAATCAATAGGGAGACCCCTATGGGGTAGAATTGTTTTGAAAATTTTGAAAGAAGTTCCGTTAGGAAAATTCCTGTCAGGAATCTCTAGAGAGCTCCTTAACCCGCGTGGCTACTGCTGCGTGGAAAAAAGACTGAAGGGAGAACCCTGCTGGATGCAGGGTTGGTGCCATGCTAGAAACTTTGACAAAAGTGTTCCGTGATTGGGCTCCATCCTGATGATGTCACCCATATGTGAGGACTACCATCCTGCTTGTCCTATGAGAAAGGAGGATAAGGTGATGATGATGATGCTAGGGCTTTGAAGAAAGAGAAGAGAAGGTGATGGTACCAGGTGGTGGGGGGAAAAGAAAGGGAGAGTGATGACAGCAAGGAATAGAGGGAGAGGGAAGGTAATGATGCCAAAGCTGGAGTGACAGGGAAGAGAAGAAGGTGATAGAAACATAGAAATGATAGCAGAAAAGGACCAAATGGTCCATCCAGTTTGACCAGCAAGCTTATGGTAGTATCTGCCGTGCAGGTTGCCCCCATGATTTTCAGTTTCATAGACTGTAAAAGTCAGGGTCGTCACTGGTTGCTGGCTGATTATGAAGGTGGTGTGCCACGACACAAAAAGGGTTGAGAATCGCTGATTTATAACATTATCAGGGTTATGTCTGCAGATGTCATACACCCTTTTACCGTGAGCTCCTCAGTTCTCAAATATGCGTAAGAACATAAGATGTGCCATATTGGATCAGCTCAAAGGTCCATTAAGCCCAGCAACCTGCCTCCAAAAGTGGCCAGTCCTAGTCATTAGGAAGCACCTGGCAGATCCTGAAGAGCAGATCTATTCCTTGTTGCTCACTCCCAGGGATAATGCAGTGGCTTCCTCAAGTCCACCTGCCTAATTACCGTTTATGGGCTTTTCCTCTAGGAAGCTGTCCAAACTGCTTTTAAACCCAGCTAAGTTATATTTCTTGACCACATCCTCTGACAACAAATTCCACAGCTTGACTGGAGAATCTGATATAACAGATCAGACATACTCACTCATTGGCAACCAAAGTGCAGGCAGAAAGGGGACCCCACACAGAGGCCTTAGGCTGGGGACTAATCTGTCCCGGACAAAACAGTGCCGTGGCAGCTTCAGGTCTCGTGTTCTTCACTGCACTCGCAGAAGTCAATATTGTTGTTCCATCCTTCCCTTCCACTGCCTCTGCACAGACACTCTCTGCAGGTCTCTCTTGCTGCACTGGCAGATACATCGTCAGACTCACCCACCAGCACCAACAGAAAGCCAAAGCTGTCCTCAGGGCTCTTTGATGGCATCCTCAGATGGAAAAGAGTGAAAGCCTCTCTTACATTTAGGCATTATGCCTAAAGAAAGCTACAGAGTCCAAAAGAAGGGCGAGGGGAATGTTTTGTCCTAAATGTCTAGTGCCTGCAAAGTACTGTATTTTTCGCTCCATAAGACGCACTTTTTTCCCCCAAAAGTGGGGGGAAAATTTCTGTGCGTCTTATGGAGCAAATATAAAAAAAAACAACTAACTACAACCCCCAAACCTCCTGGCTCCCCCCCTCCCCCGAAGACCTGCCAAAAGTCCCTGGTGGTCCAGCGGGAGCGATCTCCTGCACTTGGGCCATCGGCTGCCAGTAAATCAAATGGCGCCGACGGCCCTTTGCCCTTACTATGTCACAGGGGCCCCTGTGGGGGCTACCGGTTGTGGGGGGTTGAAGTTAATTAAATTTAAAGGGTTAGGATGGGGGTTGTGGAGGGTTGTAGTTAATTAAATTTAAAGGGTTAGGATGGGGGTTTTCCCACAGAAAGAGAACGATAAAAGTTTTCTGATCTGGGGAGTGGACCGAAATGGCCCTCCCCAGACCTGAAAATGAAATGGGGAAAAAAAAATGTTATGCACTCCCTTAATTTGCTCCATAAGATGCACTGACACCCGGGAACAGAGCCGGTTTAGCACACTTTTTTTTTTTTTTTTAAATTTCTCCCCTCTGAATCCTAGGTGCGTCTTATGGTTAGGTGCGTCTTATGGAGCAAAAAATATGGTACTTATTTTATAATTCTTGTATATATGCTGTATAGACTGAAAAATAAAAAAGGGCTAATCATTATACCAAAACCTCACAATGTGCCTTAAGCCTCCTTTGTTGCAGTCTACTGCAGGTGAAACCAACCAAAGGCACTGCCTATCAAGCAGATCATTTTTTATTTAATCTTCAACACTGCTGCACATATCCTTCCATTTTATCTCCATATCCAGGGGTGCATATCTCACTTTGGTTTCTGGATAATCTCGCCATTAACAAATATTCCTCTGCAAGAATTTTAAGTTGCATGCTTGGTTTTAATCCATTTCTTGCCTTCCTAAGATTCACTGAATGCAAATTCAATCAATGACTCCCTAAACCTTCCCCTCCAAACTTGGTATTACTCTGTTCCAGTGATCTGTCTCTCATGCTATACAAGAAATTAGTCTCTCAAGTGAGTTGCTACACTAACATTCAAGCTCTGAAAACACTTTCTTTTTGAGGGAGGGGAATATAAAAGTGCACAATAAACCCTTTACGCTACTATGACGTGCAGCCTGTAAGTACTTCAGGTGATGACTACCTCCGTTACTTTCCACAAATAAATGAGTCATCAGCACTTATGTTGCACTTAAATAGACATTTCCTGCAAGTGAAAATGTAAAGATTATAATCAAATACTTACCACCAGTATCCCAGCTCGCATCCCAGGGTCATATGGAACTCTAAAGCTTTCAGGAAAATTTGAACTCTGCAGTTTGTCGAGTTTTTGTCTCAGCAGCATGATAACTAAAAAAAAAAGGGAACAAAAAAAAATGCCTTTGAATATGGACCTCATGCTGCAAATAGCAATCCAGTGGTATACAGAAGAGATATATTCCTGCAATTTGTTCTGTACATCAACATTCTGTATATAGAAACTTATTTTCCCTGTTGATGTCCATTAAAAACCAGATGATACGTTCTTATGTACATAAGGGAGGTGCCTCTATTACGCTCCTGTACAACAAAAAGAACCTCCCCATAGGATAAATTAATGTGACTCTTTTGGCTACTTTCCATGTTCTTTGCTCATATTTTATGCATTCCAACGTATGGAATGTGGGAAAGAATTATTAAGAGGGGATTGATGTCTCTTTATAGGTACAATAATCCTCCAAAAAGGGGATGAAAAAGGAAAAACCAACAAGGCACTTAGCTATTGTCTTACCTTGGAGGGGGAGGGGGGTGTATTTTGTCCTAAATGCCCAGAGCCTGCAAAGTATTTATTTTATAGTTCTTTTGTATATTCTGGATAGACTGAAAAATAAACAAACAATCTAATCATTACATCAAAATTTCAAAGTGTGCCTTAAGCCTCCTTTGTTCCATTCTACTGCAGGTGAAACCAACCAAAAGCACTGCCTATCAAGCAGATCATTTTTTCTTTGATTTAATCTTCAACACTGCTGCACATGTCCTTCCATTTTATCTCCATATCCAATGGTGCATATCTCACTTTGGTTTCCGGACAATCTCACCATTAACAAATATCCCTCCCCTAGAATTGGGAGTTGCATGCTTGGTTTTAATCTATTTCTTTCCCTCTCAAGAAGGGAATGCAGGAATTTGGCATGCGGGAAGGAAATGTGAATTATCTTAGAAGAATTTGAAAATCAGAAACACCAGAAAACCCCCATTGCTTTCTATGGAGAACTTAAAATCCTGACCAGGACTCCATTCCAAACACCCCCTCCCTCCCTCCCTCCCTCTCTCCCCAACCCCCACTCACAGACAACCAGCATTTTGTCACAGATCAATACAGGCAGAGGGAGATACCCAGATAGGGAAAATAACTGAAGCAAATGGCAAGAGATGACGCAAAAAGGCACTTCCAAATTCAGACACATTACACACCTTTGCCCCCCCCCCCCCCCATATTCAGACCACCACACACCCATAAAAACATAAGAAATTGCCATGCTGGGTCAGACCAAGGGTCCATCAAGCCCAGCATCCTGTTTCCAACAAAGGCCAAAACCAGGCCACAAGAACCTGGCAATTACCCAAACACTAAGAAGATCCCATGCTACTGATGCAATTAATAGCAGTGGCTATTCCCTAAGTAAAATTGATTAATAGCCATTAATGGACTTCTCCTCCAAGAACTTATCCAAACCTTTTTTGAACCCAGCTACACTAACTGCACTAACCACATCCTCTGGCAACAAATTCCAGAGCTTTATTGTGCGTTGAGTGAAAAAGAATTTTCTCCGATTAGTCTTACATGTGCTACTTGCTAACTTCATGGAATGCCCCCTAGTCCTTCTATTATTCGAAAGTGAAAATAACCGCGTCACATCTACTCGTTCAAGACCTCTCATGATCTTAAAGACCTCTATCATATCCCCCCTCAGCCGTCTCTTCTCCAAGCAGAACAGCCCTAATCTCTTCAGCCTATCCTCATAGGGAAGCTGTTCCATCCCCTTTATCATTTTGGTTGCCCTTCTCTGTACCTTCTCCATCGCAACTATATCTTTTTTGAGATGTGGCGACCAGAATTGTACACAGTATTCAAGGTGTGGTCTCACCATGGAGCGATATAGAGGCATTATGACATTTTTCGTTCTATTAACCATTCCCTTCCTAATAATTCCTAACATTCTATTTGCTTTTTTGACTGCTGCAGCACACTGAGCTGACGATTTTAAAGTTTTATCCACTATGATGCCTAGATCTTTTTCCTGGGTGGTAGCTCCTAATATGGAACCTAACATCATGTAACTACAGCAATGGTTATTTTTCCCTATATGCAACACCTTGCACTTGTCCACATTAAATTTCATCTGCCATTTGGATGCCCAATCTTCAAGTCTTGCAAGGTCCTTCTGCAATGTATCACAGTCTGCTTGTGATTTAACTACTCTAAATAATTTTGTATCATCTGCAAATTTGATAACCTCACTCGTCGTATTCCTTTCCAGATCATTTATATATATATTGAAAAGCACCAGTCCAAGTACAGATCCCTGAGGCACTCCACTGTTTACCCTTTTCCACTGAGAAAATTGACCATTTAATCCTACTCTCTGTTTCCTGTCTTTTAACCAGCTTGTAATCCACGAAAGGACATCGCCTCCTATCCCATGACTTTTTAGTTTACGTAGAAGCCTCTCATGAGGGACTTTGTCAAACGCCTTCTGAAAATCCAAATACACTACATCTACCGGTTCACCTTTATCCACATGTTTATTAACCCCTTCAAAAAAATGAAGCAGATTTGTTAGGCAAGACTTCCCTTGGGTAAATCCATGTTGACTGTGTCCCATTAAATCATGTCTTTCTATATGCTTTACAATTTTGTTCTTGAGAATAGTTTCCACTATTTTTCCCGGCACTGAAGTCAGGCTCACTGGTCTATAGTTACCTGGATCGCCCCTGGAGCCTTTTTTAAATATTGGGGTTACATTGGCCAACCTTCAGTCTTCAGGTACAATGGATGATTTTAATGATAGGTTACAAATTTTTACTAATAGATCATCCCACACACCCGCCTACCACATACACACACACCCCTCACCTCCACTATACACACAAGAATACTCCACCCCACATAACCCATCCTTACTTCCCCCACCACCTCCCCTCATGCATGCAACCCTCCCACATCTGCTCCCAGGGCACCCAAACCCACATCCCCTCTCCCGTAGAGAGAAAATAAATAACACGCTGCTTCTCAATTCTGCCCTCCTACACACACCCTTGTGCACACAAACCATTCCCTTAAAAACTGCACACCCACTACTGCTTTTATATACACAACCCTGCCACATAGTACCCCCCCCCACACACACACACATCCATCCTTCCCAACAAACTCATACCCACAGACACTCCCACACACAACCCCTCCACACACATCCAACTTACACACAACCCCCACCCACAAATATCACTCCCTCACAACCACATCTACTCCTTACAAACACACAACCATATCCCCCAAAAATATAAACCACAACTCCCATACACATACAAACTCTCCAGAAACCCCCTCCATCCACATAATCCCCTATCTATCCACAAACACATATATACTCCCCAGATATCCCCCTCCATGCACACACACAGACAGTACAGCCCTATACCCTCCACGTACACACCTCCATATCCCTAAACACCCACAGACATTCCTACACACACAATCCCACCCAACCCACAACACTGCACATGCCCTCTACAAGTCTATGTTGAAAAGCATTCCCAAAGCCATGCATTTGCATTGCTTTCCCTGCTTAATTCTTCTAACAAAAATTCACTACAGCAAGTCAATTCTATAAATTCATTTTAGGTCCCAAAAAGTAGATTTTGTTAAGCCAGTTGCTGCTGTATAATGAGGGCTTGCTGCATGTCTTTTTTTTTTATTATTTAAAAATTTTCATTAATATTATGGTGTAATCATGGATTACAAGCAGTTTCGTAAAAAATTTGAAGGCTTATTTTATGATGCTTTTGAATAAGTTGCATGTTTTTTAAGCTGTAATGTGCTTTAATATTATGTGTATGTTTATTGTACACCACTTAGAATGTTCATTCGTATAGGTGGAATAAAAGAATTGTAAATAAAATAAAAAATAAAAATGCACGAAGAGTCAGAATAATCAGCATGATGACCATCATGGAAATTAAACCTCTTTTGTACTGTTATATTGTTATGAATATCAATATAAAGATTGAACATCTGTGCCCAAAGAAATGCTCTCTTGTTTAGGACCACATTTAATAAGGCAGCACTCATAGGCATTGGGGGGAGGGGACCCCCTCAGAAATATTCGTTGGGTACAGGGGATGTTTCCCCTCCCTCCTGGGTCAGAGATGTGGGAGACCTGGAGCTGGATCTGGAGCTCTCCCGCCCAGAACCTTTCCTTACCTCAGAGTCCTGGCACCAACCCACAGCAGCAACTACTTGAAAAAAAATTTGGAGGCCTCATGCGCTGACTGGCCCAACAGTGCCCCACCCCCTCCTGCACACGTTTCCTAGAGGAAAGGTCCATAACACATTATTAGCCAAGTAAACTATGGAAATCTATTGCTATCCCTGGGAGTAACAGAAAATAGATCTACTTTATGGGATCTGCCAGGCACTTGCGACTTGGATTGGTCACTAATGGAGACGGGATGCTGGGCTCAATGGACCTTGGTCTGATCCACCATGGCACCTCTTATGTTCGTATGTACCAAGGAAACCTATGCGAGAGGCAGGATGCTGCTGGGCCTGTCAATGTGCAAGGGCTCCCACCCCGTGCTAAATTCTTTATTTATACATTTTCATTACAAATTTCCAAGACAGTATTTCTTGAACAGAAAAAGAAAAGAAGATAATGAGGAAAAAGAAAAGAGAGAAATACATCTTTCTCTTAAATAGGAATTACATTTATCTTCAATTCTACTAGTCCACAATACGTGGGATCCAATTACGTAACCATTAATGAAAATATTTTATCTTCATATTCTTAAGGAAAAGCAGCCTAACAGAGAGTATATCATACTTAATAGGGCACTCACTGCCCTAGAGGAGAGCAAAGAGCTAAGAGTTCAAGCCCCATTATATTACTCAGTTCCTTTATCACATAGAAAAAATGTCAGCTGAGGGGGTGAAAAGAAAACATACATATAAGAACATAAGAAATTGCCATGCTGGGTCAGACCAAAGATCCATCAAGCCCAGCATCCTGTTTCCAACAGAGGCCAAAACCAGGCCACAAGAACCTGGCAATTATCCAAACACTAAGAAGATCCCATGCTACTGTTGCAATTAATATCAGTGGCTATTCCCCAAGTAAACTTGACTAATAGCAGTTAATGGACTTCTCCTCCAAGAACTTATCCAAACCTTTTTTGAACCTAGCTACACTAACTGCACTAACCACATCCTCTGGCAACAAATTCCAGAGCTTTATTGTGCGTTGAGTGAAAAAGAATTTTCTCTGATTAGTCTTACATGTGCTACTTGCTAACTTCATGGAATGCCCCCTAGTCCTTCTATTATTCGAAAGTGTAAATAACCGATTCACATCTATACGTTCAAGACCTCTCATGATCTTAAAGACCTCTATCATATCCCCCCTCAGCCGTCTCTTCTCCAAGCAGAACAGCCCTAACCTCTTCAGCCTGTCCTCATAGGGGAGCTGTTCCATCCCCTTTATCATTTTGGTTGCCCTTCTCTGTACCTTCTTCATTGCAACTATATCTTTTTTGAGATGCGGCGACCAGAATTGTACACAGAATTCAAGGTGCAGTCTCACCATGGAGTGATATAGAGGCATTATGACATTTTCCATTTTATTAACCATTTCCTTCCTAAGAATTCCTAACATTCTGTTTGCTTTTTTGACTGCTGCAGCACCCTGAGCCGACAATTTTAAAGTATTATCCACTATGATGCATAGATCCTTTTCCTGGATGGTAGCTCCTAATATGGAACCTAGCATCGTGTAACTACAGCAAGGGTTATTTTTCCCTATATGCAACACCTTGCACTTGTCCACATTAAATTTCATTTGCCATTTGGATGCCCAATCTTCTAGTCTTGCAAGGTCCTCCTGTAATGTATCACAATCCGCTTGTGATTTAACTACTCTGAATAATTTTGTATCATCCGCAAATTTGATAACCTCACTTGTCTTATTCCTTTCCAGATCATTTATATATATATTGAAAAGCATTGGTCCAAGTACAGATCCCTGAGGCACTCCACTGTTTACCCTTTTCCACTGAGAAAATTGACCATTTAATCCTATCTCTGTTTCCTGTCTTTTATACAGCAAAATTGCTTACCTGTAATAGGTGTTATCCCAGAACAGCAGGATGTAGTCCTCACATATGGGTGACGTCACTGGACAGAGCCCTATCACGGAAAACTTTCTGTCAAACTTTCTAGAAACTTTTGCTGGCACACTGAGCATGCCCAGCTTGCCATGATCCCTCGAGCCACAGGGGTCTCCCTTCAGTCTCGTTTGAAGCAATAAGCATTAGCAAAAATAAAATAAAATGTTTTGGACCCAACTCCACGGGTGGAGGGTGGGTTTCGTGAGGACCACATCCTGCTGTACTGGGATAACACCTATTTCAGGTAAGCAATTTTGCTTTATCCCAGGACAAGCAGGATGACAGTCCTCACATATGGGTGATTATCAAGCTACAGGCTGAGTCATCTTTGTGTTGGACCAACAACGAACAACCTGTGCAATGGGCACAACAACTGGTGTACTGTTGGAGAAATGAGGCAGCCTGAAATCACAGCAGATTGGATGCGGAAGGAGTTGGAATTATACTGGAAAGAAATTCTTTAAGACAGATTGTCTGAAGGCTGAATCCTGTCGTCCTTCCTTGTCCAGGCAGTAATGAGCTGCAAATGTGTGAAGAGAGCACCATGTTGCACCTTGCAGATGTCAGCAATCAGTACTGAACGATAGTGTGCTACTGAGGTTGCCATTGCCCTAACTGAGTGTGCCTTTACTCGTCCCTGGAGAGAAAGGCATGTTTTTCATAGCAGAAGTCTATACAGTCTGTTAGCCAGTTAGAGAGTGTTTGTTTGCCCACTGCTTTACCCGGTTTGCTTTTATCAAAAGAAACAAAGAGCTGGGTGAAGTTTCTATAGTCTTTAGAGCGTTCTAAATAATATGCTAGCGTGCATTTACAGTCTAAGGTGTGTAAAACTATTTCGCCTTGGTGCGAGTGAGGTCTGGGAAAGAATGTGGGCAAATTTATAGACTGAATCAAGTGGAAGTCAGTAACCACCTTAGGAAGGAATTTAGGGTGAGTACGGAGTACCACTCGGTCAGGTAGGACCCTGGTATAGGGTGAGTATGTTACAAGTGCTTGTAACTCACTAACTCTCCTAGCATGTGTAATAGCTACTAGGAAGAGAACTTTCCATGTAAGAAATTTAACATCACATGAATCTATGGGCTCAAAAGGAGAGCACATGAGCCTTGCTAGTACTACATTAAGGTCCCATTCTGTGACTGGTGGCCGCAAAGGGGGTTTAAGTTGAATTAAACCTCTCATAAACCTACTGACAAGGGGTTGCGCTGATATCGGGGCATCCCCTACTCCTTTATGGTAAGCTGAGACAGCACTCAAGTGCACCCTTATTGACGAAGTTTGTAGACCAGAATCTGATAGTTGCCAGAGATAGTCTAATAAAGATGATGTGGGGCAGGAAAATGGATCAATACTTTTCTGTGTGCACCATGTGGTAAATCTTTTCCAATTACAACGACAAGATTTTCGTGTGGAAGGCTTTCGTGAAGCTACAAGCACTTGAGAAACATTAGTTGAAAAACTGAGTGGTTGCAGGATCAAGCTTTCAACATCCAGGCTGTGAGGGATAGAGTCTGAAGGTTGGGATGGCGCAACCTGCCCTGGTCCTGAGTTATGAGAATGGGTGCTGTGCCCAGGCGAATTGGTTCCCTGATCGAGAGATCGAGAAGTATGAGAAACCATACTTGCCGAGGCCAATACGGGGCTATGAGTATCATTAACCCTTTGCCCTGTTTTAGCTTCACTAGAGGTTTGGTTATTAGCGGTATTGGGGGATACACGTATAGAAGGCCTGAGTTCCAGGGGCGAGCAAAGGCGTCCTTGGCAAACTGGTTTCTTTGTTTGTGCAGGGAGCAGAATCTGTCCACTTTGTGATTCAGCTCGGATGCAAAGAGGTTCATTGTTGGCTGACCCCAACGTTGAAATATCCTGGTCGCTACTAAAGGATCCACGACCACTCGTGGGGTTGGACCTGACGACTGAGGCGATCTGCAACTATGTTGTGTATGCCTGCTAGATAAGTGGCCCGGAGAAACATGGAATGTGTCAGGGCCCAGTGCAAATTTGTGCGGCTTCTTGGCAAAGGAGATAAGAGCCTGTACCCCCTTGTTTGTTCAGGTACCACATGGCAACTGTGTTGTCGGTTTGTATTAGAACAGTCTTGTGTGAAAGGCAGTCCTTGAATGCATAAAGCGCATAACGTATAGCTCGAAGCTCCAGGAAGTTGATTTGAAAAGTTGCTTCGAGTCTTGTCCAAGTACCTTGAGTCTGAAGATCGTCTACATGCGCTCCCCAACTTAAGGTGGATGCATCTGTAGTTAAGGTCCCTTGTGGAACTGGTTGCTGGAAAGGTTGACCTGTGAGCAAGTTGTTTGTGACCATCCACTAGAGGAGAGAGAAACGCAACTAGTGAGTTATTTGACTTGGAGATGACAGTGGTTGAATGGCTTGGAGCCACTGCGCTCTCAATGTCCATTGCATTATTCTCATGGCTAATCTGGCCATAGGAGTGACATGGACTGTGGAAGCCATGTGGCCTAGCAGAGGTAGGAACTGATGGGCTGTCGCCATTTTCCTTTCGCGCAGAGACTTCGCCAATTTTGAGAGCATGTCTGCGTGGTCTTTCTGGAGGAAGGCTTTTGATACAGTGATGTTCAATTCTGCTCTGATGAACTGTAGGAGGCGAGATGATGTCAGGTGGGGTTTTTGGTAGTTGATTAGAAATCCCAGCGAGTGAAGCAGATTGATTGTGAGCTTGAGAGAAGTTGAGAGCTCCTTGTTTTGATTGGTTTTTGAAGAGCCAGTCGTCCAGATAAGGAAAAACGTGAATGCTGTCCTTGCGAAGATGGGCCGCTACCACTGCTAGGCACTTTGTGAATACTCGGGGTGCCAAGGCAAGTCCAAATGGCAGAACCCGGTATTGAAAGTGTTGATGACCCACCAGGAAGCGCAGGAACTTGCAATGAGGAGGGAATATTGGAATGTGCATGTAAGCGTCTTGAAGATCCAGAGAACAGAGCCAATCTCCTGCTTGAAGAAGTGGAAGCATGGTGCCTAAGGAGATCATCCTGAATTTTTCTTTTCTTAGAAATTTGTTGAGATTTCGGAGGTCTAAGATGGGACGTAGCCCTCCTGTTTTCTTGGAATGAGAAAATAGCGGGAGTAGAATCCTTTGCCCTGCTGATGTCGGGAACTGGTTCCACGGCCCTGGCTCTCAGGAGGATGGATAATTCTGTTTGCAGAAGTGTGGTATGATCTTTTTGTACCTAAAGAGACTTTGGTGGGAAGTCCTTGGGCACTGTGAGAAAATCCAGATGGTAACCTTGTGTTATTATGGATAGTACCCATTTATCTGTTGTAATGTTTGACCAATTTGGTAGAAAGAAGGAGATCCCACCCCCCACTGGTAGATCCGGGATCGGGTTGGTGGAGTGGCTGCTGTCCTCTGGCAGGTTTTCAAAATCCCGATGCTGGGCCTGTCTGAGGAAGAGGCTGAGGCCTATGTGCCCTTGGTTGTCTGGGTTGACCTCTCTGGGATGGTCTTGATGTCCTTCCACGGGGTGCTGAAGGATAGTATCTCCGTGATCTGTAATAGGGTTTCCTGGTGTCTTTCCTGGCTGTTCGACGTGCAGAAAAGGGTGTCTCTGTTGGCACAGCGGATAGTTGGCGCAGAGTTTTAGAATGCTCCTTTAGTTGCGCCACAGCATCTTGAACCTTCTCCCCAAAAAGGTTTCACCAGTACAAGGCAGATCTGCCAACTTTTTTTGAATCTCAGGCCTGAGATCAGAAGCCTTTAGCCAGGCCCATCTGCGGGCACTAATCCCAATTGCAGCCATCCTGGAAGATGTTTCAAAGCTGTCATAAGCTGCACGTACTTCGTGTTTGCCTGCCTCTAGACCCTTAAAAATAATGTTATTAAAGGAGTCCTGGTGTTGCTGAGGAAGTGACTCAGTCAATTCTTGTATCTGTTTCCAAAAACTGCACTGATATTGAGTCATATATAGTTGATAGGACGCCATTCTGGAGACAAGCATGGAACCTTGAATCATTTTCCGGCCTAGAACATCTAGGAATTTTTGTTCCTTGCCAGGAGGCATAGACAAGTGTGGGCGTATTCTTTTCAATTTCTTTTGGGCAGACTCCACTACTACAGACTGGTGAGGGAGTTGAGGTTTTGAAAGCCTGGTATGTGTTGAACCGGGTATGTGCCATCAGTCCGCTTGTTCACCGGTGGTATTGAACAAGGGTGCTCCCATTGCCTATGCTGAAGATCCACGAGAACTTCCAGCAAGAGTATTGTAAGAACTTCCTTAGAAGGATCTACAAATTGTAAAATGTCTAGGGTTTTCTGCCTTGTGTCCTCTTCTGCCACCAGCTGGAAAGGAACTGTATCTGCCATCTCTTTTTACAAAATTTGAAAATGAGAGGTCCTCTGGTGGTGATTTCCTTCTCTCCTCCAATGGGGATGGGTTCGATAATATATCCTCCGATGAAGAATCGGTGTCTCCCTCATCCCAGGTGTCTGATAAAAAACGCTGTGGAGGAGTGGAGTGAGGAATAAAAAGTGGCATCAAAGGCATCGATGGTGGAAGTGATGGAACCGATGGAGAAATTGGGAACCTCGGATGCGAAATCCCTGATGGCCCTGATATTGGCTCAGGCATCAGTGAGGTCCCCGAGGCATCGTCTTCCCTGGGAATGGGAATCGGAGTCTTCATTCCCGATGGCAATGGTTGCATCGGGATGGCACTGATGAGGGCATCGAGCTTAGTGAGTATCAGTGCGAATAATGAGAGGTCCGACGTCGGTATCGGTGCAGGCATCAGCATCGATGGTTGCAGGTCTTGCAGAGCGTCTTTTACTGCCTGGCAGATGAACCCATCCAGTTCCTCTCGTATAGCTGGTGAGGTCAGAGCAGCTATAGGGGGTGGCAGAGAAGGCAGAACCGGCCCTTGCACAGATCCCTGTGGTGGCACGGTACCCAGCACCAATAACGGTGGGGATTGCCTTGGAGTGAGAGGCATCGAGGGTATCGATGGCTCTTCCAACACGAGACCTTTTCGGTGATGGCTTGACGGGTATCGAGGGTGATTCAGAAATCGATCCGACATCAGAGGTCAAAATCGGTTGATGGTAGTGGCGATGTTTTTCACGATGTTCGGTGCTTTTTTTCTCAAGCACCGATGTTGATTTTATCGATGACCAAGATGGAGTCGGAGATGGTCGGTCACCGTTTCCATCAGGACGACGTTTTGTTTTGATAACTAACTTTTTGGCCGCTCCAGCCAGCGACAACTGTGTTGTTGTCAACATCGATGTAATTAATAGAATTTGGAAGAGATGTTCCATCTTCTCCAGCCGGGCCCGTCTGCCTTTTGCTGTCATTTTGGTACATTGTGGACATGTAGATACATTATGTTTCTCGCCCAAACAAAGAACACACTCGACATGCGGGTCGGTGATAGACATGGTGCGAGGGCAATTCGGACATTTTTTAAAACCCATTGCCATTTTGAAGGCCAGATAGCCATTGACGGCCTTCTGACTAGAAAAAAGTGTGAGACTGTATCGACCAGAGAAAAAATGAGTACTTACCGATCAGTGGAGAAAGGGAGACCTCTATGAAAGGGATGAAATTTGAAAATTTTTAAACTTTTTTCCCTGAGGAAAATTTGTGAAACAATCACACAGGGTTCCTTCACCACGAGGCTAACTGCAGCGCGGAAAAAAGAAGACTGAAGGGAGACCCCTGTGGCTCGAGGGATCATGGCATGCTGGGCATGCTCAGTGGGCTCAGTGTGCCATTAAAACGTTTCTAGAAACTTTGACAAAAAGTTTTCCGTGATAGGGCTCCGTCCAGTGATGTCACCCATATGTGAGGACTATCATCCTGCTTGTCCTGGGATAATTGATAATACATTTACAAGGAAACTTCAGCAAAATGATGCCCCTATCTAGAAAACTCTGGGTCTCAATAACAGAAACTGTTGTCTCCTCTTCTGCGTATGTCTGGTGACATCAGGATAAATTCTAACTTTTAATTTCAAAAAATCTTCATTTCAGTTTTTAAAGAATAGTCTCAAGACCCAGTCCCGGTCTGATTCAAATGTAAAAAAGATACCAACATTGTGGCAGCTTGTACTATTTCACTATCCGATTGTTCTAATAGCTGAGATATATCCAGATTCGGGATTAGTTGATCCATTTCTTGAACTCCAATCTGTTTAGCCTGTGTTTCCTGTTTCTTAAATTGAGGCACATAATACGCTTTAAATAAAGGTGGAATAGCCTCCTCTGGTATTTTAAGAATCTCAATTAAATACCTTTTAAATATATCCTTTGGCAATATGTGAGATAGCTTAGGAAAGTTGATAAGACGTAGATTTTTTCCTTTTATTACATTCTCAAGATTTTCAACTTTTATTTGTAGCTGATGATTTTCTTTTATAATTGCCTCATGGGTAGGTTTCCATTTAGTTATTTCTAGTTTCATTTCTTCAGTTCATTTTAAACTAGAATGTTGTATATTCTCCATCTTGAGAACTCTATCTTCAATGTTATTAATTTTTTCCACAATTGGATTAAACTGTATTGCCATAGCATTCCCTAGGCTAACTATAGCTTCCCAAATTGAGTCTAATGTAATCAAAGCTGGTCTTACCATATTGGGAACTTGAATTTTTGATAATGGGCTCGATATCGTAAGTCTTTGCCCGCGTTGTTCCTGAGATCCTCCTTCAGCCAGTGAGCCAGTTGTTGCGTCCGTCGGTCCTCAACGGCTTCGCCCTGTTTACCTCACCTTATTCACGGCTCCTCCCGCTTACCTCGGAAAGATGGCTACCACCACGACTACAAGCCAACCTCTCTGGAGTCCCCAGAACGGCTATGGTGCAGCCTCCTGCCATTGCTCCTCCCAGGTACCTACTAGGGTGCGCGCGCAACCCACATCTTTGTACCACCCTTGGCACGAACCTCGAGGGCATCATGCTGACGTCACGCCATCCGGTATATTACATTCACTGATTTGCTAACTCATTGAGAGTTAGCAAGGACTCGAATCTGTTCCTGTCTACGCTACTCTGCCGCTTCCATGCTGCCGCAGGAAGCTTTCTCTCTGCCCTTTGGGGTAACTGCTAACCTGGGTACCCGCTCCTCGGGGGCCCTCTGCTTTATTTCAGGTGCCTTACAGGGAACAGGTACTCGCTCCTTGAGGGCCTGCCCTCCCTGCCTCAGTGCCTGTACCTTCTACAACATACCTGGTGGAATCGCATACTAACAGCTAACACCTAGTGAGTACTCTAACTCTCAGTCTATCTCATCCACAGTATCTCCTCGCTGGGAGACCTGCTGCAGAACCTCCTGACGTCATCAAGGAGAGAAGGGCTCTCTCTGCTGAGTTCCCTGAGACTACAACTACAGACTGCCTCACTACCACCACCTCTGGTGGATATCCTCAAACTGTTTAATAAAGAACTATCCTGTGTTTTGTGTGTACGAGTCTAGCCAAGTGCTGTGGCTCCTCACAGGGCTCCTCCCAGTGGGCAAGGTCATCTCCACAGCACCCAAAGATCCACAAAACACACGTTATCATAACACCAGCCATACCCCCACTGGGACCTTCACCGCAGTTTCCTCCAGCTTCTGCCGTGTGATCCGTCCCCGCCCGGTTTCCAAAGGCGTCTATATCTATGGCCTCTGCCGTCGAATCACCCTGGACTCTGGAGGCTGCCGGGTTGGCTAGTGGAACCCTAAAGATCAGGGATAACGATGTTGAAAAGTTTGGAGGGGAGCAGGACATTTTCTCTCCTGTCTCCTCCTCCATTGACTTTGCCTCCGATCTCACCCTCTGTATGTGGGCATCCATAGGGCCCAAGATGGGGTTCCCGAAGGGACTGCGGGGTCAGTCCTCTCCTTCGCCTGACGCTTTCGGGCCATATGCGGCATTGATAAGTTGAGGTAATCCGAATCAGGAAAATAAAAACTCCGTGGCACCCACTAGCTGCTTCCCAGCACCATCTTGGATCTCTGAATGTTTTCTGCACACCATCAACATGGTGGAAGCAAGCACACACAGAGGCATGACAGTGGCAACACATTGGCATCTATGAAATTTTGATGCCAGAGGCAGTTGTCTAGGTTGCATATGCCTAAATATGAATATTGATGAAGACAATCATCAATAAAAAATTCAATATAGAGATTTTGGTTCCTCTGTTACTATCATGTCACAAACATCATTATCCCTGATCATGAAGATGCACATTAAAATGTCAAGAGTGGTAACGAAAATATCCAATGAAGGAAACAAAATGAAAAACGAGTGCACAGAATGCTTCATAATTTTAAAGTGTGCGCGATAGGGTAAACATACCTTGAGATGTGACATCGTACTTTTCTGCAGAAACAGATTTTATCTCCATAGTAACTTTATGCAGCATCTCAGTAACTCGCACCTGCTTCATAAAATCTTGCAGCATGGCTTTCCCACAGCCTCTCAAATAGGCTTCCAGAAGTACTGCAAACCTCTGCTGATAGTGCATGGACTGAGCAATCTCACTCCTCAGGAACCAAAATAAGAAGTGACCAATTCTTTTGCTCTGAAAATAGAAATTTAAAAAAGGTGAAAAAAAATGTGCACTGCAACCTTTAGTATCAGAGTCCATTTATTGCTTTGTTGCCTGTGGAAAGCTATGACCTCAAATGCTTGTAGTTTGGGCAATAAAACCCCAGACCTGAAGGTCCTAATGGTAGAGGCAGACTTGGACATTGTTGCTGTTACAGAGACATGGTTCATGGATTCTCATGATTGGGATACGGCCATACCAGACTATAACTTATTAAGGAAGGACAGAGGAGGACAGAATAAAGGGAGGAGTAGCTCTTTATGCCAAAAACAACATCCAAGCAACTGAACTGCAAGGAATGTGGAGTAGAAAAGAAGCATTATGGACCATCCTAAAATAAAAAAATGATGGTGTATCCATTTTTACTGGAGGCCTCCGACTCAAACAGAAGAACTAGATAGAGATCTAGTCAAAGACATTCAAAAGGTGGGAAAGAAGTGAGAAGTGTTGATTGCTGGAGATTTTAATCTGCCGCGGACATAAACTGGAGAATCCCTTCTGCGGAATCTATCAGAAGTAGAGATAGTGGATGCCCTGGAAGGGGCTCTGCTCAAACAAATGGTAATGGAACCCACGAGGGAGGATGTTATACTCGACCTAGTGCTCACTAACAGGGATAATGTCTCTAATGTCCGGGTGGGTGCCCACCTCAGCACCAGTGATCATCAAACGGTATGGTTTGATATCGCAAATAGCATACAGAAAGGTTGCATGAAGACCCGAGTTTTTAATTTCAAAGATACGGACTCTGTCAAAATGGGGACATACCTGGATGTAGAACTAGAAGACTGGGAGAAAATGAGAGAGGTGGAACAACAGTGGGCCAAATTAAAAGGAGCAATTATAAAGGCAACAAATCTATGTTAGAAAAGTAAACAAAAGTAAGAGAAATAAGAAATCAATCTGGTTCTCAAGGAAGTGGCTGATAAAATAAAAGCAAAAACAGCAGCATTCAAGAAATATAAAAGATCTCAAAAAGAGGAACACAGGGAAGAATATCTGGTGAAATTGAGGGAGATAAAGAAAGAAATCAAGAAAGCAAAAAGTCAAGTGGAAGAAAGGATTGCGAAAGAGGTAAAGTGAGGTGACAAAATATTTTTCAGATATATCGGAGAAAGGTCCAAAGTGGTATAGTGAAATTGAAAGGTGACAAAGATCAATGTGTGATGAGAGATGAAGAAATGGCAAAAATATTAAACAAATATTTATTTATTAGGTTTATATACCGTTATTCTGTTAATCAATCGCAACGGTTTAAAATAAAATTAGTAATAAAACATTAAATTAAAATAAAACAATTAATATAATAAAAACAGTTTACAATATAAAAGGAATAGAAATACATAATAAAATAATAAACAATAAACAGAATAGGAAGAAAGCAAACAGGCTTCTAAGAGTTGCATGTCTCAAGATGTATTAAAATTTCCTTCGGGAAATGTGACGAACCAATTATGTTACAATCGAACTCTCATATGCCTGTTTAAATAACCAAGTTTTCAAATCTTTTTTAAAAGCCACAAAGACTCTACAATCTTAATACAGACGGCAAGGAGTTCCATAGTTTTGGTCCTGCAATGGTTATAGCTCTTTCCCAAACCTCGCTCAAGTGCGCAGATCTTACTGAATGAATGTTTAACAGACCTTTGTTTGCTGATCTTGGATTTTGTTGCAGGATGTAAAGATGGAGAGAGGCATTTAGCCATTCAGTTTTATCATTATTGATGGCTTTATGTAATAAACATAAAATTTCAAAATGAATCCAAAATTTTACAGGTAGCCAATGTAAAGCCATCAAAGTTGAAGTAATATGATCAAATTTACTACCATAGATTATTACCCTGGCAGTGTTCACTAAAGAAGATCCTGGAGAAGGACCATCACTAGTTGACAAGACTGTGGATGGGGGTGGAGTAGACGAAACTCCATTTACAGAAGAGAATGTATGGGAAGAGCTAGGAAAACTGAAAGTGGACAAACCATGGGGCCGGATGAGGTACATCCCAGGATACTAAGGGAGCTGAAAGTCCTGTTCAATAGATCCCTGGAAACGGGAGTGGTGCTGCAAGATTGAAGAGCGGTGGTGGTCTCACGTCACAAGAGTGGGAGCAGACAGGAAGCTGGAAACTACAGGCTGGTTAGCCTCACCTTGATGGGAGGAAAATTAATAGAGACTCTGCTGAAGGTAAAGACAGTGAACTATCTACAATCTGGTGGATTGCTCGACCTGAGGCAGCATGGATTCACCAGGGAAAGGTCCTGTCAGACAAATCTGATTGATTTTTTTTGATTGGGTGACTAGAGAATTCGATCAGGGAAGAGTGCTTGATGTAATTTATTTGGATTTTAGTAAAGCTTTTGATATGGCCCCACATAGCAGACTCATGAACAAAATGAGAAGGTTGGGAGTGGGTGCCAAGTGTTATTATTTGTGATAATTGTGGGTGGATCCTTGGGCCGGTGGCAGATGACCACGCCCAGGGGGAAGATCCTGAGATGGACCACTGGTCAGGTTCAGAGTTGGGAGACAGACACACACTAGTTCTTTTATTAAACTGTTTTAGAGAACCACCAGAGGTGGCAGTAGTGAGCTGGAAGAGTCCGGCTGGGCTGTAGTTCCTCAGGCACTGGAACAGCGATCCCAGGATGGCTGAGCTGTAGAGAAACTGAGACAGTGAGTAGGCAGAGAATGCAGAGTTCAGGAACAGAACCTTGATGGTAACACTCACAAAATAGTCTCTTGGAACAGCCCAGGAGCTGGAATGAAGTAGGCCCTCGAGGAGCGAGTACCTGGTTCCAGGGAAAGCTTTGAGAGAGAGATGGGAACTCATTGGTGTTGTGGGCAGCGGTGACTTCCTGGCAGAAGTTATATTCGGTAGCAGGTCCGGGAACGTGGGCCCTCGAGGAGCGAGTACCGGTTCCAGACTGTGACCTGAAAAGCAAGAGAGAGAGCGAGGCCCCTGAGGAGCGGGTACCCCTGGTAAAGTCCGATGAGGCAGAGTAGCAAGGTAAGCGGAGAGCGAATCCCATCCGCAGCAATACCTGGCGGCAGCTAGGTAGGAAACCTTTTGCTAACTCGATTAGCTAGCAAAACAAAAGACCTTAAATATCTGGAGATGATGACGTCATCTCAGGGGGACACCCCTGAGGTTCGCGCCACAGCTGGTACTTGAGTCGGGGCCGCGCTGTGCACGCGCCCTTAGGCCTCACGAGAACATGGTGGAAGGCAGTGTCTAGCCGGTCCGGGAACGCCGGAGGAGGTTGGCAAGATGACGCCGCGGCAGCCAAACTTTCATCAACCAAAGAGGGAGTCGCCAAAGAGGTAAGGTGGGTGGAGTGGAGACGTCGGGCAGTGACGGTCGCAACACCAAGGTAGTAGTGTGGATTGCAAAAAAGTTGACTGACAGGAGACAGTGTGTAATAGTAAATGGAACCTACTCTGAAGAAAGAATGGTGTTAAGTGGAGTGCCATAGGGATTGATTTTGAGATTGGTTCTGATCAATATCTTTGTGAGCGATCTGGAAGGGATAGAAGGTAAAATTTGTCTATTTGCAGATGATACTAAGGTCTGCAACAGAGTAGACATGTCTGAAGGAGGAGAGAGAATGAAAAGTGATTTAAGCAAGCTTGAAGAGTGGTTGAAGATTTGGTAGCTGGGATTCAATGCCGAGAAGTGCAGAGTCATGCATGCGGGATGTGGCAATCTAAAAGAGCTTTATGTGATGAGCGGTGAAAGACTGATGTGGACAGACTGCGAGAGGGACCTTGGAGTGATAGTGTCTGATGATATGAAGGCAGTGAAGCAATGTGACAAAACAATAGCTAAAGCCAGAAGAATGATGGGCTGCACAGAGAGAGGAACAACCAGTAAGAAAAAAAAGAGGTGATAATGCCCTTGTTCAGGTCCTTGGTGAGGCCTCACCTGGAGTACTGCATTCAATAGTGGTGCCCATATCTCAAAAAGGATAAAGACAGGATAGAGGCAGTCCAAAGATGAGCGATCAAAATGATGAGGGGTCAGCATTGGAAAACTTATGAGGAGAGGCTGAAGGATCTGAATATGTACATCCTGGAAGAGAGGAGGTGCAGGGGAGATATGATACAGACCTTCAGATACCTGAAAGGTTATAATGATGCACAATCGCCAAACCTTTTCCTTTGGAAAGAAATCAATAGAACTAGGGGTCATGAAATGAAACTCCAAGGAGGATGACTCAGAACCAATGTCAGGAAATATTTCTTCATGGAGAGGGTAGTGAATGCCTGGAATGCCCTTCTGGAAGAAGTGGTGAAGACAAAAACAGTGAAGGAATTCAAAGGGGCATGGGATAAACACTGGGATCCTAAAGGCTAGAGGATGGAATTGAAGAAAAGTGCATGGGGGTAACTTGCTGATGTGGCAGTTGCTACCCTCAACAAATGATACTGTTAATGCAACTCCATGATTACTCTGTTTCAATGGCAGAAGGAAAAGGGGAATTGGATTCAGACAGCAACTAACAAAAGCCCCGACTTTTACAGTTTGGGGAACAAATAAACATGGGGGTAATTTGCAGATGCAAAGCTTACTACCCTTAATCACTAAGAGGGTCATTTTCTAAAGCTATCGCACGTGTGCGATAGTTAGCTCGGAGTGGAGTCGGCCCCGGAAGAGGAGTTGGGGCGGTACCGGGGTCGACTCTGTGAAGATTTCTCAGACAGCGAAAGGTATGCATGCTTTTCGCTGTCATTTTTGCGCCGAAAGCGATCGCAGGACTGCCCCCCCCCCCCCATTTTGCCCCCCTTTACCGCGGGATTCACCATGCCCTGCGGCATTAGTGAGTCCAGCCCTAAGCCTGATAGTTTTGAGGCAACTCCAACATTGTTCTCTGCTTCCACGGCAATGGTTAAGGGAAATTGGATTCGAAGGCCCTGATTTTTACAGTCTGGGAAACTGATAAGCATGGGGGTAACCTGCGCAATGCAGCAGATACTGGAATAAGCTTGCTGGGCAGACTGAGTGGATCATTTGGTCCTTTTCTGCCATCATTTCTATGTTTCTATTAGATGCTTCGTCATGCCACACAGGTTCAGCCAGCATCACATGTAACCTCAGCAACCCATTTTAGTTGCTTTATCCTTCTACAGATAATCTGTGCCCAGCTCCACTCCTCCCCCAACCCTTCGATTACATTCTAATATGTGCCTCAAACTCTTTTTTTAAGACAAGAAAAAATGATTATGGGGATGGATAGGTTCCCTTATGAAGAAAGGCTAGTCAGATTAAGGTTCTTCATATTGGAGAAGATATGACTTTGAGGGGATCTGACACAGATTTATAAAATTATGTGTGGTATGGAACAGGTTAATAGGGAAGAGTTATTTACCGTATCAAAAATCGTACTGGGACTAGGGGACAGTCCCTGAAACTAACAGGTAGCAGAGTTAAAACAGAATGGAAAAATACTTTTTTAAATTAATGCACAATTAAGCTATGGAATTTATTGCCAGAAAATGTGGTTAAGGCTTGCAGCAGAGCAAAGTTTTAAAAATGTTTGACAAGTTTCTGGAGGACAGGTCATAAATAATTAGGCAGATAAACCAAATTCTCTCAAACTCTTAATTCTTGGGGACAACAATATGAAACAGATGATTTTTGTATTGGGATTTGCTGGGTACTTCCAGGAGATCTAGAATAGATGCTATGCTTGATGGCGTGGCATTTCCTACATTCTTAAGTGGATAATTACAGATTATACATGTAAACATGAAGGAACTTAAAGGAAGCATAGCATCCAAAGCCTGATCTGAACAGCCAAAAGATGAGAATTTGGGTGGAATGTTCAGGAGACAGACCACCATGGTTAAAATGGAGATGAGAGTGAAATGCTTGTGTACTACTGTTTGATGGGAGGGCAAAAAGTGTACAAATCATTTTGGAACATTTTTAATAAGACAGCGCCTAAGAGAGCATAAAGTACAAGGAGTTAGATTGCCCCTTATAAATGAAAGAAGAGCCTAATTAGCCTTCATTTTTTCTGAGAACCCCCCCCCCCAAACTGTTTGAATGATAAAAACTAAGACCTCTTTTGGCTACCCAATGGCTCAGTGACAGTGTGCAAAAGGGACCAGGGTTTGATTCCTGGCTCGGGGCCTTTGCTCCCTAGGTCAGTGGTATAAGGATTGGGGCTGGGAATGCTGTGGAGACAACAATAGTCATTGTGCAATGATGACATCTAATGGTCAAATTTAAGATCTACGATTCCATCATTCTGGAAGGAGCCCAGGTGAATGGCTGCAGCTGTAAGATTGTCACTTTAGTCCAGTCACTGCAGCAATTTGTGAGGGATTATACAACAGGGAGGGAGAAAAACTTTCCAGGCAATGGCAAATGAAGACACACAGTGCCTGATCCTGGTCGAGCTAGAAGCCCAAAACAGGCAGGAAGAAACTTCCATGTTAAAAAAAAAAGAAAAAAAAGAAAAGTCTACTCACTCTCAGAGCTCGTTTCAGTAGAAACCTGGCTAATGCACTGTCATGATATGGTTCAAATTTTACAGCCTAGAGAGCAAATACAAAAAAACAGAACATTCCGTTAGACATATTTGTAAACAGTTATTAAATGTGTGGTGGTATCTGAGTAGTAAACAGCAATGAGTATATTATTGGTTTTCCACATACCTTAGCCTTATACCTTTAAAAACCTGTAGTGTTTGACAGACTGACACAATTCATGCTCTGGAAAAAGTTAACGTACTTCTAGAATTTTCCAGAAAGGCTTTCACACAGACAAGGCTTTGCAAATAACCATTCCAGGCATATTTGATGATTATAGTTAACTAATGTGTTACTTCTGGAAAGTCAAAAAACATATAATTCTCCATTTTGCATCAATAAGGTACACAAACCGATATATTATTTAATACTAAAAAAAAATACTGAAAAATGCATAAAGGGGACATAATACATTTTCTTTTTATTCCATTCCCATATGTTAAAAATTAAGCATGGCATTTATTCTCTTTTACAGATTAAATTCAGATAGGAAATCCAAGAAACCCAGCCAATGGACAAATTCCCAGACAGGGGTGGGTTTTGCTACTGCAAACTTCAGTATCTTGGTGTACCTTTAATATAAATGTTGAATGTGTGTGTTCTGAGAAGCAGGGAGATACATTAGAGACATTCTCTTAAAATGAAAGAAGCACAGTACCAGCATAATTCAAATAACAATCTTAAAAAAATCTGAGAAAAGTAACAACATTTAGCTAGAAGCGAAATGCATACGTGCATGTACCCTACTATAAGCACATAAAAAGTAAACTAGATATATAGCAACAGATAATTTCAGAGTTCTCAAAGTAAAAAGACAAGAGAACTACAAGGACATTTGCTTGTTTTAATAGCATTATTTTGTTTGACACTGGAGCTCAAACAAGGGTTAGTTTTACCATGAGAATGAGCTTTTTGTGTTCATGCAAATACACGTAGCAAGAGGGATTGCAGGTTAGTGAATGCAAATTTGTCCTACCTGTACAAGCTGTAAGAGATAATGCAGAACATCGTCATCTTGTAAGCTCTCCAGTTTTTGAACTGCCATGGCACGTACATTTTCATCAGAAAAGTTACAGTCTAGTAGTTGCATGGTTAGTCCAACATCCAGTGAGCTACGATCCCATGCTTCTTTTTTAGCCAATAACTGGTATGTTTTGGCCACAGTTTCCTGATGTCCCCATTTCACCGAGCCAAGTAGCTTAGGATATGCTTTTGGATGCTTTATGCTCTCATATCTGAAATGCCACAATAATTCTTTGTCCTCTGGTGTAAGTGGATTAAGTGGATCTGTGCGTATGATCTCCTCAAGCTGCTTGCGAAGCTGGTTGGGCATTTCAGTTCTTATCCTGTCCCCTTCCAGGTCAGACACTGTCCTATGCTTAGGCAAAGCTATTGGATGGCAGTATCTGTCTAGAACAATGGAGATAGCCATTGACATTTCCTTGTCAGGATTAGTTGCAGATGTGAGCTTGTCAGCATTGATACTTCCTTGCTCTTCTCCTTTACCTGGAATTTTCCACATATGAAGCACAAAGTCCCCTTGCCTCAGCAGGGAACGATGATCTATTAATAAAAGATTTACATAATAAAGAAGCTGGTTTTTGCATTTAGAATCTGAGGACAAGGCTTCATGTGGCTGCACATTTGTCTTTGTGGTTAATGATGGCGATTTTCCACAATATATTTGAAGATTTAACAAAGCTCCTTTTGGCAAGTCTTTAATTTTAATATCAAATTCAAGCCACATATTCCACAGAACCTCTTCAGTAAAAGGCTTGCAAGTAGTCCTCTTCTGAGCAAGAAGCTGTTGTCCATGCTGAATATTGGCCTCAACAAAAACCATGAGTTCAGTGTTTCTTGGTAGCACTGGGATATCGATGCCAATGACTTTTACTCTAAATTTTCTGTTACAATCCCACAAAGAGATCGTGAATACTTTCTCATGATTTTTTCCTTCTATTGTTAGCTGTTCATGATACCCGGTAACTCCTGTGCAGTCATCCACCAGGGGCCACTCTTCTTTCTGAACTTCATCTAGAGCTGGATCAGGTGGAGTATCTAGTACAAGATGGATTTCTTCCCCATTTTTATGACATTCCCTTATCCAGTGGAAGTCTCTAATTGGCGTGTCTCCTATGATGTATTCATCCCTGCCACAAACTCTGAGCACAAAATTGAGTTCACTATGATCTTCAGGAATATCCAACAATGATTTTTTCTTTGCCATTTTCATAAAAAAGCTTTGAAGGATAAGGTCTGGCGTATCGTCAATTGATACTTTGATTGTCTGACTAGTTGTACCTCGGTGTATAACTATAAAAATATTATTACTAGTTATCCTTTTAAATAAGTATTCCGGAAGTGGTATGGATGTTATCCATGGATCCATTGAATACAATTTTGGGTCTCTACTGGCTAGTTCAATCACACGAGGCGTTGCTAATCGTCGACGGGTAAATTCCAGCTCATCATCATGCACATTACTTACATCTGTAACATCATAGCCAATCAAGTAATTAAGCTGCTTCTGAAATTCTAGGACCTCCTCTGTTATTTTTTGCTTCTCAACAATGTGGATTTTGCCCACGCTCTTTTGTAACACTTTCCAGTAGAGTATGCAGTCTAAAGTTTGTATTACCTGATGCTTGTCGTAAATTTCGTACCATTGTCCTTTCTTCTGATAATGAAGGAGAAAGTGGTCAGGAGTAAGTTTATGGTAAAAATCAGAATTCAAGTTTGTCTCTATTGCATGCATCCAAACCTGGGCTTTCATTTGTTCAACAGTACAGTTTCCAGCTATTTCTAGAACCAAAGTGTCCTGTATTTTAGTAAGCTTGTTAGCAGTAGGTAGGAAAAACTCTATGGAAATGAGTTCCATAGAAGAGAGATTGCTAGCTGCAGAATGGGGCTTCATTCTTCTTCTTCTGCGTTTGTTTTCCTCTCTCAAAACAACAGGCTGTTCATAATTCTCCAGCTCCATCCCAGACGAAAGCTAGCAAATGGACAAAAAGGGTCATTAAAAATGAATACACTAAAGATTCACAAATGTACATTTCCAATGTTGTCAACAAAGTCAACTGAATATTGAGGATACTCAAATTGAAATGAATTATATTTATGCCAAGCAAATGATCAACAATGTATGCAATTATTGTTTTATATAGGAAAGATAAACAATTTCAGGCACAAAAATGATTTTACCCATACATGTTGATATCAAAATCTTTTTCTCAGATTAAAAATAGGATAAGATGACATGCCGAGTCAAACTAAAGGTCCATCGAGCCCAGTATCCTGTTTCTAACAGTGGCCAGTCAGACCACAAGCACCTAGCAGAACTCAAACAGTAGATTCATTCCTTATTGCCGACTCCCAAGAATAAATGGTGGCTTTTCCAATCTACCTGGCTAATAATTGTTTATGGATTTTTCCTCCAGGAAGCTGTCCAAACTCCTTTTAAACCCAGCTATGCTAGATGCCTTAACCATGTTCTCCAGCAACAAATTCCACAACTTGATTGTGTGTTGAGTGAAAAAATACTTTCCCTGATTTGTTTTAAATCTGCTACCTGTCCGTTTCATGGAATGTCCCCTAGTCTTAGTACAATGTGAAAGGGTAAATAAACATCCCTTATTTACCCATTCCATTCCAACAATGATTTTATTAAATTCTATCACATCCCCTTTTCAGTTGCCTCTTCGCCAAGCTGAAGAACCCTAACCTGTTTAACCTCTCTTCATAAGGGAGCCAAGCTGTTCCATCCCCTTTATCATTTTTATTGTCCTTCTCTGAACTTTTTCTAGTTCCACTCTATCTTTATTGAGATGGAATGGCCAAAACTGCACACAATACCTAAGATGCGGTTGCACCATGGATCAATACAGAGACATTATAATATTCTCCATTTCTATCCTAACATTCTATTTGCTTTTTGTTCACTGCCATTCACTGAGTCAATGATTTTAATGTATTGTCCACAAAGACTCCAACATCCTTCCATTTCGTTTTGAATAGACAAAATGAAATGAAAAATGGAAAAAATTCTGAAGCAAAAAACGCAAAAATGAATATGATTTCATTACATGCTCTTAGCTTCACACCTTCCCCAGAATAAAGGACATCATCTCTGCAGTACACTCAGCCCCTGCCAGCCTTACTGAACAAGAAAGTTGGTACAACATCTCCTGTGCTGTAGTTCCATGGACTAACTCATGGGTTATTTTTTCTGTATTTACACTTTCCTTCACAGTCCACTCATCAGTTGCTCTTGCCATCTGTATTTATACTCCACATTATCATTGTGTTGATGGCAGTAGATACTCTGAAGATGAGAAGATTCATACCAATAGGACTGGCTAAGAGAAGCTTTCACAAACTTTAAAAACATACATTTCTCAACAAAAAACAAAAGGTCAAATGAATAATGAAGACTTATAATGATGTTAACTGATAATTCATTTATCTATTAACTTTTTTCATTAAGCTTAAAAATCACTAAAGAAAGATACTGCTATCTACTTAAGACATCAGGGGAACCACTATTTCCAATGTCAAAATAGAATACTGTTGCACAAGTAATTCTCTTATGCAGAATAAATATGTTAGAGCTAGAGTAAGAGAGGGGAATGTCACCATGCAACTTGTGATAATATTTTATCACTCTGGAATGAGACTATTCTTTGTCATAAGGTGAGAGAAAACTGAGAAGCAAATGTTCAAGTATTATTATGAGATAGCCATTTTGCATTGTAATTTTGAAGATTCCTTTAAAAAAAAAAAAAAAAAAAAAAAAGCCCATGTTAAAAAAAACAACCCCTCTCGCAGGTGAAACCACCTGCTATCCAGCATCCACTCATGCAAATATTGGTCTTATACTAGCAACACCACAAGGTCAATTCAGCCATTTTTATGCCATAAAGGAGGCAGTGGCGAATAGTTGCTTCAGGTAGACTGGTGAATAAATGTTTGCACATCAAAGCTGTTAGTTGATTGGGGAAATTAGGAACACACTGGCATATGTTTCATTTAAGGAACAATTTTTTTAATGCGCTAAAGTGATTTAGTGTGTGTTAAATTGTGTTAACGCAAACTAAAGGTAACTTTGTATAGGGAACCTTTGGTTTCCCTAACAGGAGTTTACCAATTTATTGGTGAGGCTCTGTGTAGAAATTAGTGAGAGAGGTTTGGGTTTTGCTCCCCCATGTGGAAACAGCAGATGGTGTGTCCTAGCAGTTTATTAACCCAAAGCACCATCTATCCTTGTGGATTTTTAGTTGCATTTTCAAGTAGACAGGAGCCTGAAGTTTCCTGCCGTGTAATTTTTCCTTAAGTTTACAGAAAGGACTGAAATTTTTCCCTGTTGGTGGTTGGCCTCCCATTGACCAAATTCTGCTTGCTTTTACTCTTTTAAGCCAATTTTTGGAGAATTCCCTGTGAGGGCCAGTCCCCCTTGTTGCAGTGGACTGGGGCCGTCCCTGTGTTCAAGGCTGGATTTGAGGTAAGGAAGACCTGCAGTGTGCTATCTCTCCTTCAGAGGATAGACCTAAAGTGACCAGATACAGGAGAGTTTGAACTTTAAATTAACTGTCTTTTTTGGACTATCTCCTTTGTTTGTGGCTAGGAAGTCATTCTACCTTTCCTGCTTCTTACTTGATTTTTCTCTTGGGTTCAAAGACTATTTTTGCTCCACTGGAAGCAAATAGCCCTTGGTACCCGGGCCGCAGTAACCAAACAATTGAGAGAGAAGTGTCTTTCATTAAGAAAGGACCTAAGGAGCTTGAAGGTATTCATTTGGAGGAGAGAATCCCTGCCAATGGCATAAGAGGGAAGAAAACTAGAAGATACAAAGTAAAGGTAACAAGAACTTTGATGCTGCTGTATAACATATTACAAAAGGAAATAGTAAAGTGCCCATCAGGCGCTGCCTAAGGAGTTAAAGCTGGGGTGGCCAACTTGTGGCTTGAGATGTGGCTCTTGCCTTCCTGGCCACATGACAACTAAACAGTACTGCAGAGGACAGAGGGGAAGGACTGGAGCAGGAAGTGCCACAATAGAAAAGAGCAGGAAAGAGCCATTCTGCTCCAGTCTTGTCTACCCTCCTCCTCCCCCTCTCTGATAGTACTGCTGGTTGCTACAGAGACATGAGGGAGGGGCCGGAGAAAGGATCAGAACAATTTTATCTGCTTATCCCTGCTTTACTACTCACCCTACTTCTCCACCCCCACCCCTAACTGCAGTCAACAATAGTAGAGGACACGAGCGGGTGAAGTTGAAGCTGACAGGACAGCAAAAAAGAACCAGTCAACTCCCTGTTTCAATCCTTACCATCCTGTCCAAAATCCCCACCTCATCTGCTACCTGGAATACAGGGCTCTTCTCTGGTCTTTTATCTGGAGGGGGAAGGACTGGAGTGTACATAGTCCCAGGCCCAGCAACTCAATATGCCCATACGACTTAGGATTCAGCTGACCGTAGAGAGGAGGAGGAGGGGGGTCATCTAAAGCTCCAGTCAGGCCAGAATAAATTTGTGGCAAGAGAAATGGGGTGAATGCTGAAAGGGGATGAGAGAAGGAAATGAACATAGTCTATGAATACTTAGGGGAGTAGTGAATAAAGTGAATACTTGAAGGAGAATTGGTACAAGAAGGGAAAATGCTTCTAAGGGCAGTGACATGAAAAGAGGTGAATGTTGCAAAAGTTGGTGAGAATAGTACAAGGAGGAGCTTATGCTGTGGAGAAAATGAGAGGTGAATATTGTTTCCCCTCCCTATTTCCCTGACGTCAGCAATGAAATTGTACTGACTGACACCTTATTCCTCTCTAAGATCCATGCTGCCACATATTCTGTAAAAGGTGTGAGGGGACCAGAACTTGAGTGGAGGAAAGAGAGGGAGAGAGAGAGAGAAAGAGCTGGGTTAAGGTGTGGTATGAGAGCCATGTGGGGAGAGTGGATGTGGCATGAGAGAGCCAGGGATGGGGATAAAAGGGGTTCAAAAGAAAGGGGAAATGCAGTGGAAGGATGTGAGAAAACCAGGGGTGGGTATATATGCAAGAAAGTCAGTGGTGGTGATTGGTCGGAGGGTGAAAACCAGAAATAGCATCAGGGTGAGGCAGAGGACGTGTGTATGTGTGAGGTCCAGAGGGGTTGAAAGGGAAGATAGGGTGAGGATTGGTGACAATCATAGGTAGTGAAAAGAAGGGAGAGTGAGAAAGAGAGCGAGCTAGGGAGGGTGAAGGGGGACATGGAAGCTAGAGGTGCAATTGGGTGGAGGAATGAGAGAGCCATGGATGGTGATTGGAGAAAAGATTTGAGAGAGACACGTGCAAGAGGTGGTGAATGCTTCTGGAGAGAGTAACTTGGAAAGAGGTGCATTTTGGGGAGAAGTGGTGGGTGTGAGAACCATTTGGGGGTAATGGTGGGGGATGAATGAGAGAGGGTACTGGAGAGGAGGGATCAGAAGGAGCGAGAGGGTAAGAGGTGGTGGGAGCAGGGAAGTAATTGGTGGTAGACATAGGGTGAGAAGAGGTGGACAGAGCAGTATATGGGATGGGGAAAAGGTGTTAATGCTGGAGCTGCTGAGCCCATTATTGTTCTTGTGAGGTTTGGGGAATATTAATCTGTGGTAATTGAGAGAGTGATGGGGACAAGGGAGAAAAACAGACATTAGGCAGAGCAAAGAGGGAGAGAAAGAAAAACACTGGTAAAAGACAGATGGGGACAAGGTGGGAGTATTGAGAGAGCTACTGGTGGGGGGCAAGGAGAGAGGATTAAGAGAGACTGGTGAAGAGAGAGTGCAGAGATTGAGAGAGAGAGACTGATGGGAGGACAGAGGTTGGGGTCAGGATGGGACTGTGATGGGTGGGGTAACTGAGAGACTGTGGGAGAATTGAGAGACTAGTGAGGACAGGATGAGGAACTGAGAGAGAGACTGGTGGAAACAGGATGAGAGGATTGAAAGACTCAGGGGACAGGGCGAAACTGGAAGGATTGTGAGAGACTTGTGGGAGGGTTTAAGAGATAAGCTGATCAGAACAGAATGAGATTGACTGGTGGGACAGGGTTGGGGATTGAGAAAGAGAGACCACTAGGAAAAGGATGTAATTGAAGGAGAGAGACCTTGGGGACAGGGTGCGTGGATTGAGCGAGGGAAAGATACCTTTGGAATTGGGGCTTTCCCCCTCTCCCAGAATTCCTCTTTTTTTTTTTTGTTAGTCTCTCTGGTACTATGCATCCTGATTTTTTGGCTCTTGGTGCATGAACGGTTGGCCATTCCTGAGTTAAAGGTTTAAAGAGGACGAGAAAAAAATCTGGGACTAAATTCTGATAAAATACTGGGATGGTATTCTAACCACCTTCAGTGGGAAGAGTTAAAGATACAGTTTGGGACTGAAGGAGGATTGAACAAATTTCAATCTGAAAAACTAAGGAGAATTTGGAGTAAATTGGGAAGAAGAAAGAATTCAGTGTAAATAAAGTGCTTCCAGTAAAAGTAGAGATTTTGCAAAAGAAGTGGAGTCACAAGTTTATTAAATCTTTCTGCTGACCTATTATTTGACTTTAACCAAGAAACGAACTGAAGCCGTAAAGACCATTTAGTCACCTAATCAACTATCAGTAAAGAAGTTGGAAACCACCATTCTTCTCATGTGTGTTTACTGGGTGCAGAGACAGTGTTGGCTATCAGTGCTGTGTGCAGAGGACAGAGAAAGGGCTGCTCTGGAATCCTGGGACTCAGAAAGCAAAGCTATCTGGTGGGGTGAAGGCGAGATGGAGAGAGTGAAGGCGGGTTTAATGCAGAAAGGGTCTGTCTCTTATTCCTTTTTTTCTTCTATGTACTCCTGGGTTCAAGTTAAAGGATCCATCCCGCCCATTTGTAACAGCCGACATAAGAGAATTGGTAAATACATACATGAAAGTTACACCGATTATCAAAGTGAACTTACATGCATATATGTTCGTTTTGAAAATTATCCCACCGAAATTATGCCAATAAGTCCAAACCTCTCCCCAACTCTGCCATCAGGAACACCTCCACTCAGACTGGGTAAACTTATGTGCATATAGGACATACCTACATAAGTTTACCATAATATTGACGCAAGATAAAAGAGCGACCTATTTGCCCCTACATAGCATATAAAATATCATAGAAAAGAAGCTTCCTGAAACAAAAGAGGCACTGTCCCAGCAAGCAAACAATACAAACTATCTAAATATCTCATTGTGTGTGTCATAACGGCAATTGCACATCACAGGCCTTCCAGGGAGCACTTAGCTGAAGTAATGGGACACCATACAAGCTCTTCAAGGTGCTGCACATGCAGCAGCCATTTCTCCACCTTCAGCTTCCTCTTCTGCATCCCTCTTTTCTGACTAAACAGCTACCTCCTCCAGCGAGGGAAGACAGCGGCAGACATCAAAGTTTGGTAGCAAAAATGAACACCTTGCTAGCTTTACCAAGGGGCGGGGGAAGGGGAAGAGCTCAACATTAACACTTACAAGCACAGAATTTAAGTACCAAACCATAAAATGCTACAAGCTATAAGGACATCACTAGCACCACAGAAGACTAGAACGGTTCCAGCACTTGCCTGGTAGAACTCCACCTCCTGGAAGAAGAGCATACACATAGTCATAGAAGGGGCTCTGCCTTAATATATGGTCTCTGTGCAGACCTAGCAACTCGGCCACAACATACATCACCAATAAGCGATGGGCACTGCAGACCTGTGGAAATGCTTACAGTTCTAGTAGATTACTTCTTTGCTCCTTGGATCAACCAAACCCACAAGTGCAACTGATAGCTCCAGTAACATTAGGGAACTGAGCCCCCCCCCCCCTTCTGTCTTCCTCTTCCATTTTGTACAAACATACTGGATATAGTCAGGCATTTAGGACAACATGGCCTCCAGAACAGAGAGTTAATACATCTGGAGACAAGAGAAATGACTGATCCAAGTCATATATGTATCTGGTTTGTTATAATGTAAACCGGAGTGAAGGCAATGTCTGCTATACCTCGGTATATAAACGAATGCTAAATAAATAATAAATAAATAATATCTTCTGGCACTCCCTGGCAGGAGCCAGTAGTCAAAAAGTGCAACAGGATCACCATTTTCACTTCAACAGACAAGCCAGAAGGTTGGCATGTAGAGAAGCTCATGCATTCAATGCACGTTCTCAAGAAAGCTTGGAGATGAGCTCTGGTCAGCCTGTATCTACTTGAACACTCTTCTCTTTGAGAGCTCCACTAAATCTGCACTAGGGTGAAATATTCTGCTGCAGGAGCCTGGACATCACCTGCAATATGAATAAAAGAGAGTAAATGCACGCTTAAAGTCACTGAGGCCTGGCAAATGTCCATCTAAGTATGACCAAAAGGACTGCACCAGCCATTACAACCCCTTTTATACAAGTTGCTGATAACTTTGACAAATAAGCAAATGATATGTTTCAGCTGTAAGCATAGATACTGCAGCGATTGTGGTGCTGTGTCTTTAAAAGCAACAGGAAACAACTCGAAACTGTACAATTTATTTTTTTTTTGCAACTTTATCCTGGGCCTTTTATCCAATCTCATTCCAAAGGATAGAATAAAACACAACAGTGTGATGTGGGCTGCCTCCCACCATTTTCCATGGGAGAAAGAGAAAATATAAAATACAGAGGAAACAAGTAGAGCTACACAGGTAAAAGGGAGACCGACGCAACTTACGCCTGCTCTGAGCTGGATCACATCTATTTGGAGTAGAGGCCCTGAGAAGATGAACAAATGACCTATATCTAAGAGAGTTAAGAATCATTTATGGGCAGGGTCAGAGGCGGAGCTCCATAATAGAAGAGTACAGGTGAGATCCATCTCTTGTGTACTCCGAATAACTTTTTGAAAATTTGAAAACATACCAAACAGCAATCTAATATCCCCTTTTACAGCAATAGTTATTCAGGAAAACCCGATATTTGGTTGCTGTTTGCCTCCTACAAGTCAGAACTACTGAAGATTAATTTACCCCCATGACATTTACTATATTTTTCCAAATAATTTCTACTTTATCAGATAAAAAAAAAAAAGCAGAACACTAAACAGAATTAATTTGGCTGAGTTTACATAGTAACATAGTTGCAAACATAACAACATATATAGTAGCATAGTAACATACATAGTAATATAGTAACACAGAGCAATATGCTTATGGTAGTAAATGCTGCCCCATGCAGGTTACCCCCATGCATTCCGTTAAGGGTAGTAACTTGTTGCTCTGTGCAGGTTACCCCCATGCATTCCGTTAAGGGTAGTAACTGTTGCTCTGTGCAGGTTACCCCCATGCAATCTGTTAATCTGTATTATGTCTAAGCAGAAGTTGTACCTGTATGAAATTTCTTTTAAGGTGCCCTGGGGCTTTGGAACCTGTATAAATGACGAAATAGAAATAGTAAAAATAAAAATTGCTTGCACAGAGCATTCATTCCCTCTTCACCAATCTTCCCTCAGTTAATGATGGCATCCTCTGTTTTCAGCTTTCCTTTACAGGACGTTTTCAACTTTTGAATGACCTACCTTAACCCAGTGCCAAAAGAGCTAGCTCACTCAGTCCCTTTGCCATAAACATTAAAAAACAAGGAGGTACCAAACCATAAAAAAAAAGAAAATGAACTCGCTGAAAAAGTACTGCTTTTAGTGCTTATGATTTTGGCTCATTGCTCAACTAAAGTGTTCAGAAGCAGCATGTGAAAAGCAGCAGTTCCTTTTTAGGAATGCAACGATACTGCTACCTGTTGTTTAAACAGGAGACGCTATGGTGCTGAAGACTCATTTGTTTGGTATCTGAAGCCTCTTGCTTTAAAAACTCAGGAGTCCTGGGGTGATCAGTCCCCGCATCCACGCCGTTCTGCTTTCTTGCTCTCCTTCACTATCCAGATGCAGAGGAAGTGCTGCTTTTACCAGGAAGGAAGTTTTAACCAAGTTGATTATACATTCGGTAGCTCATTTAGAAATTCAGAATGCACATCCTGTTGCTACAGCAAAAAAAAAAATTAAAAAAAAAAAAAATTTACAGGGTTAGAACAGAAAGCACAACTTATTTATTTATGAGGAGGCTGGAAAGTTACGCCCTCTAGATCACACACAGTAATTTGCATTTCATGAACAATGCTCCATTGGCCTAATCTCTACTGAATATCAGTTTCTTTGATATCAGTCAGACATTAGAAAGCACTCACATGAACTGTTCAAGCATGCTGCTGAACAAATAAAGCAACAGAACAATATACTTGATTACTTTTGGTCAAATCTGGGTTGAAGTATGTAGTATTCGTCTAACTACTAACCAACTGACTACTGAAATACAGTCAGTTCTTTCACTTTCATCTTTCTCAGAATTTGTAGACTTTTTTTTCTTTTTTAAATACTTGGGGATAGATTATAAGAGAGATTGTTAATGCACATCTTAGATTCTCCCAGTTTGTAACTATATCTCCTTCTCCTGCATAAACAGCAAGGAGGCAGGGGCATTAGGGACATTGCAGGTACATTGGACAGACAGAAAAAGATGGAAGGCTGAACAGGAAACTACATTTTCTAAGTAAAAAAAAAAAAAAGGGCAGAAGCTTTTCAGGAGTTAAGGGAAAAACAAGTCTGCTTACTGTAAATGGTATTCTCCATAGACAGCAGGATAAATTAGCTATGACATGTGAGTCACATCATCTGGCAGCACCAAATGGACCTGTCTTAGCTAGTAGAGCTTTTGCTCTACTGAGCATGTGTGGGAGTTCCCACACAGGTGTTACCTCATGAGCCCCTTCAGTTGATTTCAGAGCTAAATCTAGCTAGGTAGTCGACTCTCCAGGTTTGCTATTCAGCATGGCTATTTCATCCTGCTGCCTATGGAGAACAACGTTTATGGTAAGCAAACTTTCTTTCTCCGGAGACCCAAGGTGAGAGTTGCAGTAGAGTTTTTACTAAATAAGCAACCTGGACCCCTACCATGGAAAGTAGACTACTTGGTGAACAGGCTACACACAACTGCTTGTCCGAATTTACTGTCACTCTTTGATAGATTGTCCAGGCAGTAATGGGATAAAAAGGTGTGCATTGATGACCATGTTGCAGGTTTGCACATACCTTTGAGCGGAACAGCTTGCAGATGAGCCACTGATTTAGCCATCGCTCTAACCTGATAAGCCTTAATGGTATCTGTAATTTGTAGGTCTGCTAGCGTATAACAATGTGCAATGCAGTCTGCTAGCCAGTTGGATAATGTACATTTGGCTACTGCTATGTCCAGTCTCTTAAGATCATAAGAGATGAATAGTTGTGAAGCCTGACGATGTGGCTAAGTCCTTCTTTTGTAGTAAGCCAAGGAGTGAAAGTTTCATACACAATGAGAATGTGGCCGAGCAGAGGGGGAAAATCGGTGCTGGGCCTGCGCAATCGGCGCCGGAGACCCGCCGGGGTAAGGCCCAACTTATTTCACCTACCCACGGCCGCCTCCGACCCCGACCACGAGGCAGCCCCTGCCGTCTTCCCTGAGCCGCAGACGCCGACGACATCCTCCGGCCCTTCCTCCGCCTCCGAGGGGAACGCTGAGCACGCACAGCCAATCAGGGGACCGCCCTGATTGGCCTTTAAATCTGAAATTCCCGCCGACCGAGCCCTCTTCATCCGGACGCAACCCTGCCGAGCAGAGGGGGAAAATCGGTGCTGGGCCTGCGCGATCGGCGCCGGAGACCCGCCGGGGGTAAGGCCCAACTTATTTCACCTACCCACGGCCGCCTCCGACCCCGACCACGAGGCAGCCCCTGCCGTCTTCCCTGAGCCGCAGACGCCGACATCCTCCGGCCCTTCCTCCGCCTCCGAGGGGAACGCTGAGCACGCACAGCCAATCAGGGGAACGCCCTGATTAGACATTAAATTTAAATTGTGAGACACCCAAGCGCTGCGCGCCTAGCGTCGCGCGCCGAAGGAGCACGACAAAGGAGCCTGCTCCTTTGTGCGCTCCTTCGTGCACTCCCGTTGTGCACTCCCTTTATGTTCTACAACCTCATTAAGTGACTACAACCTCATTAAGTGACTCAATCCTCTTTGACCTCCCCTGAAACCCCCCACCACCCTAAACTCCCGACCCACCCTCCTCCACCCACCCTTCACCCTATCTATTGAAATCTTCTATGCATCGCTATACTAACAAAACTCTCCACACAACATTATACAGTCACGCAGCAACCAAACAGGCTCTCTCGCACAACAAAAACACACGCTATGGATCTAACACAATGCATTCCCAAACTTCCTCACCACTACAACCAATACCACCCTCCCAAATTCACTCCATCCACTAGACGTCTCACCAAAATCCAAACTAACCCTAAAATATACTTTAATACCCTCACACTCATCACTCTACTACTCATCAATGCACAGTCTATCACCAAAAAAATCCCAATCATTCATGACCTGCTCTCAGACTACCACCCAGACATATTCTGCATAACTGAATCATGGCTCAAACACACTGACACAGTCCTACTCAATCAACTGCCCAGAAACACATACAACATATTCTCCATACCTAGGAGCAAAAGAAAGGGAGGTGGACTACTATTCCTAGCCCACAAAAAACTTAAATTCTCCTCTTTCCCCCTAAACCTACCCCCTCCTTTCGAGACTAACCTATTTAAATCAAAACATCTACAAATACTCCTCCTCTATGCTCCTCCCGGCTGCCTACAACACAACCTCTCCCCCCTGATCGAAGCCATCACATCACACATCAACCTACAAGAACCAGCCATCATACTAGGAGACTTCAATCTCCATATTGACACCCAACCAACAACTCCCACCTGCGAACTCCTCCTATCTTCCATGACAGCTCTCGGATTCTCCCAAATCATTACCACCCCCACTCAGAAATCTGGGCACACCCTTGATTTAATTTTCATTAACAATAAAATATCTGCAACTGAATCACCCACTACTACTCCAACTCCATGGTCCGACCACTACCTCATTCAAGCCAAGCTCCAACATCAATCGAACACAGCAAAAACAGACTCCTGCTTCATTGAATACACCAAACCCTGCTCCAGTGAAGACCTAGCAGAGCTACTCCCGGAAGCACTAAAAACAATCAACCTACATGATGCCAACTCAGCTACAGACTCCTGGATCTCCATCAACGCTGACATAGCCAACACATTATGCCCCACAATAAAAAAGGAAATCAGATCATCTACTAAACAAAATGCTCCTTGGTACACCCCCGAACTGAAAACATCCAAACGAACGCTCAGACAAACCGAAAAACAATGGAGACGAACACCTACACCAAACCTGAAAGACAAATATAGAACACTTCTACACAAATATACAGCTGACCTCAACACAGCAAAACGCAATTTCTACACATCCAGAATTCATGAATACCAATTCAACCCGAGGACCCTCTTCTCATACGTCAAAGAACTCACCAACCCAATCCAGAATGACACAACGCCAAACTCCAACAACATCTCCAGTGACAAACTAGCTCAATTCTTCAAGGACAAAGTCGACAACATCATTGCCAAGATTCCCCTTTCCCACAACGACTCAACAAATATCCCTCCACCCATCCACATTTGGACCCAATTCACTCCTGTTGCATCTACAGAAATTGAACCCTTCATCAAAAAAACCAAACCAGCATCCCACCCCGTAGACTCCATCCCCATCAAAACCCTAAAACTCATCAGAGAGATTATTGCCAAACCTATAACCCAAATCATCAACCTATCCCTCGAACAAGGAATCTTCCCAGACAAACTCAAAAACGCCATAATCAAACCAATCATAAAAAAACCGCAACTCGACAAATCTGATCCTGCAAACTACAGACCAGTCTCCAACCTCCCATTCCTAGCAAAAATCATCGAGAAAACTGTCAACAATCAACTCACAGACCACCTCGACGCCCACAATCTTCTCCATCCAACACAGCACGGCTTCAGAAAACTCTACAGCACAGAAACTCTCCTCCTCTCCCTCACCGACACCATCCTCAGAGGCCGAGACAGTGGCAAGACATTTCTACTGATCCTCCTCGATATATCAGCCGCATTTGACACCATCAACCACAGAACTCTCCTCACCAGACTTAAAGAGATCGGTCTGCAAGACACTACACTCAACTGGTTCAAATCATACCTCTCTAACAGATCCTTCATTGTCAAGACAAACTCTTCTGAATCCTCCCAAGTGCCCCTCACCCATGGCGTCCCTCAAGGTTCTTCACTATCCTCGACCCTCTTCAACATCTACCTCCTCCCACTATGCAAATACCTCTCTGATGCCAACCTCACCTACTTAGTTTATGCAGACGACATTCAAATTCTCCTCCCCATCACCAAATCCATTGAACTCACCATGGAAAGATGGAACAAACTCAGTTCAAATTTATCTCAACTGCTATCACAACTATCTCTCTGCCTCAACCAAGCCAAAACAGAAATCATTCACATCCAGGACGACCGTCCCGCTTCCCCCCTCGAGAGCACCCCCTCAAACAACACAGGAAGCGCAAACAACACTGGGATGCCAAACTTATCAAGAACCTCACTCACACCATCCACAAAAAACCTAGGAGTAACCATCGACAGCCAACTCAACTTTAAACGACACATCTCCAATATAATCAAAGATGGATTTTTCAAACTTCAAACACTTAAAAAACTCAAACCTCTCCTCCAACCGCATGATTTCCGAACAGTACTGCAATCAATTATTTTCTCAAAACTCGACTACTGCAACACCCTCCTCCTTGGACTTCCGGAAATCCACATCAAGCCCCTCCAAGTTCTACAAAACGCCGCCGCCAGAATTATCACCAATCACAGAAAATCCTCCCACATCACACCCACTCTCAAAGACCTCCACTGGCTGCCCATCACACAAAGAATCCAGTATAAAACCCTCACCCTTCTTCACAAAAAAATAAACAACTACAGAATGGTCTGGCTAAACAACAACATCCAACCATATTTCACACAAAGAAATCTCAGATCCACCAACTCAGGTCTCCTCTCCATCCCAACTCTTAAAAATGCTCACCTCAATACAACACGCAAACGAGCCATTACAATAGCTGGCCCTACCCTCTGGAACTCCCTCCCCCCACAGCTCAGAAACGAACCCTCACCGCAAGTCTTTAAAAAACAGCTCAAAACATGGCTGTTCTTGAAAGCATTCCCTCCTGAACCCCAACATCCTATAATAAACGCTCTTGAAAGCCTTACCGCATAACTTCTACTCTGCATGAACGCATAACCCCTCCTCCCCTTCTCTACCCTCCCTTTTCCCTGTCCCCCACCCTACTCGTAACCTCCCTTTTCCCTGTCCCCCACCCTACTCATAACCAAGTCATATTGTACATATTGTATATAGGCTATATGCCATATTTGCCATTTCTATATACACACATCTAATATTTAATATTAATTTTATTCATATGTTACAATGTTCCTTATATTTATTGTTTAATCAACTGTTCTCTTGTTACAATGTAAAATAGGGCAGTTCCGGCTCTATTCAACCTGTTTTCTGGAAACCGATGTGATATCTCGATCGAATGTCGGTATACAAAATAAATAAATAAATAAATAAATAAATAAATAGGCAACACAATGGCTTGATTAATATGGGATGCTGAAACTACTTTTGGTAGAAACTTTGGGTGGGTGCAGAGCACCATCCTGTTGTGTAAGATTTTATTTATTTAAAAACTTTATATACCGTCGTTCGTATTTACCACACAACAGTTTACAATGACAAGTTACATCAAAGATATAAAACAAGGAAATACATCAAATACATATAAGGAAGATAATTAACTAAAGCTTGAAGTTCAGTGACTGTTCTGGCTAATGTTACTGCCACAAGGAATATTACTTTCCATTGTTAGAAACTTGAGAGAAGCCAACTCCAGTGGTTCAAATAGTGTCTTCATCAGTTGTGCCAGGACCCCGTTTAGGTCCCATGGAAAAGGTGGCTTCACAACTGAAGGTTTAGTATGCCATAAGGCTTTCATGAACTTGGAATCTAACAGATGAGTGGAGATAGGTTTACCATCAGTTTGAGTATGGTAAGCTGCTATGGTACCGAGATGTTCTCTGGAACGAGGTGCTAATTCCTTAAGCAGAGAAAGAGAGCAAATAATTCAGTAATTTTTTGGGATCATGTGACTGGATCCAAGGTACTGCGTTGATATCATGTGCAGAATCTTTTCCACTTAAACCTGTAGACTCCTCTAATTGATGGTTTTCTTATAGACACTATTATATCTTCAGCTTGTTTAGGAAAGGATAATGCAGCAATCATTGAGCGCTCAATATCGAAGTCATCAAGTTGAGGAAGGACGGGTCCATATAAAACAGACATCTCTCTTCTCAGGTTAACAAAGATAGATCTGACCCAAAAGGGATGGGAGATCTACTGGACAGCTGTACTAGATACAAGAACATAACTTATCTGGGCTATGCTGGAGCTATGAGGATCAGACAGGCACCGTTTTGGCTATTAGTGGAATTGGTGGAAAAGCATACACAAAATCTGCATTACAATCAAGCAGAAAAGCATCCTGAGCTTATCTGAGCTCACTGGGAAGAATGGAGAAAAAATTTTCCAGTTTTCTGTTTTGCTATGGGGAGATACCCATTCTGGAGATAGTTTTCAAGGGTGACGATTCAGGTGAACTGACCCAAATGTAAACCTGAAAGATGCAGTAGGCCAGACTGACAAACTGAATAGTAGTAAATCACCTGGCCCAGATGGTATACATCCCAGGGTTCTGAAAGAACTAAAAAATGACATTTCAGACCTATTACAAGTAAACTATCATTAAAATCATCTGTTGTACCTGAAGACTGGAAGGTGGCCAACGTAACTCCAATATATAAAAAAGGCTCCAGTGGTGATCTGGGAAACTATAGACCAGTGAGCCTGACTTCAGTGCCAGGAAAAATCATGGAAATTATTATAAAGAATAAAAACACAGAATATATAGACAGACATGATTTAATGGGACACAGCCAGCATCAATTTTATTTATTTATTTAAAAAATGTTATATACCGTCATCCTAAATCAAGATCACAACGGTTTTCAAAATAAGATTCATAATATTAGAAAACAAAATTTGGCACATATCAGATGCATTATTCTATTAAAGATCAAGACCACTTATTAATATATTATGTACGTGTTACAGAAATGATATCTAACATCTAGTACAAAATCAGTACATTTTAGACTAATACATGATAATTAGTGTATTCTAAATAATCGTGTTTCATTATATTTTTCTTCATGTTTCCACTCCAAAGAACTCTTGTCATTCTTAGTCTTGTATTCTCTCACTCATTCGTTACAGTTAATTTCTCATGATTCAAGTTAAAATTTCTCATCATTCTTAAGACTGTGGTTCATTACTCCCATGGTTTTAAGTAAGATTATAAGCATTTCTCAACAGCCATGTTTTTAGTTCACATTTGAATCTTTTTCTATCTAGTGTCAGATGTAGTCTCTCAGGCACAGACTTCCAGAGTTTAGGTCCTTCTATGGAAAAGACACAATCTCTTATTTGGGTCAAGTGTGCATTCCTTATTGTAGGTCACGTGTGCATTACTTATTGTAGGAACAGATAGTAGACCTTTATTTTGTGATCTTAATATACGCTGAGGTGTATGTTGATGTAAAGTCATACCAATCATCCCAGTGTCACTTGAGTGAATAATTTTAAATATTAATGTTAATATTTTGTAATAAATGGGGGAAGTCTGGCCTCACAGATCTACTACATTTTTTTGGAGGTGTGAATAAGCATGTGGATAAAGATGAACCGGTAGATAAGGTGTATTTGGATTTTCAAAAGCGTTTTACAAAGTCCTCATGAGAGGCTTCCAAGAAAACTAAAAAGTCATGGGATAGAAGAAGATATCCTTTTGTGGATTGCAAACTGGCTAAAAGACAGGAAACAGAGAGTAGGATTAAATGGTCTATATTCACAGTGGAAAAACAGTAGACTGGTGCTTTTTAATATATTTATATATGATCTGGGAAGAAGTCCGACAAGTGATGTGATCAAATTTGTAGATGACACAAAATTATTCAGAGTGGTTAAATCACAAGCGGATTGTGACACTGGAAGATTGGACATCCATATGGCAGATGAAAAATAATATGGACAAGTGCAAGGTGATGCACATAGGGAAAAATAACCCATGCTGTAGCTATACGATATTAGGTTCCATTTTAGAAGTTACCACACAGGAAAAAGATCTGGGAGTCATAGTTGGTATAACATTGAAATCATCAGCTCAATATGTTGTGGTGGTCAAAAAAGCAAACAGAATGTTAGGAATTATAAGGAAGGGAGTAGCAAATAAAACAGAGGATGTCATAATGCCTCTATTGCTCAATAGTTAAACCACATCTTGAATACTATATACAACCTTGCACGCTAATTTATTGAAGAATATAACCTGAGTTCTATTTCTCTACTCCTAGTTCGTTTTGACATCCAATCCTATCGTTTGTAATTAAAATCTTTACCCTACTCCTTTCTCACCTACCTAATTTTTCCTTCTCCCAACTTTATATTAAAACTTCATCCCATTTATTTATAGACCTGTAAGTTCAGCAATATATCAATGTACCATTATTTATTTTACGTTTTCTCTTTTGTTATTCCACTGTTCCCTCCCCCCCCCCCCCCCCACCCCCGGTTAATAAGTTTATTGTAAAGCACTGTTGCAAATGTTCGTTTTATTTAGCACAGTTGCAATATTTCTGTTAACTGTAAACCGATGTGAGGTTACTAAACAAATGTCGGTATATAAAAACTGCAAATAAATAAATAAATAAATATACAACTCTGGTCGTCGCATCACAAAAAAGATAAAGTTGCACTGGAGAAAGTACAGAGAAGGGTGACCAAAATAATAAAGGGCATGGAATGGCTCCCCTATGAGGAAAGACTAAAGAGGTTAGGGCTGTTTAGCTTGGGGAAGAGATGGCTGAGGGGGGATATGATAGAGGTCTACAAAATCATGAAAGGACCTGAATGGGTATATATGAAATGGTTATTTACTCTTTCAGATAATACAAGGACTATGGGGCACACCATGACATTTGCAAGTAACATATTTAAAACAAATTGGAGAAAAATCTTTCAGTCAACGCACAATTAAGCTCTTGAATTTGTTGCCAGAGGATGTGGTTAAGGCAGCTAGTGTAGCTAGGTTTAAAAAAGGTTTGGATAAGTTCCTAGAGGAGAACTCCATAAACTGTTATTAATCAATAGGGATTAGCCACTATTTGTTGCTGGCATTAGTAGCATGGGATCTATTTAATATTTGGGTACTTGCCAGGTACTTGTAACTTAGATTGGCCACTGTTGGAAACAAGATACTGGGCTTGATGGACTCTTGGTCTGACCCAGTATGGATTATCTTATGTTAAGTTCGTATGCAAATACATTGATTGCTGGAATAGACTGAATAGTTTGTCAGCAGTTGGCTGCTGTAGAGACCATTTGTGTGGTCAAAATATTGTGCTGAGCGATCCACTAATGTATTGGAGATCCCTGAAAGGTAGATCACTTGCAAGTAGAGATGTGAATCGGAACCGTAATCGTTTCCGGTTTCGGATTCATGGACTATCGGGAAATTATTTTTCCCGCAGTCCAATCTTTTTTTTTTTTTTTTTTTTTTTAAATCGGCTGTGCTGAGCCGATAACCCAAAAACACAGCCCGACCCTTTAAAATTAGTAAGTATCCCCCCACCCTCCGGACCCCTCCAACCCCCCCCCCCCCAATTTTTAAGTACCTGGTGGTCTATTGGGGGTCCCGGGCCATCCAGTGCTCCCACCATGTGACAGGGGCCGGCCAATGGCACGGATACCTGTCATGCTAAGGGCAAAGGGCCATCGGCGCCATTTTGTTTACTGGCAGCCGACGGCCCGAGAGCAGGAGAATGCTCCCGGGACCCGCACTGGACCACCAGGTACTTCAAATATTTTTGGGGGGGATACTAAAGAACTAATTTTAAAGGGTCAGGCTGTGTTTTTGTAAGTGCCCTTTCTTCCTGCCCCCATAACGATAAGAGAACCCATGAAATTAATCGTGGGGTTTCTATCGCTATTGGGGACCCCCCCCGATATCTGACGAGATTGAAAATATCGTCCGATATTTTCAATCGTCAGATAAACGATTCACATCCCTACTTGCAAGACAGCTTAAGATTTGTATGCCCATTCAAATATCTTTATCACTTAGCAGCAAAGAGTCCATGACCCTGTGCCACCTTCCTTGTTCACACACACCATGGCTACTTGGTTGTCAATTTGAACGAGAATGCTCTTCCCCTGAAGAAAGCGAGTGAATGTTGTTGGAGCATATCTCAATTCTAGAAGGTTGATTTAAAATGCCTTTCTATGAATCACCACATTTAAGAGAATCCCGTGTGGGCACCCCAACCTATTGTGTAGGCATCATCAACAACGTTAATTGGTGGGGAAGTGCTCTCGAAGGATGTAGGGATCTAGCCACCAGCGCAGATAATTTAATTTGCTATGAAATTCTCACTTTGGTTGCAAGGATTGACAGAGCTAGTCCCATTGAGGGTGGAGACCCCACTGCAGGAGCCATATGTGAAGGTGATTAATGAAACCACATGAATCACTGCCACCATCTGGCCCAGATCAACTAGAACGTCTCTGCTGTTGACAGATTCATAGTCAGCAGTTTGTACACAAGTTTTCTGAGGGTACGAGCCTGATCTGACAGGAGAAAAGCTCTCTCCTGTGGAGAATCTATCTACACTCCAATGAATTTGATTTTCTGGAAGGGAATCAGAGTTGATTTCTTGACATTCACTAGGAATCCTAGTATTTGTACCAGTTGTTCTGACTTTTGCAGGGAGGTTAGCACACCTTCCTCAGAGTTTGCCATCACAAGCAGGTCGTCCATGTAAGGGAAAAATCTAATGTCCTGATGCCACAGATGCACTGCTATTACAACCAGGCACTTGGTGAAGACTCTTGCTGTTACTGAGAAGCCAAAAGAGAGTACTCTATATGGACAGTGAGAATCCACCTTAAAACACAGGTAATGCTAGTGATGGATGGATATAGGAGCGTAAACATCCCTTAGATCCAAGATCTACTCCCCCTTCTGGATGAAGAGTTGAATTTAAGGAGGGAATTCATTTTTAATTTCTTCCAGAGTATATGCTTGCTCAGATGTCTTAAATCTTGGATGGATCTTAATCTCCCAGATTTCTTGGGGATAAGGAAGTAGCAGGAGTAGAACCCCTGGCCATGGTGATCAGGAGGAACAGGTTCTATTGCCTACTGTTCGAGGAGAGGCTCCAGTTTCAGGCAGAGTTGCAATCAGTGAGACGGATCTGGACTGAAGACTGAGCAAGATACATGGGAAACCAAGAGACATGCAAGTGGTATCCAAACGCCACAATTTTGACAGCTCAATGATCTTTAGCAGCACTCTTCCAGGTATTGCTGGATTCTACCCCCTACCAGAGAGGAGCATTGCTGGGTTTGAAAGATGGTCAAGAATTTGATCCAGACTTTTGCTGGATTTGTTGCATTGTTTTTGGTTGACGGTGCTCACGATGTTGAGCGCGAGTCAGATGTTGTTACTGTGGCATAAGTAGAGAAGACATATGGTATCGTTGGAATTCCTAGAAGGGGCATCTCTGGAAATACAGTCTTCTAAAAGAGTAGTAAGTGCGCTTTACAGAAGACTGCTGTCCCATAAGTAGAGACTGGACTACCACATGCTGTTCCTTAATTTGAGCAACTGTTTTCCTGAGCTTTTCTCTGAAAAGATGATCACCTCTGCTAACTTGTTGTGGACATCATCGCATAAGCTACCGGCTCTAAACCAAATCATTCCGCATGCCCCAATGGATGCTGTCAAGGTGCTTGCCTTGGTACCAAACGCCTCATAGATGGATCGAAGAAGATGGCATATATGCTCTTCCGCATCTAAGAATAGCTGAGGGTATGCAATTCCACTGTCACTGGGTGGAAGAAATGGTATGAGTTTCAGTATATAATCATGTTACTATTGAACCATGTAGAATTAGTGTGCAGAGATCCATGCATTAAGCATGGAGCTTTGAAACATTTCTTTACTGAAATTATCCAGTAACCGAGGGTCCTTCCCTGGCAGAGTATTCAAATATATCATTGTTTTTTTGTTCTTTAAAAGAGCTGATTTTCCCACAAATAATGGATGGGGTAATTGCATTATTCCAAAACCTCAGTGATTTATCTGGCTATGTCAGGGGCAGACAGACTGGCACGATTTTTAAATTCTGGCATTTGTTCAGCTAAGTGCCAAACTGTTGCGTTCGTGCCTTTTCTTGCCCCTCGCTCCACCCTCTCTACCTTGGGAGTGACTCTTCGGCTCTGACAGATGCAGCCGCGGCTTCTCCCTGCCTCTTGGTCCCGGTGTCCCCGGGCTGACTAGACGCTACGGTTCCGCCATGTTCCTGATGACGTAAGGGCGTGTGCTCCAGACTTTGTACCAGCAAGGGTGCGTACCTCGGGGGCGTAGTGACGTGATCCATTTCCACTTTAAAAGGTCTTTGTTTGCTAACCTCTAACGAGTTAGCAAGGAACTCCAACAGGACTTGCTTCGGCAGTCCACGATACTTGCAATAACGATCCGCGTCAGCTAGGGGAATCCTTCTCTACTGCTCGGCCTTTTCAAACTTACCAGGAGTACCCGCTCCATGGGGGCTCTGCTCTCTCTTCTTGATTTCAGATTGCCAAGACGGGATCCGGTACTCGCTCCTCGAGGGCCTATGTCCCTGAATACTCAGAAGACTCCTCATTGCCTGGAAGCGATCGCAGACGTGAACACAGTGAATTCTATTGTAGATAGGAATCTGTACTCGCTCCACGAGGGCCTACATTCCTATAGCTCTGAAGACTCCCTTCCGTCCAAGACGTTATCGCAGGTACGGAGATCGAGAGTTCTATTGGCAAGATTGCAGATAGGAACCAGTACTCGCTCCATGAGGGCCCATGTTCCTAGAATCCTTTACAGACTCTCTTCTACTCTAGAAGCCATTCCATATAAGAAAATTATTCCTTACCTGCTAATTTTCGTTCCTGTATTACCATGGATCATTCCAGACTGTGGGTTATGTTCCCTGTCCAGCAAATGGAGTTAGAACCAAAAATTCCCAGGGGAGGACCTATATAGCCACGCCTCCCTCGCCTCAATCCTCAGTAACTGGACTAGCAAAGCCAAGACGAGAAGAGTCAGAACCAGAGGAATCAATTAATCTCAAAAATATAGAGAAAAAATAACAGCTGTAAGTGACAGCAACTAACTTGTACTCAAAAAACTGTAACTGAGAACTTGCAAACAGCACTGTGTTCAAAGACACAGCTCGCAATAACTAGAGATACAGAGTGAAAATATTGTGAAGACAGGAAAGCAGGGATGGCCCACAAAGAACCCCCAAAACCAGGGAGGGGTCTGGAATGATCCATGGTACTACAGGAACGAAAATTAGCAGGTAAGGAATAATTTTCTTTTCCCTGTACGTACCAGGATCATTCCAGACTGTGGGATGTACCAAAGCTTCCCCATCATGGGTGTGTCGCGGACAGCCCTGCCCGTATGACCCTGTCTCCAAGCTGACCGTGAGACGGCGCGCGAATGTCTAGACGATAATGTCTTGCGAAAGTGTGGAGAGACTTCCATGTGGCCGCCCTACAGATTTCCTGAGAAGAAACTGCAGAACTTTCCGCCCACGACGTCGCTTGAGCGCGGAGAGAATGCGCCTTAACAGCTAAAGGTGGAGACTTACCCACTCCGATGTATGCGGCTATAATCGCTCCTTTCAGCCAGCGAGCGATTGATTGTTTGGATGCCATGCAACCCTTCCTGGGTCCCGACCAAAGGACAAACAAATGATCAGAGAGTCGAAATTCATTAGTGACCTCCAAATAATGTATCAAAGAACGTCGGACATCCAACCGACGCAGGTCAGAAGAATCAGAGGATAAAAATGACGGAAGCTCTATCGATTGGTTGAGATGGAAAGTCGAGACCACCTTCGGCAGAAAAGATGGAACTGTCCGCAGGGATACTCCCCCTGGCATGAAACGAAGGTATGGCTCCCTACATGATAGAGCTTGTAGTTTAGAGATCCGACGTGCTGAGCTGATCGCCACCAGGAAAGATGGTCTTAAGGGTGACATCCTTGAGTGTGGCCGAAGTCAGAGGCTCAAAAGGCGGTGCACATGGAGCCCGGAGTACCAAATTGAGATTTCAAGAAGGACAAGGTGGTCTAATTGGAGGCTTCAAGTGTTTTACCCCCTTTAGAAAACGTAGGATATCTGGATGTGAGGCCAGGAGCTCCCTGTCATTAGTACGTAGGAAGGCTCCCAACGCCGCCACCTGCACACGAAGAGAATTATAGGCAAGGCCCAAATCCAGACCAGCCTGTAGGAAGGAAAGCACATGTGTCACCAAGGCCTGCGTTGGTAGAATCGATTTTGACTCGCACCATTCCTCAAAAACCTTCCATACTCTGACATAAGTAACCGACGTGGATGTCTTCCTAGCTTTCAGGAGCGTGGAGATGACAGATTCTGGATATCCGCGCCGTCTCAATTGACGCCTCTCAAAAGCCAAGCCGCAAGACAGAAGCGATCTGCCTCCTTGAAAAATATTGGTCCTTGGCGAAGAAGACGTGGCAGATGACTGAGCCGAAGAGGGCCGTCTACTGCCAGATTGAGAAGATCTGCAAACCATGGTCAACGAGGCCACTCTGGTGCAACTAGGATCACCGGACCTTGATGCGTCTCTATCCGTCGGATAACCTTGCCCACTAGAGGCCAAGGAGGAAAGACATACAGGAGACACTGTCGAGGCCAGGGAAGAACCAGCGCGTCGACTCCTTCCGCGCCGCGCTCTCGCCTGCGGCTGAAGAACCGGGCGGCCTTTGCATTTGTCGCGGTTGCCATTAGATCCACATGGGGTCTCCCCCAACGCTGTACTATCCTTTGCATTGCGTCCTCCGAGAGTTCCCACTCTCCGGGATCCAGGTGTTGTCGACTGAGAAAATCTGCCTGTACGTTGTCCACGCCCGCTATGTGCGAAGCCGCTAGCCGCTGTAAGTGTAGCTCCGCCCATGTCATCAACTCGTCGGTCTCCAACGAGACTAGATGGCTTCTGGTGCCCCCCTGGCGATTGATGTACGCCACTGTGGTTGCATTGTCCGAAAGAATCCGAACCGCTCGACTGCGTACCAGTGGGTAGAACCCCTGCAGCGCTAGACAGACTGCTCTGGTCTCCAGCCGACTGATGGGCCAAGTGGACTGTTCCATCGTCCATCGGCCTTGGAGAGACCTGTCCTGACCGACCGCCCCCCAGCCGGTGAGACTGGCATCCGTGGTGACGACCACCCAATCCGGGTTCTGTAGAGACACTCCCTGAGCTAATTGTTGAGGGTCCAGCCACCACTGTAAGCTGAGCAAGACAACATCCGGGATGGGCAGTACTGCTTGAAAATCTCTCGACACTGGGTTCCATCGTGAAAGCAGAGACCTCTGGAGAGGCCTGAGATAAGCGTAGGCCCTCGGAACCAAATCGATTGTTGAGGCCATGGTTCCCAGTACCTGGAGATAATCCCACGCCGTGGGAGCAACTAGTGCCATGAACCGTGTTACCTGAGCACGCAGAGCCCGAGCTCTGTCCGGGTGCAGAAATACCTTGGCTTGGCTGGTGTCGAAGTGTGCTCCCAGAAAATCCAGCGATTGGGACGGTATCAGTTTGCTCTTTGAGAAATTGACGATCCATCCCAGAGACTGAAGAAGCTGTACTACCCTGTCTACAGCACGGTAACCCTGCGTCCTCGACTTCGCCCGAATGAGCCAGTCGTCTAGATAGGGATGTACAAGGATACCCTCCTTGCGGAGTGCCGCCGCCACCACTACCATGATCTTGGTGAAGACACGCGGAGCCGTCGCCAGACCAAAAGGGAGAGCACGAAACTGAAAATGCTGTCCCAAGATCTTGAAGCATAAGAAGCACTGATGATGGTGATGGATCGGGATGTGAAGGGATGCCTCTGTAAGGTCCAAAGAGGCCAAGAATTCTCCCGGATGCACGGCTGCTAACACTGAACGGAGCGTTTCCATACGGAAACGAGGAACTCTGAGACACTTGTTGACCGTCTTGAGATCCAGGATAGGTCGAAAAGTGCCCTCTTTCTTGGGAACCACGAAGTAGATTGAATAATGACTTTTTCCCAGTTCGGAGGCCGCTACCGGTACTATCGCCCCCAGCTGTAGCAGACGATCGAGAGTCTGTCGGACTGCTAATTGTTTGAGACGGGAACCACAAGGAGAAAACAGAAAACGATCTCGGGGTTCGTGTACAAAGTCTAATACGTAGCCTTGTCTTAAGATGTCCAGCACCCATTGATCCGACGTAATTTGGGCCCACTCCTTGTAAAAGAGAGTAAGGCGACCCCCCAGGTGGGGGATCCCCTCTTGGGTCCTTCTGGCATCATTGTGAAGCCTTCGAGGAAGGACCTGCCCCTTGAGTATCCTTACCGTGGCGGCGCCCTCGAAAGGACCAGTTCCAGGTGTGTGATCGTGTAGAAGGAGCCCGAGGTGTCTGCTGTCTAGTAGGATGCGACCTCCGTTGATTCCGGTACCTATTTCTGGAGGAATAAAAAGATCTAGAAGAACGTGTACGATCTTCTGGTAGCTTGTGCACCGCATTCTCATTAAGAGATTTGATGATCTGATCCAAATCTTCCCCAAAGAGGCACCTACCCTTGAAAGGAAGGGAACTCAGGCGCGTCTTAGACGAAGCATCTGCCGCCCAGCTGCGTAGCCACAAAAGACGACGAGCGGACACCGCCGCCACCATGGAACAAGCGAGGACCCTCAACAGATCATAAAAAGCATCAGCTCCATAGGCAACCACCGCTTCAAGTCTATCAGCCTGAATAGTCTCTGCCTGTGGCAAAGATTGGGAAGTGAGAAGCTGTTGTACCCAATGCAGAGCTGCTCGCTGTGCTAGGGAACTGCAGATAGCAGCCCTCATCCCCAACGCTGAGACTTCGAAGATACGCTTGAGGTAAACCTCGAGTTTGCGATCCTGGACATCCTTCAACGCCGTCCCGCCCGTGACCGGGATGGTAGTATGTTTCGTGACCGCGGATACCGCTGAATCAACAGCAGGGACCTTAAGAATCTCCAAGAAATCAGTGGGGAGAGGGTATAACTTTTCCATGGCTCGACCGACTCGAAGATTGGCCTCAGGAGTATCCCACTCCCTTGAAATCAATTGCAAGATGTTGTGATGCATGGGAAAAGCTTTCGCTAGAGGTCGTAAGTCCGCTAGGAGAGGATCCCCTTTCTTAATCTTCGGATCCTGAGCCACAGGATCCGGAGGAGGGTCAATGTCCATTTCCTGGAGGATGTGGGGGATGAGATCATCCAATTCCGCTGCTTGAAAAATACGGAGGACCCTCAGGTCGTCACCTTCTACCTGGGCCGCCAGGGAGGGATCATCCGCATCTGGATCTTGCCATGGATCCCCCGACGGTTGTTGCAGCAGTATAGGAACCACGGGGGGGGGGGGGGCTGAGTGGACCCCGCACCCCCTGTGGGCAAAGAAACCCTCCCTAAGGGAGGGTCTGCCGTCGAAAGCTGTGTCAAGCAGGCCAGTTTGGGGGGAGGGGGACCCCAAATTCCAAGATTCGGATCCCTGCTCTGTAAAAATGCCTTGTGCATTAAAACAATGAATTCTGGCGAAAAAGCGGGAAGTGCTGATGAGGGGGCCCCCCGAGACGTCGTCCCCTTGCCTGCCCTGGTCCGTTGCGCTCCGAAACTCCATACTGTTAGAGGAAACCTGGAGAGGAGCGTCGACGTCCTCCTCAGAGAGAGCTGCCTCCGAGTCAGCTGAGAAAATGGCCGCCGTTCCCGCGCTGAGGGGAAACGGGGCATGCCGCTTCCTGCCAGCGCGGTCCGACTCTCCTCCAAGCTGCCTATCAGGTAAGCCATACTCCCCCTCAGGAAAAGCTGAAGAAAATCCCTCTGAGGTCTGCTGAAGCCCGTGCCGAGCTCCGGAGCCGTTCGGCGATTTCTGCATCGCGGCGGGAGGGAGGGGCGGCTGCGGCGCGCGGCAACAACTGAAGCGGCGAATTAATAAAACTCTTCGGCCTCCGGATCCCTCACCGTCCCCAAGAGACCGTCGGGGAAAAACGCCGTCCCGACTGTGAGCAGCTCTGGGGAATGGGTCGTCGCAGAGCTGCAGGGCGGGAACTCCAATCACTCCCTGAAAGGGAGGAGGGGAAAAGGAAAACTCCGGGGCTAGGGGGAGCGGTCTGCACTACAGACTTTCACCCCTCACAAATTCCTGTTCCTACCAACGACTGTAAATGAAATAAAAATAACACTTACCACACTCTAGCCAGGCAAGGAAGAGGAAAAAACAAAGAGATAGGAAGAGAGAAATAAAGTGACAGGCAAAAAAACACAGCCTGTCAGCAAGTTCCTGACTGGAAAACAGTGTCTCTCTTTGAACGGAGTGGTCCTGTCAGAACACTACAGAACCTATCCCTTAGAAGAAAACCTTTATCTAATATTATTTAATTGATTCCTCAAAGAGAAAATAAAACTAGAAAAGTGCTGGGGACCACCGTGTCCCCTGCTCAATCTGCTGGAGTTAGAACTATACTGAGGATTGAGGCGAGGGAGGCATGGCTATATAGGTCCTCCCCTGGGAATTTTTGGTTCTAACTCCATCTGCTGGACAGGGAACATAACCCACAGTCTGGAATGATCCTGGTACATACAGGGAAACAGCTATTGTGAGTTCTTATTACAGACTGTTTGTGGGAACCAGTGCTCGCCTACGGCTCCTGTTCCTAAATATATTGAAGACTCTCTGTTGCACAGAGACCATTGCAGATATCTACTATTATGAGTGTACCATCTTGTATCCAGTATACCCTGTCTACTCACTACTTCTAGTCTCTCTCTACAGCTCAGCGACCCAGAGATTATATTCCAGTAAAAGAGGGACTTCAGCCCTGCCGAACACATCGACTCACTACTGCCACCTCTGGTGGTCCTGCTTCCAGTCTAATAAAGAACTATTTGTGTTTATTTCATATTCTAGCCTAGCTGGTGGTTCCTCTCAGGATCTCCTCCTGGGAGCGCTGTCATCTGCCATTGGCCCAGGGATTCACCATTTCCTCCAAGTGGTCATTCCTTACATTATTATCACTCTGTGGGAGCCAACCACTACCGACCACTAACACCGCTAACGGAAGTATTATATAGATAGCTACCTTCTCTTTCTATGGGACTTGCCAGCAGCCTATATATAACAGATTACTACTCCGTAGCAGAGGCATGATAGATTGCTATCTCAGTAGCGAAGTACAATATACCTATTGTTAGCTTCTCGCCTCGGAAGAGTATCATTGAAAAGATTGCCAACTCCTTTTTCTGGGGAGTTGATCCATAACAGATTACTATCTCCTTCCTTACAGGAGCATCTAACAGCAGTTCGCTACCAGATTACTAATTCTGCCCTCCTGGCGGGGTAAGTACTACAGATAGCTAACTCCTCCCCTCTGGAGGAGCAGATTATGGCAGATTGCTAACTCCTCCCCCTTTCAGGAGAAAAGCAGAATAGATTGCCAACTCTGCCCTCCTGGCGGGGTGAGCGATAACAGATTGCTAACTCCTCCCCTCTGGAGGAGGAGAGCGTAATACAAACTTAGCTGGACTAATGCACTGAATATGGACAACTAGGTTTTTTGGTCAATATTTTCTCAGTCAATGGCAGCACCTTAAGGACCCTAATGCATCTCATAATTAATGGAGTTCCTTTAAAAGATAAACAAATAACAATGCATCACCAACTGGCATTAGCAATCCATTCTTACTGATGTCCACTAACTGTAAAGCAGTCCATAAGCACTGAGCAAGCCAACAAACAGGAAAGTTATCCGGGTAAAGTTTCCCAGATATCTTTAACCAGATTAAGTATTTCACTGAATATGCCCACAAAGTTATATAGATAAAGTTATCTGTGTAAAGATATTCAGATAACTTTAGGATAGGTATTTATCCATCCAGGTTTACCCAACTAGCCAACTAACTTTGCCTGGGCAGCACTGATATTCTGCGCTGCCCAAAGTGAAATAATGCCCTGAGAACAACCCTAGCACTGCCTTATTTTTTTTTCACCCTGGTAAATTTTGTGTGCAGTGAGCTCTCTGGACAAAATTTAGCCAGGGAGTGGAGGGAAATATTGAAATCTCAGGTATGGTCTGGCTCAGGCCTGGATTTAGGGATAGGCAACTGCCTCCGGCACCAAGTGTTGCTGATGCTGCTGCTGCCATGCCTAAATGGAGCCTGTAGCCGCTTTTCTCCTCCAGTGGCACCAAAAGATGATGAAAATGCAATGCAGGGCCTTCCATAGCCCTCAAGCGCTGATGGATCCTGCTGTGCCTCACCAGTCCTACATGAGCTTCTAGTTACCATGAAAGGCCATGCAATGGGCGGAGCATCACAGGATCCTTCAGTGTGCAAGGGCTGCTGAAGGCCCCATACTGCTTTTTCTTCTTCTTTAGGGACCGACTTGGAAGTGAAGCATGGGGGGGGCAGGGGATTTTGGCAGGAGGGATCATCCTCATCACCGCAAGGAAAGGAAGAGGCTAACACCCCTGCCTATGGGTGCATGTCGCCTTAATCCGGCTCTGGTGGCTGACTCACAGCAGGAAAAGGTGCTAGTGCTTAATGCACATTGCTGAGCTTTGCAATTTCTTTAGAAGGATTACAATCATGTCCATGAAAAAGCACTAAACCCCAGCTATTCTATTTTCTATTAAGCACATTAAATACCTTGGTCCTGTAAACTTTCCGCACACCTAGACTAAAAAAATGTTGGTTTAATGCAGGGGTGTCCTCATGAGCCACAAATAGGCCTGTTTTCAGGATACCCACAATGAATATGCATGAGACAGATTTGCATACAATAGAGGCAGTGCATGTAACTATCTCATGCATATTCATTGTGGATATTCAGAAAACCTGGCCTGATTGTGACTCTTGAGGCCTGGAGTTGGTCACCCCTGACACGGTGTTATACATGCATTGTCTTAAAGCATAAAGTACTTGACCCATAACCTGTTTTTCGGGGAGGGGTACAGAAGAGTGGTCTGGTACTTTCCTCCTGCTCCTTTTTGGCCTACCAGTCAATACTGCGGCTATGTGATGCCAAGAGTCTTGGCTCATAGCGACCTGTGACCCCACCCCTCCATTTTAACTGCTTCTCATCCGGCCAAAGTCAGTGCCAGTCCTCGGGTTCAGAGGCATGAGGTAGCCCACACACGTGGGCCCCTAATCAGCCTGCAGGTATCAACCTTGGGTTAGGATTCTCTTCCCCGTCATAGAAAAGCACGTCTCTTAAACTTCTTACACTGGGGTTTTATTTTACCATAAAGCACTGCACGGTTCAGAACTACTTCACGATACCCAAACAAGCTAGTTTCTTAGTTCTCGAACAGCAAAGAAACAAAGAACTGGGGCATTGCTAATAACGCAAATAATTATTAACCGATTTCTCTCCAGGAAACACCACCTCCCGCGGCTGAAGCATTATATAAAGAAAGGGATATGAAATTACAAAATCGGAAAAATAACATTTCATGAACTGTGCTACTCAAAGTTGCTGGTGTCTCTTTCTAGCATGTACTCTTTCAAACGTTGACTTTTTTTTTTTTGCTTCAGAGTGGTGGCCTACTGCAATTACCGAGATTAAAGATAAAAGGAACCAACAAAATGACCCACCGGTCCGGCGCCAGAAGTTGTGGGGAAGGCAGGGCGGGACGCTCCTTTCCTACGCAGGAGGAGGCGCGAAAGCCGCCGGTGCAACGCTGGGAGCAGCACGCGCCGAGCGCTGCACGCAGCTGGCGCGACGGAGGTCTGGCCTCCGCCGACTTCCGACCCCTGCTGCTGCTGCTTCTCCTTCAGAGCCAGCTCCTACCTGCAATCCCCCCTTTGCCAGCCACAGTGCTCACGCGCAGGCAGCGGACTCTCCTTTGCATGGAAAGTATCGAACAGCCCACTCCTAGGTGGCAAAAAGGAGGGAGAAGTGCCGATATCTGCTTAAAGCAGCGCTATAAACTGCTGTATAGTTCCAGTCACCGTTAAAACAAACAAAAAATCATGAAGATCCCTCCCTTCTGCTTTTTATTTCATTTCTAAAAAGCTCTCTGAAACCGCCTTCTACTTAGTTTGTTCTCATTAATTTAAAGCGTTTGAAAATCAGATGTAGTGCTGTGCATATGCTATTTGATGCTAAGGTTTCATCTGCTTTGCAAAAAAGATAAGCATTTCTTTTCCTATTCCCCTCCACTTCCAGGACTATACAGCTTTGTATTGTACAGTTTTGAAATATTAAAATTAAGGCATCCTATCTTAGGAGGGGTGTAGTGGAGAAGGAAGCTTCAGATAAGTGGAATGCAGATACTGTCTGTAGCATTCCTATAGCTAGTGATATGCTGTTCTCAGCCAGGATATGCTTTCATTTAAAATGAAATAGGAAATCTCAATGAAATTTCCTATTTAATTTCATTTTTAAAACAAAATGCAAGAAGAATTAATGTAATTTAGTTTATTTTTCATCTTGTTTTACAATTAAAGCAGCCTGATTCAATTACCAAAAAAACCCAAACCTCACACCCCACACCAATAACTTAAAAAAATGACCCTCCTAGGCCTGCCCCCATTCTAGCCCCCCACCCATTTTTTTTACCTCATCCATGGGTCAGAAGTGATCCCCAGTCACTCTTGCCCTGTATTTCAAAATGGCATTAACCGGGGATCATTTCTACCCCATTTGGACCTATGAATAAAGTAAGAACAGGACCAAGAAGAGGTTTAAAAGTTGGTGCACATTTTTTTGGTGTGTGGGGGGGGATGGGGCTGGCGGTCAATTTTGAGTGCACGGTTTTGGAAAATATCCTCCACTAAAATAATAAGTGAAACAAAACAAGAAAAGAAAATGAAAACTCCTGCCATAATGAAACAAAATGAACACAAAAACCTTGCACACTCAGAAACCATATTCCTCAGATATAATTATGCCAATGGGGATAAAGCACTACCAAAGTCATTTTTAAACCACATGGAGTGTTTTTCAAGGGAAAATTTACTGCAATTATTTTCTTTTAAAATTAGGGGTTGGCTGGCACCAGCACCATGAGTACATTATGAACTTTGCATCAGCGGTAGGTTAAAATTGTACAACAGGCATGGACATTGTTTAAAAATACAATCTTAGAAGCGCAGTCCAGATGTATTCCATACATTAAAAAAGGTAAAAGGAAGGCAAAACAATTACCGGCATGGTTAAAAGATGAGGTGAAAGAAGCTATTTTAGACAAAAAAACATCCTTCATAAATTGGAAGAAGGATCCATCTGAAGAAAAGAGGAAAAAGCATAAGCATTGTCAAGTTAAGTGTGAAACATTGATAAGGCAGGCTAAGAGAGAATTTGAAATGAAGTTGGCCCTAGAGGCAAAAACTCATAATAAAATCTTTTCTAAATATATTCAAAGTAAGAAACCTGTGAGGGAGTCGGCTGGATCGTTAGATGACAGAGGGGTTAAAGGGGCTCTTAGGGAAGATAAGGCCATTGCAGAAAGACTAAATGAATTATTTGCTTCTGTGTTTACTAATAAGGATGTTGGGGAGATACCAGTTCCGGAGATGGTTTTCACGGGTGATGAGTCAGATGAACTGAGCCAAATCATTGCGAACCTGGAAGATGTAGTAGGCCAGATAGACAAACTAAAGAATAGCAGATCTACTGGACTGGATGGTATGCACCTCAGGGTTCTGAAGGAACTAAAAAATGAAATTTCAGATCTATTAATTACATTTGTAACCTACCATTAATATCATCCATTGTATCTGAAGACTAAAGGGTGGCCAATGTAACCCCTGTTACGCGTGCCATCCACGGCAGACCCACAGCACGGCCCCCTCACCTTTCTACAGTGACTACAGCCTCTGGTTCCTTCTCGCTGGTGGCGGTGGGCTGTCAGCTTCGTCCTTGGGTCTCTCCCGGTGCCTCCAGCTCTGCCACAGTCCCCGGCATTCCCGGTCCTGCTTCCAATTCTCGTTGGGCCTCTCCGCGTGGCCCGCGGAGAGACGTTGCTACTCGCACCGCACCCTTCACTAGGTGCGCGAGCATCCTTGATTCTTAAGTAGGGACCACGGCAGGAACCTAACCATGGCCCCTAGCATTGCCTTTGCAACAGGTCTCCTCGCTGGTTGAGTACTCGTTGCTTCCTAGAGATTCGCTTCATCCCTGCGTTCCTGTTCCTCATTGTTCCTGGTTCCTGCTCTTTGTTCCTACCCTGCTTTATGCTTCGGATTGACTACACAGACTTTGACTCTGCTTCACCTGACTACGCTACTACTTATCTCCAGACCCAGACTCTGCTTCGCCTAACTACGCTACTGCCTATCTCCAGATCCAGACCTCTGCTTCGTCCGACTATGCTACTGTCTATCTCCAGACCCTGACCTCTGCTTCGCCTGACTTCACTATTGCTTATCTCCAGACCCAGACCTTGTTCTGACTACACATTGCCTATCTCCAGATCCAGAACTCCGCTTTGCCTGACTACCCTTTAGACCATCTCCGTGATCAGACCTCTGTCTTGCTTGACTACGCTCTGGACTATTTCCGTGATCAGACCTCAGCCTTGTTTGCCACTGCCTTCAGATTGCCATCAGCCCTGATTCAAGCCTACTATTGGATGCCTCTTCAGCTTACTCCCTGGACGTGGTTTCTTCAGGGTTCGGCCTGCTTTTGCTCGAGCCTTCGTTCCCTTGGTACCGAGTTTCCAGGACATTACCTAGTCCACAGTAAGAATGTACCATCTCTCACCTGCTGTCTCTGAGCTGAACCAACTCCTACTGCAACTACATACAGAGGCCCACCTAAGTCCTGCCGACCCTGGAGCCCAAAGGCTCAGCCCGCAGGGAACGAGGGCTGGTATAGGTGAAGCTCCAGCAGCCTCTGCCTATCAGCCCACTCTGCCTGCTGATGGTGGGGACCCATAGGTCCTTACCTACAGGTTGCGTCAACCCCACCTCTGCCCAAGGGTCCACCTCCGATGCAACAACCCCAATATTTAAAAAGGGCTCCAGAGATGATCCAGGAAATTATAGACCAGTGAGCTTGACTTCAGTGCCGGGAAAAATAGTGGAAACTATTCTAAAGATCAAAATCACAGAGCATATAGAAATACATGGTTTAATGGAACACAGTCAGCATGGTTTTACCCAAGGGAGTCTTGCCTCACAAATCTGCTTCATTTATTTGAAGGGATTAATAAACATGTGGATAAAGGTGAACCAATTGATATAGTGTATTTGGATTTTCAGAAGGTATTTGATTAAGTCCTTCATGAGAGGCTTCTAAGAAAACTAAAAAGTCATAGGATAGGAGGTGATGTCTTTTCGTGGATTGCAAACTGGTTAAAAGACAGGAAACAGCAGGATTAAATGGTCAATTTTCTCAGTGGAAACGGTAAACAGTGGAGTGCCTCAGGGATCTGTACTTGGACCAGTGCTTTTCAATATATTTATAAATGATTTAGAAAGGAGTACAAGTGAGGTAATCAAATTTGCAGATGATGCAAAATTATTCAGAATAGTTAAATCACAAGTAGATTGTCATAAATTGCAGGAGGACCTTGTGAGACTGGAAGACTGGGCATCCAAATGGCAGATGAAATTTAATGTGGACAAGTGCAAGGTGATGCATATAGGGAAAAATAACCCATGCTGTAGTTATATGATGTTAAGGTCCATATTAGAAGCTAGCATCCAGGAAAAAGATCCAGGCGTCATATTGATAATACATTGAAATCGTCAGGTCAGTGTGCTGCTGCAGTCAAAAAAACCAAACAGAATGTTAGAAATTATTAGTAAGGGAATGGTGAATAAAATGATGATGAGACCGCACCTTGAGTACTGTGTACAATTCTGGTCACCGCATCTCAACAAAGATATAGATGGACAAGGTAGAGAGAAGATAGGTAAGGACCTATGGGTCCCCAACCAAAATGATAAAGGGGATGGAACAGGTTCTTATGGCCTGGATTGGCCACTGTTGGAAACAGGATGCTTGATGGGCCCTTGGTCTGACCCAGTATGGCATGTTCTTATGTTCCCTATGAGGAAAGTCTAAAGAGGTTAGGGCTCTTCAGCTTGGAGAAGAGACGTCCGAGGGGGGGATATGATAGAGGTCTTTAAAATCATGAGACGTCTAGAATGGGTAAATGTGAATCGGTTATTTACTCTTTCAGATAATAGAAAGGCTAGGGGCCACTCCATGAAGTTAGCAAGTAACACATTTAAAACTAATCAGAGAAAATTATTTTTCACCAAGTGTATAATTAAGGTCTGGAATTTGCTGCCAGAGGATGTGGTTAGTGTAGCTGGGTTTAATAAAGGTTTGGATAAGTTCTTGGAGGAGAAGTCCATTAATTGCTAATAATCAAGTTGACTTAGGGAATAGCCACTGCTATTACTATCATTAGTAGCATGGGATCTACTTAGTGTTTGAATACTTGCCAGTACTTGTAGCCTGGATTGGCCACTGTTGGAAGCAGGATGCTGGGCTTGATGGACCCTTGGTCTGACCCAGTAAGGCAATTTCTTATGTTCGGATGCAAATAATGAATGGAATTACATCTAGTCATACCATCACTTCCATTAGCCAAGCTATCCACCACAAGAAACAGAGCCATTTCCATCGCTGGTCCGAAATTATGGAACTCACTACCTGAACATTTGAGCTCACAAAGTAACATTAAATCATTCAAAAAAGAGCTCAAAACATGGATATTTAGCCAAACTTTCAAGGATGGTATTGATTAATATCACATAACATATCTAATACATAACCTGTGTCGGATATGCATTCTCACTCCTAAGACTGTTACATAGATCGTTTTATGTTAGTTTGTTTTCGAATAACTATTTGATCATTTACCCAGGATTGACCACCCCATATACGTAGTTTAAACACAGATATACCCTGTTTAAAAAAGTTGATGTCAATGTACTAATCAGTTTTGGTTAAGTCACTGTTAATTGTACGATGTTGTTGTATATGTAAACCGGAGTGAAGGCAGCTAGCTACACTTCGGTATAAAAAAACCTCTTAAATAAATAAATTAAATAAATATGCGCGGATGAATGATATGCGGGGATTTCAAAATGAAATCCCAGTGTTTCCTCGGCTAGATCTGCCCGCCCCCTGCTCTCACCCTTTTTTGGTTTGGGTAAAAGCACAGCATGGGTGCTTTTTCGCACCAAGGGACAGGGCAATTTTTCAGCTCTCAATTTTACCTGGGCAAATGTTTAAGTGCCCAAGTAAAACCTTTTGAAAATTGTTCTCTCTTTTATTTTGGACTACTGTAGCTATATCAGCAGTCTCAAATGTATGTCTGCTATCTTCTGTGATTTCAGCAGAAATATAAAACTAGCTTTTTGCCATAATTTCTCTTTTTGCTTTTATTTTCCTTTTATTCATTGATTCTTAAAGCCTGAGGGCCTGTAAGTGGTTGAAAAGTTTTTCAAAAAGGTTATTTCTGAGGATTGAAATGTGGACATGAGGGCATGAAGGTGAGCATGCAGATTGCATAAGGGATAATGAAGCTCATGAATAGTGACACGAGACTGATAATGTGGCATTTAGGGGCTGTCCTAAAAGCTCCCATAAAAGTTGTTTATGTAGATGGTGTAGCGGACCCTGGCCCAGGGGCAGAAAAGAGGTGTAATGCCCTGAACTGGGGAGAGATCTCACTTTAGGAGAATGTCTTCTATGATCCCCTATGACTGCTATCTCCACCTCGTCCCCAACAACTATCACAAACAATGAGATAGGGACTCACTCCGTAGATATATTCCAACAAACCAAACTTTTATTTTCTGGTGAAAACCAGCAGAGTATATAACATAGAGCTGAAAGTCACCGATTAGATAAGGGTATACAGGCTTCCCATTGCTAGGCTGCAGCACTTTCAAGAATGCAATAGAGATTAAATGTACTAGAGCCTTAATAATTATATACACCTTCCCCTTGATTAGGAGAACTATTTGCAATTACTTTCCCAGTCTCCAGTCCGCTAAATAAAGCACACACAGTAAATGCAATTTCTTGTCTCTTCAGACAAAATTCCTCTCTTCTTACAGTCTTAGCATAAATTATGCCACTTAAGATGCATCAGTGCTCACTCGCTGGCCACTTAGTAATTCTCTTCAGTACCAACAGGAAACTCGGTAAGCATTCAACAGTTTCTTCCCAACTCCCATCCAAATGAAAGCAAAGGATTTTCCCCAGTGTCCCTGGCTCTCACCCTTCCGAGGCTCCTTCACTTCATTTCCTCCCCGCTGACTATGAGACCTCCAAGCTCTCCTCTACTTTTGGGGCTCAGGTTGGGTCCCCTGGTTATTTCCCCTTGATGAGAAACACCTCTTTGTCTCAGGCATTTCCCCTTGAAGGGCAAAGCTCCTGTAAGGTCCTGTCAGAAGAGAAACCACCCCGAGCAAACCCACTCCATGGGTGGGCTCCCTCCAACTCCTCCTGCCAAAACTTAAGCCCAGCAATTTATACTGGTGGAGAGCTCCGGCTACAAGATCTCTCTCCCCCCTTCCTTCTTACAGGAGACATTGCCCATGAGCGGTCCCTTAGCCACTCTTCCACATTTAACTCCATACACATGAAAAGTGCAATTTTACTAGACCTGATTCATCTGGTGGCTATTCAGGATACCACACTGTCCCACAATAGTAACTTAGTAGTAACTGACATCTTCTGCTTTCCTAAAGTATATGCACACCCCTGTATTCCATAATTTTAGATTTGCCCCCAAGGGGAGGCTAAATAGTCTCCTCCATCCAGAATCCTCTCCAGGGGTTTTCCTAGTGATGGAAAGGAGCCCTGTCAAGTTGTTATAACAACAACCTGCAGAATGGGGAGTACTATGCCACATTCTTTTAACAGTTACTTTGGAGGACAGTTGGAGATTAAGGGCTTGTGTTACTAAGGCTTTTTTTCCATTCTGTATCTATGGGGGAAAACCTTTCAGCTTTGTTCCCAGGGCTTAGCCTTTGGTGCAGGGAACAAGAGGAGTAGGGGTTGAAGCTGGAGCAGACAGAGCAGAGAAGAGCTACTCTTCTCCCAAATCCAGAGTCATGCAGAGTACAAGAAGGGAGGAGGTGAGACTGGAGCAGAGAAGAGCTACTTTGCTCCCTATTCCAGTGCCTGTCTTCCTGTTATTTCCCTCCACCCCTTCCAGGCAGCTACAAGGAACAGGAGAAGAGGCAGTAAGGCTGGAGTAGACAGAGCAAAGAAAAGCTACTCTGCTCCCAAATCCAATCCCTCACCTCATGTAATTTCCCTCCATCACAGGTGCTGCCTTTTGCCTGGGAACAGAAAAGGAGGGGTTGGTGTGGACATAGTAATTATCATGGATTCGCCTGCCTTGCAGCCTCTCCATGCCCCGTTCTTGCCTGTTATGATTCTTCCTCACCTGCAGAGGCCTTCAGAGAGCCTCACCACCAGCCTTGCTAAGCTCTGCCTTGTTGTTCATGCCACACCCAAGTCTCAGCCGTATGTGGTGGATATTGCCAGAATCACGTTGCCTCTTCATGGAGTCACTCTTGGCTCTCTGACCTGGCTGCTGTTTCCTTGTACCTTGCCTTGAGGCCTCTGGGACTTCCTGCTTCTTGTTCTAAGGCCTACTTTAGGTCTTGCTTTATCTTGTGGCCTCCAGGCCTGCTCTATTCTTGTATCTTGTCTTGTGGCCTTCCAGGACTTTCTGTACCTAGGGGCTTTCAGGCCTCCAGCCTTGCTGCCTGAGCTTTTAGGTTCTTTGTTCTGTGTTGCCTTGCCTAGTCCTTGACTGGTCTTGTTCTGTCTGCCGTGACTGGCCCTTTCTTTGTTTGGTCTTGTCTTGCCTTGCCCAGCCCAGCCCAGTATCCTATCCCTGCCTTGCTTCTGCCGTATCTTACCCCCGTCCCAGTTCATGCCCAGTATACCTATGTGGCAGGACCTTCCACTACTTACTGCCTCTAATTCCATTCCAGTTAGTTACCATTTTTGGGCTTTCCATCCCCCTCGCCCTCCTCCCACCTAGGAGAGCTGGGATTGGTTGCTCCTTGTTTTATAACCCGGCCATTTGGCTAGAATCAGATCAGGTCAGACACTCAGCAGTAAAGATGTATGCTTTTCCCTCCCTGGTGAGGCCTCCCTGCCTCATCAAGTTTTTGTTTTTGAGGGGAGTCTCCTCTGTGCACATCCAGCCAAAGGGTCTCTTGGAGTTTAGTTACAGTAAGGAACCCCTGCGGGACTCCCACTCCAGGACTGAAGACCAGTGAGCCCATTCACTCCCTGGATGTGGCAAGCACCTGTGACAGGCATGGCTGAGTGAGACGATTGAAGGCTAGAAGAATCCTGTTTTTGGAAGGGATTGTATTTAACTCTGCTCCTTTGAAGAAGGTCAACCTCACTGGCTGGACTCAGAGGTTAGGGGCTGAAGACCAGTGAGCCCATTCACCACATGAATGCGGCAAGCACCTGCGACAGCAGAACACCAGTCAGGAAAGATTTTTGATTAAGAAAGTATTTTTCTCTTTTGTTGTGAGGTTTTTTCAGCCACTCTTTCTCACTGGGAGCCAGGCAGGTTTAGCAGGTTCCTGAACAACCCGAGGGGTCACCTTTTCAGAACAACTAAAGGAATCAAGGAAGGACATGGAGACCCCATCCAGATCTCCACATGCATGGGACCAGGACCCAGGGCTGGGTGTTTGGATTTGAACTGGAGACTGAGGTAGGATGGTTCTTGCTATGCTAGAAGGGAACCCCTAACATAGGAAACCCAGGTAAGCCGCTGGGAGAGATTTTAGTGCACATTTCCCACCACCATGGGAAGCTCTATCAGGTTGCTGAAGTAAAGGGCACCTACCCAAGATGAGACACCCTAACTGTGATAAATTCAACTAACTGCACATTTATTTAAAGACGGACTTTAATTTGACTTTAACCAATCAGTAAATTATTATTTAACACTCAGTGCCTTGTTCTGACAGTTTTGTTACAGCAACTTGGGTTGCCACAGCTACCAACACACACAAGAAATAAATCACAACCAGTCAGGGCCACAGACGAGAGTCTCCCCTCATAAAAAGAATCCCCCTCTGGGATAGAGAGCTCAGGATCTAGGAGGAATGCTAGCTGGAGCAGCCCCAAAGATTAATAATTTGTGTTCCCTGGGACTTAAAAAAACCCTGCTAAGGGTTACACCTGACCTGTCTCTGTCTGTATTAAGCCCCAGCCCTTGTTCTGTGTCCATCTCCACTATTCAGTCTAACCCTGCTCCAGGCTTTCTCTGTCCACAGTTCCAGCCTTGCCTTGTCTAGCCTTGCTCCAGCTTGTCCAGCCTTGCTCCAGACTATCTGGACTCATCATTATGTTCTGCAACTGCAAACATCTATTGGCCCCCAGAACCCAAGGACTGAACCTGCGGAAGACTGACCCTTGTTCAACCCAGAGTCTTTGCTTGCAGTTCTGCACCCCTCCTGGTGTGTGTTACCTAGATTCCAGCGCCCCTGACAGTAGCAGGCCTGTAGCTGAATGTATTCCTAAGACTTGGTATTCATCTGTTGGTTGGAGGAGGGGAAGGAAAGAGGGGCTTATCATAATGGTTGAACTTTATTATCAAAATCTCAGGAAGGGGACCCTATAGGCCCATCCCAACTCTTTTAAATATCTAGCAATACCTCTGCTTATATGGCTGGAATTTGGGATATATCATAAGAACATAAGGCGTGCCATGTTGGATCAGACCAAGGTCCATCGAGCCGAGCATCCTGTCTCAGAGAGTGACCAATCCAGGTCATAAGTACCCGGCAGATCCCCAATAGTTGATCTTGTTTCCTGAATCTCAGTCCCAGGGATAAGTGCTGGTTTTCCTGTCTACCTAGCTAATAACTGTTTATAGACTTTTCCTTCAAGAACTTGTCTAATCCTCTTTTGAACCCCAATATGTTAGTTGCCTTGACCACACCCTCTGGCAACAGATTCCATAGCTTTATAATGTGATGAATGAAAAAATACTTCCTCCAATTTGTTTTAAATCTGATGGTTGTTAGTTTCATGGAGTGTCTTTTTAGTCCTAGTGTTCCCTAGTTCCCTATTTACCCAATCCACCCCCACTCATGATTTTATAAATCTCAATCATATCCCCCCTCAGTCGTCACTTTTCCAAACTAAAGAGCCCTAATCTGTTTAGCTTTTTTCCATAAGGGAGCTTTTCCATCCCCTTTATCATTTTTGTCGCCTTTCTCTATACATTTTCTACTTAGCTGTTACAGGCCCCAGGATCCGGGAAACCCACCTGAGGAGTGGCACGGGACTGTAAGTCAGGACTCGGAGTAAGACAAGGGCCAGTCTTCCACCTAGCCAGGCCCTTCCCCTGCAGGTTGAGCCCTTGGATTCTGGGGCCAGTAGGTCTCTGTGGCGGCAGTACCTGATAGTGGTGTGTCCACACAGGCAAGGCTTGGACAATGGCAGGCTGGAGACAAGGCTTGGACAAGGCAGGCTGGAGACAAGGCTTGGACAATGGCAGGCTTGGCTGACAGGCCAAAGAAAGACTGAATACTAAGCAGGACCTGGAACTAGACAAGACAAGGGTGAGACAAGGCAAGGACAGGACTATGGTACAAGCAGGACTGGAGACTGGAACAGACAGGACAAGAGCAACAAGGCAGACTAGGGCAGGACTTAGACAGGGCAGACAAAGAACACAGAAGCCCGAAGGCAGCAAGACTTGGAACAGACAGAATAAGCCCAAAGGCTCCAAGGCAGGATACAAGAGAGAATAGGCTAGAGGCCTCAAGGCAGGATAGGCCCAAGGGCCTCAAAAACAAGGCAAGAACAAAGCTAGAAGGCCTGTAGGCCACGGCAAGGCAGAAAGCCATAGGCCGCAAGGCAAGAACAAAGGTCAGGTCACGGAGTCCGGAGTAACACCATGAGAAGACAAGGAGCTTCTGGCAAGACAGGTTTACATAGGACTGGAACTTGGGCATGGCAAGGGCAGAGAGAAGGAACTGGACAAGACTAATGATGAGGCATACTGAGGGCCTCTGCTGGTAGGGAGGCATTATGAAGGTAGGATAAAGCTGTATAACAGGTGAAATCCTAATATTAGCAATGTGGACCAGGATAACTAGGTCGATTAGATGCGTCAGTCTTTTTCTGACATCATCTACTATGTTACAATCAGTATCATGTTTTCCTTTTTCATATAAAATAGATTCTGTAATTATATATGCAGAATTTGTATTCATACTAATGCATAATATTAACTTTGAAATGTTAGTTTGGGGGGAGGTGTAAGGCTGAAGATTCATCTAAGGCACTTATCCCTGGCACCAAGCCTATATACAAAGAATAGCAATATGTAGGCCAGCAAGATAGGAAATTGAAAGCAAACAGGATTGGTTCTCATTGCTTCAAAGGAATAGGCGAGGAGCTTTCTTATCCACTTGCAGGCCAATCAAAAAATTCTGATCAATGAACTACTAAGCAATTGGCCGTATCTGGGAGAGAGTGGTAGCAAATGAAGAACCTCAAAGTAGCTGATACTTTCTTGGTTGATTTTCTGTTAAAAAAAATAATGCCATCACCTAAAAAGGATTCTTTGCTGACCATAACACTTTTTACTGAAATAACAGTGGAACTGCACACAAAAAGGTTGAACATATGAGGTTTCCAGATCACAAACTTCCCTTCTTTAGATGTCTATGCAGTCTTTAGAAACTCATTGGCAACAGCCATGTTGTATAATTCTAATTTTGGTTCAATATAAGGTGTAAAATGTAAAGAATCCAGTGTTCTCCAGGGTCAATAGAGCTGCTAGAATTCTGCCTGTGGAAAACACTCATATAAATTTGGAATTTTTGTTACTGTTATTCCTTTAGAGATGTAATAAAGTTTGTTTAAATTTTAAAAGAAACAAAACAAAGTGACACAAATTCCACCATTGAATAAAACAGATTCACCCATCAGAACGAGAAGCCTGTCACTGTCCTTGTTGCGATCCCCCCTGCTGCTGCGCTACAGGAGGTCTCTTACCTTCCTCCAGAGGCCGCTCTGAAGCCAGGGCCTCGCCTACGTTCCATCCGGGACTTGCTCCAGGGCCTGAGAGGCCTAGCGGTGCCTGTGGCTTGCATGCCTCTGCTCTATTGTGGGAGGGAGGGAGGCGGAGGCGGCCGAAGGCCGCTTCGCCCCCTTAAAGGAAAAGGAGAAAAAGGACAACAAAAGAAGGGAAGGACAAAAACACAGAACTCCAGCGCCCCCTTGCGAGGGTGCTGGAGAGTACAAGCATGGGACAAAGGGAGGGAAGGAGGGGCGACAAAAACCAGAGGCCACTAGGACACACGTGGCCGAAAAAGCAAGCAGGAGGCTGGAAGCAGGAAGCAGCAGTAGCTGGAACCAGCAGGCAGCAGCAGCAGCAGGCTGGAAGGGCTTCAGGGGCCTAGGAGGCCTAGCAGGCACAGCTCCAGGGCCTGTGTTCCATCCGGGACTTGCTCCAGGGCCTGAGAGGCCTAGCGGTGCCTGTGGCTTGCATGCCTCTGCTCTATTGTGGGAGGGAGGGAGGCGGAGGCGGCCGAAGGCCGCTCCGCCCCCTTAAAGGAAAAGGAGAAAAGGACAACAAATGAAGGGAAGGACAAAAACACAGAACTCCAGCGCCCCCTTGCGAGGGTGCTGGAGAGTACAAGCATGGGACAGCAATTGTGGGAGGGGAGGAAGGAGGGGCGACAAAAACTAGAGGCCACTAGGACACACGTGGCCGAAAAAGCAAGCAGGAGGCTGGAAGCAGGAAGCAGCAGTAGCTGGAACCAGCAGGCAGCATCAGCAGCAGGGCACAGGAGGAGCAGCAGGGCTGGAGGCCCAGGAGACTCAAAGCCACAGGGCTGGAGGCTCAAGAGAGACAGCACCACAGGGCTGGAGGTCCTAGAGAGACAGCACCACAGGGCTGGAGGCCCTAGAGAGATAGCACTACAGGACTGGAGGCCCAGTAGACACAGCTCCAGGGCCTGGGAGGCCTAGCAGACACAGCTCCAGGGCCTGTGTTCCATCCGGGACTTGCTCCAGGGCCTGAGAGGCCTAGCGGTGCCTGTGGCTTGCATGCCTCTGCGTTTGGACTTCCTGGTTTCCAGCCACGCCCATTTCCCTAGGGGCTGGCCCGCAGCTCTCTACCCCAGTTATAGGACCAGCGGTGGGCGGTCCTGGCAAGCTCCTCCCAGGGAGTTGCCTTCTACCTCCAGTATTTAAGGACTTTCTGTTCACTTGCAACTGGCCTGCGGATCAAGCTCTACAGTTGTCTGTAACCTTGCCTGATCCAGGTCTACCGTGGTCTGTCTTGCCTAGATGGTACCTTGTCTCGATGTCTGTTTCTGACCTTGCCTAGATGTCTGTTCCTGTTCCTGCCAGCCGTAAGGGCTTCGGATGTCAGTATCCCAGCATCGGAGTTCCTGTTCGCCTGGGTCTTCCCCGCACCCTCCTTTCCTCAGCGTGGTCCGCGACCAGCCTTCCTGGGCTGTGTAGGGCGCGTCTGGGACGGGGTGGTCCGTGACCAGTCTAGCTGTGCTGGCTGAGTAGGGCGCCCTGATGGACAGTGCCATGTTTCCGTCCAGCCTTGTCTACAGTGTCTTGCTTCAGCCCTTGCCCGGATGTCTTCGTGTCTCTGCCTTGACCTACTTCCTCGTCTGGTTCCTGAGCCTTCTGTCCTGTTGGGCCCTGGAGTGGCCAACAGGAGGGATTCGTCCCACGGGCTCTTGAGCTTCTGCCAGCCGAAGGGGCTTCAGATGTCAGTATCCCAGCATCGGAGTTCCTGCTCGCCTGGACCTTTCCTTCTTGCTTCAGCCCTTGCCCTGATGTCTTCAGTGTCTTGCTTCAGCCTGTCTTGGATGTCTGCTTCAGCCCCCGTCTGACGTCTTCTGTATAAGGACTCTGTCTGCCCTCGCCTCTGTCCGGCCTGCTGCCCATTGCCGTTCCCAGCGGCAGGTCCGAAAGGGCCGGGAACAGTCGGAGGACCGTTCATTAGTCAACTTCCCCGTGTTGGCTACCATGGGCATGCAGGTCCGGCTGAGGGTCGGACTCCCTGCTTCTGTTCCTGCCTGCCTGGCTCACCATGGCTGCTCAGCTCACCTCCCACGGTGTGGCTGGGGCTCCTCCCTGGCTTTCGCCGTGGCCCAAGGGCTCACCACCCGCTTACGACGACCGTGCCCGCGCACGCTCGTAACAGTCCTTTTTTGCATCTATAAGATGACATAAAAATCTGACAGCAGCTTTTCATTTGTATAGACTCATGCTCTGGAATAGTTATTATTATAGAATGCCAGGCTGGAAGTAATGAGGGACAATTTTTAATGTAATTTACCTGGGTTGCGATCTCTGCCTATTCCGTTTCCAGCCCCAGCTCCTGACTTTGCCTGGTTTGTCACTCCTGTTCTTGTCTCCGTCTTGCCCTGATTCCTGACTCTTGCCTTGTCTTCCTCTGATCCTGCCTTCCCCTACCTTATCTCTCCACTTCTTCCTCTGGATTGATCTGTTGTGCTTGATATTACCTGCATATTGATGCTGCCTATTCTCCATTTGCCCCAACTTTGCCCACATATCGTCTGACACCTGCTTGCCCTGAGCCCTGGTCTGCTCCTTGATTCTGTCCATTCGCTCTCAGGGACCTAAGTCCTGCAGGCCCCATAACCCAAGGGCTCAACCTGCGAGGGAAGGGGTATAGGTGAAACCAGTCCTAATCCCAGAGTATGTCTGTCTGCTGACAGTGTGGGCCTGGTTGGTTTGTCTGCTAGGTTGCATCAATCATGCCATAGTCTAAGGGCCCACTCCCCTTACAGATTGGTCTGCTGTGAATTCAGCAGACCTATCTCAGCCCAGGCCATACAGGCCTACTGCAGCCTCAGGGTCCAGCAGCAGCAGGAACAGCTTCGGCAAATTGCTGGCTTACTTCAGAAATGGCTGGTCGGGTGGATCCGATACAGGACCGCCTTCCGGTGCCGTTCCCTCCCACAACACCTACATCAACTCCTCCTCACGCTCCACGACCTATGCCACACCTGGCTCCTCCACTGCGACATGATGGTGATCCTAAAGCCTGCATGGGTTTTCTAAATCGGTGCCTCATGCACTTCAAGCTGCAGTTCGTCAGATTTCCTTTGGATCACACAAAGATCACATTCATTCTAACCCTACTGTCGGGTTCAGCCCTAAGCCTGGGCATCACTGTTATGGGAGCATAATATACAAAGATAGAAATGATGGCAGAAAAGAAGCAATGGTCCATCCAGTCTGCCCTGCAAGCTTCCCATGGTAGTATCTGCTGCACCATGCAGGTTACCCCCATGTATCAGTCAGTGCTTCTCAAGGGGAACACTACAGTTAAATGCCTTCCAGGATCCTCAGCTGGTAGAAATGCTAAACAGATACTCAATGCAATCAATGAAGAAAGGAAGGACTCTGAAGTTGACCTTATCATCCATCTTAGAACCAATGACCTTGCTAGAAACAAAATCCAAGCTGTACAGAGAGATTTCCAGATTCTGGGCAAGCAGATTAGGCACATGGTGCCTTTTCAGAAGTGTTACCTATTCATGGAAAAGGGAAGGATAGGCTAAGCCATATAAATTGATTTGATTGTTTCGACCTTTCTTATTTATAGTTACTTGGTTTTTCCCTTGTTTCATGTAAACCGGCCTGATATGAATCCCATTCATGAAGGCCGGTATAGAAATATTTTAAATAAATAAATAAATAAATAAATAATTTCAACAGATGGCTCAAAACCTGGTGTAAGGATCAAAGTTTTGGATATACTGGGGGCTGGGGCAGTGTATGGAACAGTAAGAAGCTCTATGTCAAAGAAGGCTTACATCTGACTGTAGCAGGAAAAAAGATCCTAAGTGAAAAATTCAAATCATATACCATAAAGCATTTAAACTAGAGGATGGGGTTGGCAAAAGGAAATTGAAATGTCACCCCCAACATCTTGAAGAAGTGGGTGAAGAAATTAACAAAAATCAGCTGAATAGGGCAAAAAAGATGTCCAAGGAGAGAAGCTGGAAAACTGAGCACAAATGCCCGTGGCATGGCATATACGGAGTGAAAAAGACGCCTTTTCATTACCTATTTTATGACTTTTTATTGCCTATTTTATGTTTTTTAAGGCCTTTTAATGTGCAGTATTAGTGTCTATTTTAGTATTTAAGTTACTGATATTTTTTTAGCTATTTTACTTGGTTATAATGAGATATTTTAGGACCTAGTGTTTGTTTTAAATTTTAGCTATTTTAAAATGCTATTTATTAAAAAATGTCTGGATTATATTTGTTGTTACTCACTTTTATGTATTGTAAACCATTACGATGGTATGTCCTAGTGATGGCATAGAAAACATAATAAATAAATAAAAAGTCTGGACAATAAAATCCCTGACCTGCAGGCTCTAATGGTGGAAGTGGATTTGGATATTGTTACTGTTACAGAGCCATGGTTCATTGAGTCTGATTGGAATACAGCTATCCCTAGCTAAAACTTGTTTAGGAAGGACAGAGAGTACAGAAAAGGTGGGGGAGTAGCTTTTTATGTCAGAAACAATATCCAAACAATTGAAATGTGGGGTAGGGAAAAAGCATTATGGGCTGTCCTAAAAAAAGAAGATGGTGCTTCCATTTACATCAGTGTGGTCTACAGATCTCCAACTCAAACAGAAGAATTGGCAGAGATCTGGTTAAAGACATCCAAAAGGTGGGAAAGAAGGTAGACATGTTGCTAGTTGGAGATTTTAATCTGTTATATGTGGATTGGAGCATCCCATCTGTGGAATCTACAAGAAGTAGAGCGATAGTGGATGCTTTTCAAGGGGCTCTGTTCAAACAAATGGTAATGGAACCCACAAGGGAGGGTGGGATACTTGATCTGGTGCTCTCAAATGGGGATATTGTCTCAAATGTCTGAGTAGGTGCCCACCTAAGCAACAGTGAACATCAATAGTATGTTTTGATATCACATACAGGATACAGAAAGACACACAAAGACCCAAGTTTTGAATTTCACAAATATAGACTTTGTCAAAATGGGAATGTTCCTTTAGGAAGAACTGGAAACCTGGGAGAAAATAGGTGAGGTGGAACAACAGGAGCTGTTACAAGAGCAACAAATCTATATGTTAGAAAAGTAAACAAAAGTAAGAGGAAAAAGAAACTGATCTGGTTCTCAAAGAAAATGGCTGAAAAAATAAAGGCAAAAAGAACAGCGTTCAAGAAGTATAAAGGATCCCAAAAAGAGAAACACAGGGAAGAATACCTGGTGAAACTGAGGGACACAAAGAAAGAAATCAGGAAAGCAAAAGGTCAAGCGGAAGAAAGGATTGCCAAAGAGGTAAAGCAAGGTGACAAAACAATTTTCAGATACATCAGAGAAAGAAGGAAGGTCCGTAGTGGTATAGTGAAATTGAAAGATGACAAGGAACAATGTGTGGAGAGAGGCGAAGAAGTGGCAGAAATATTAAACAAAAATTCTTCAATTTGGTGTTCACTAAAGAAGACCCTGGAGAAGGAGTGTTGTTCATTGTGTGATGCAGTGCAGCACTGCTGGGGTCGGGAACAGCCACGGCACCATAGGACGACGTCAGGTAATACCAGAGGCAGACAGCAGAAGGCGTCGCTGAGGACAAGAAAAACTACAACTCCCAGGTTCTTAGAACAACCACCTGACCCGTGGGCAGAGCATGAGGGGGAACAGGTGGCAGACTTAGAGGATAACGAGTCAGACACAGCTGAATCGATGGAGTTGGAGGAAGAGGGCGTGCCGACAAGGTGGCAATGGCCAGAAAAGGCCAGCTCCTCAGAGCAAGAGGAGGAAGGGATGGAGGTAGGTTCTGGGGGAAGAGGAATCCTCCAGCTCTCCCATGGATACAGAGTAGCCAGGAAGGGGAGAGGTACAACTTATACATTAAAGGAAGCTGGGAGAAAGGGCACTAAAGAGCATGTTGTGTTTAGGGTTTAGATAGAGGGTTTTTGACTTAAAAGGTAACTCTAGTCAAGCACCAGTGGTAGGGGAGCTGGAGTGCTCGGGTGTAGGGCCATTTGTTCAGGCACTGAGCCCCCAAGAACTGGTGGAGGTGGGGGAGGTGAAGGAGTAAATGTAAAGAACCTGTTTATTGTCTTATAAACTGTTTTGAAGAAAGCTGTCTCTCTGGATTATCTTTGGATTGGGGGCGGTTTCACCCCCAACTCCATATAAGGGGAACCCTGAAGCCCAGCAGAGCCAGGGTCTGCTGAGACCAGGACCCAGAGAGTTACGAGTGGCTGACTGACGCCAGGGAGAGGAGGGACTCGCGGAAGGCCTGATAGAGATGCAGAGGAGCGGCAACCCATGGCAGCGCTGGCGGTGAGTCGTTACGATAGACAGATCATAGATGGGAATGGGATAGATGAAATTTTGTTTATGGAATAGAATGCATGAGAAGAGCTAGGCAGACTGAAAGTGAACAAGGCCATGGGCTGGATGAGATATATCCCAGGATATTGAGGGAGCTCAGAGATGTGCTGGTGGGTACGCTGAAGGACCTTTTCAATAGATCCCTGGAAATGGGAGTGGTACCATGGGATTGGAGAAGAGCTATGGTGCTCCTGCTTCACAAGAGTGGTAGCAGAGAGGAGGCTGGAAACTACAGGCCGGTGGGAAAATGAATGGAGACACTGCTGAAGGAAAGGATAATTAACTATATACAATCTGGTGGCTTGCTGGTCCTGAGGCAGCATGGATTCACCACGGAAAGGTCCTATCAGACAAATCTGATTGATTTTTTTTATTGAGTGACTAGAGAATTGGATCGAGGAAGAGCACTCAATATGATCTACTTGGATTTTAGCAAAGCTTTTGATACAGTTCCACTTAGGAGGCTTGTGAATAAAATGAGAAGTTTGGGAGTGAGTGCCAAGGTGGTGGTGTGGATTACAAACTGGTTGACTGATAGGAGACAGTGTGTAATGGTAAATGCAACCTACTCTGAAGAGAGAGTCGTGTTAAGTGGAGTGCCACAGGGTTCCATGTTGGGACCGATTTGTTTAATATCATTGTGAGCAACATTGTGGAAGGGATAGAAGGTAACGTATGTCTATTTGTGGATGATACTAAGATTTGCAACAGACATGCCTAAAAGAGTAGAGAGAATGAAAAGAGGTTTAAGAAAGCTGGACGAGTGGTTGAAGACTTGGCAAATGGGATTTAATGCCAAGAAATGCAGAGTAATGCATCTGGGATGCAGTAATCCAAAAGAGCTGTATATGATAGGAGGTGAAAGACTGGTGTGCATGCACCAAGAGAGTGATCTTGGGGTGATAATGACTGGAGATCTGAAGATAGCGAAGCAATATGACAAGGCGATAGCTAAAGCCAGAAAAATGCTGGGCTGCATAGAGAGAGGAATGCCCACTAAGAAAAAGGAGGAGGTGATACCCTTGCACAGACCCTTGGTGAGGCCTCATCAGGAGTATTATGTTCAGTTCTGGAGCCTGTATCTCAATAAGAATAGAGACAGGATGGAGGCAGTCCAGAGAAGGGTAAAAAAATGGTGTGGGATCTGTATCAGAAGACCTATGAGGAAAGGCTGGAGAATCTGAATATGTATACCCTGGAAGAGAGGAGATGCAGGCGAGATATGATACAGACCTATAGATATCTAAATGGTTTAAATGATGTATGGACTTTGAACCTTTTCTGTTGGAAAGAAAACAATAGAACTGGGGATCACAAAATGAAACTCCAGGGGGATGACTCAGAATCAACGTCAGGAAATATTTCTTCACGGAGAGGGTGGTAGAGGCCTGGAATGCCCTTCCGGAGAAAGTGGTGAAGAAGAAAATAGTCAAAAAATTCAAAGTGCAATGGGATAAACACTGTGGGTCTCTAAAGGCTAGAAGATGGAAATGAAGAAAAGCATGTATGGGGGTTACTTGCTGGTATGACGGTTACTACCCTTAACAGAAGGCATGGGGATTACTACCCTTAGGGGCGGATTTTCAGACTCCACGAATAGGCCTACTTTTGTTTGCGCTCCAGGCGCAAACAAAAGTACGCTGGATTTTAGTAGATACGCGCGGAGCCGCACGTATCTGCTAAAAACCTGGATCGGCGCGCGCAAGGCTATCGATTTTGTATAGCCGGCGCGCGCCGAGCCGCGCAGCCTACCCCCGTTCCCTCCAAGGCCGCTCCGAAATCGGAGCAGCCTTGGAGGGAATCCTCTAACGCCCTCCCCTCACCTTCCCCTCCCTTCCTCTACCTAAACCACCCGCCCGGCCCTGTCTACACCCCCCCCCTTACCTTTCTCCGGGGATTTACGCCTCCTGGAGGGAGAAGTAAATCCCTGCGCGCGAGCGGGCCTCCTGTGCACCGGGCCGCGACCTGGGGGCGGGTATGGAGGGCGCGGCCACGCCCCCGGACCGCCCCGGGCCGTAGCCACGCCCCCGTACCCGCCCCCCAAACGCTGCCGACACGCCCCCGAAACGCCGCGACGACCGGGCCCGCCCCCAACACGCCCCCGACACGCCCCCCTCGGAGAACCCCGGGACTTACGCGAGTCCCGGGGCTCTGCGCGCGCCGGTAGGCCTATGTAAAATAGGCTCACCGGCGCGCAGGGCCCTGCTCGCCTAAATCCGCCCGGTTTTGGGCGGATTTAGGCGAGCAGGGCTCTGAAAATCCGCCCCTTAATCAATAAGCCTGGATGTTTTTATGAAACTGCAACACTGTTCTCTGCTTAAATGGCGGGGGATAAGAGGAATTTGATTCAGATGACAACAGAGGGCCCGACTTCCATGGTCTGTGATACTTTTACACGGACATAAGGGAAAAACACAGGACTGCTTCTATGGCCAAATTCCTAAAGGAAACAAAGAAAGCGTGCATGGGGGTAACTTGCTGGTGTGGCGGTTACTACCCTTAACCAAATAAACCTTGATACTTTTGATGAAACTCCAACATTGCTCTCTGCTTCAAAGGCAGGGGAAAAGTGGAATTGGATTTAGACAGCACCCATCAAGGAGTTTGAAAGGAAAGAGAAATTTGGATTCAGAGAAAACCAACCCGAACCATGACCTTTTTACAATCTGGGGTACTGATGCTCAGACATTAAGAAAAAAATGCAGGACTGCTTCTACCCATGGGGGTAACCTGCACAACACAGCAGATACTAGCATGGGAAGCTTGCTGGGCAGACTGGATGGTCCATCGGTCCTTTTCTGCCGTCATTTCTATGTTTAAGTGCTGCTTAACAGGCTTTGCTTATGGACTTGGCCATAGAAGCAGTACTGTGTTTTTTCCTTAATGTCTGTACATCAGTACTCCAAACTGTAAAAAAGTCATAGCTCATTGTTGGTTGTCTCTGAATCCAAATTCCTCTTTCTCTCCACCCCCTTTCTTTTGAAGCAGAGAGCAATGTTGCAATTGTATTAAAAACATCAAAGCATATTGGTTAAATGTAGTAATCTCCTTGCCTTTGGCTAAGGGTAGTAACTGCAATTACCCCCCCTGTTTGTTTATCTCATTTCCATCCTCTAGCCTTTAGAGATCCATAGTCATTATCCCATGCCCCTTTGAATTCTTTGACTGCTTTCTTCTCCAATATCTCCTCTGGAAGGGCATGTCAGACCTCCACCACCTTCTCTAAGAAGAAATATTTCCTGATGTTGGTTCTGAGTCATCTCCCCTGGGGTTTCATTTCTTGACCCCTAATTCTATTGTTTTCTTTCCAGTCGAAAAGGTTCGAAGTCCATACATCATTGAATCCTTTTAGGTATCTGAAAGTCTGTATCATATCTCTCCACACCTCATCTCTTCCAGGTTATTCATATTCAGATCCTTCAGCCTCTCTTCATAAGTCTTCTGATACAGACCCCACATCATTTTCATCATCTTTCTGTGGACCGCCTCCATCCTGTCTCTATCCTTTTTGAGATACGGGTTCCAGAATTAAATACAATACTCCAGGCGAGGCCTCACCAAGGACCTGTATAATGGCATTATCACCTCCTTTTTCTTACTGGTTATTCCTCTCTCTATGCAGCCCAGCATTCTTCTGGCTTTAGATGTTGCCTTGTCACATTGATTTGCCATCTTCAGATCCACAGCACTATCACCCCAAGATACCTCAGTCTTTCATCCCACATCACGTACAGCTCATGAGGAACTTAGAAGAATTCCTCACCCAGTTCAGATGTGTCTTTGACAAACCTGGTTGCTCTTCATACACAGCTACCAAACTTCTGCGTCTTCAGCAAGGGACCATGTCCACTGGTGACTACGCCATCCGATTTTGGACTTTGGCATTCAAATTGCAGTGGAACGAGGAGAGCCTCACAGCTATCTTTTGGCAAGGCCAAGCTGAGTGCATCAAGAACGAACTTGCAGGACACAACATACCTACTGGTCTCGAAGACCTTATCGCCTTGTCTACCAAGATAAACGTTTGTTTTCAGGAATGCGCTTATGAAAAAAGACGCCTAACAGTAGCACCCGAGGCTGGCGCCCAGGTTTCAGCAACCTCTGATTGTCCCATCTAAGGGTACGGTCCAGTGCACAATCCCTGAACAACCCATGCAGCTTGGGAGATTCAGGCTAACAAACAAAGAGAAATAGAGGAGACGAAGCCTCAACTTATGTCTCTACTGCGCCAGACAAGGGCACTATGCTAACCATTGTCTTGAAAAGGCAGGAAACTACTGAGCCTAAGGTTAATTGGAGAGGCAACATAAGGTCATGTTCCAGCCTCTCCTCAGTTACTGGTTCTTGTTAGCCTCCTTGCCAATAATATGAAAATCCACACAGAAGCCTTCCTGGACTCCAGAGCCAGGGGTAACTTCATCAAGGAAACCCTGGTAAAATCATGCAATCTTCCTGGGGTCATCTTAGAATCCCCCGAAAGGATTTTATCCATTTATGGCACCCTAGGCAAACTTTACAGCCTTGTGCCTGCGCCTCTCTGCCCTCACCACACACAATTAAAAATTCTGCATTTATAATAATCAATTTTATATAAAAAAGGACAATGAGAATATAGTCTTCAAAGATCAAAATATCACAACCCTGCAAAAAAAAAAAAAAAAAGCAAAAACACACTTGGAGTACATATAGTATTAGGCCTATAGTAATGCAGAAAGCCCAAAGAAAACTGAATTATAATTACAATATAGTAAACCTCCCATACTAAAAGAGCACCAACTGCCAGTTCTCAAACAGTAAAAACCCCTAACTATGAAAAGGCAACTCTACAAATAGTACATCAAGCCCTAAACATCTCCTATTTGGAAAAGAGAACAAACCAGTTTGCTAAAGATCTCTACACAGAAACTACACACTAACAGAATACCTCACCTCAGTCACACATGCAGAACATAGGCAGAAGGCCCCCAAATACAAAATAAAAAGACCATAAATGTGAGTGAGGTAGAGGGAGTATGTGCGTGTATGTAGATAAAAAATGAACCGGAAACTTCAACAAGCCATACTATATGCGGAACAACAATGAAAAAAATAGATATTTTATTTCTCAAAACAATAAAATCAAGGAATATAAAACATCAATCATAATAATAAATACATACTAATAAAAAGAATATTTCAAAACAGCTGTGAATAGAATAAGTCAATAAATAAAAACTGATATAAAAATTATACAATTTCCAAACATCAATAATATTTCAAAATGGCAGATATCAAATAACGCCCAATAATTAAAACTAATAAGGACAAAAAAATCCCTGCTTTCCATGCCTGGGGATATTTGATTTCCAGTCATCCTGTGATTGCCATGGATTAGTGCAGGGGGGCCAGGATGGTGAATTTTCTCCTCATATATGCACACACACTCACAAATACTCTTACACGCAAACAGATGCTCTTTCACACACATGCACACAGATGCTCTCACACATGTGCACACACATGCATAAGAACATAAGAAATTGCTATGCTGGGTCAGACCAAGGGACCATCAAGCCCAGCATCCTGTTTCCAACAGAGGCCAAACCAGGCCACAAGAACCTGCAATTATCCAAACACTAAGAAGATCCCATGCTACTGATGCAAATAATAGCAGTGGCTATTCCCTCAGTCAACTTGATTAATAGCCATTAATGGACTTCTCCTCCAAAAACTTATCCAAACCTTTTTTGAACCCAGCTACACTAACTGCACTAACCACATCCTCTGGCAACAAATTCCAGAGCTTTATTGTGTGTTGAGTGAAAAAGAATTTTCTCCGATTAGTCTTAAATGTGCTACTTGCTAACTTCATGCAATGCCCCCTAGTCCTTCTATTATTCGAAAGTGTAAATAACCGAATCACATCTACTCGTTCAAGTCCTCTCATGATCTTAAAGACCTTTATCATATCCCCCCTCAGCCGTCTCTTCTCCAAGCTGAACAGCCCTAACCTCTTCAGCCTTTCCTCATAGGGGAGCTGTTCCATCCCTTTATCATTTTGGTTGCCTTTCTCTGTACCTTCTCAATCGCAACTATATCTTTTTTGAGATGCGGCGACCAGAATTGTACACAGTATTCAAGGTGTGGTCTCACCATGGAGCAATATAGAGGCATTATGACCTTTTCCATTTTATTAACCATTCCCTTCCTAATAATTCCTAACATTCTGTTTGCTTTTTTGACTGCTGCAGCACACTGAGCCGATGATTTTAAAGTATTATCCCCTATGATGCCTAGATCTTTTTCCTGGGTGGTAGCTCCTAATATAGAACCTAACATCATGTAACTACAGCAAGGGTTATTTTTCCCTATATGCAACACCTTGCACTTGTCCACATTAAATTTCATCTGCCATTTGGATGCCCAATCTTCCAGTCTTGCAAGTTCCTCCTGTACTGTATCACAGTCTGCTTGTGATTTAACTACTTTGAATAATTTTGTATCATCCGCAAATTTGATAACCTCACTCGTCATATTCCTTTCCAGATCATTTATATATATATTGAAAAGCACCGGTCCAAGTACAGATCCCTGAGGCACTCCACTGTTTACCCTTTTCCACTGAGAAAATTGACCATTTTATCCTACTCTCTGTTTCCTGTCTTTTAACCAGTTTGTAATCCACAAAAGGACATCGCCTCCTATCCCATGACTTTTTAATTTTCGTAGAAGCCTCTCATGAGGGGCTTTGTCAAACGCCTTCTGAAAATGCAAATACACTCCATCTACCGGTTCACCTTTATCCACATGTTTATTAACCCCCTTCAAAAAAATGAAGCAGATTTGTTAGGCAAGACTTCCCTTGGGTAAATCCATGTTGACTGTGTTCCATTAAATCATGTCTTTCTATATGCTCTACAATTTTGATTTCATACATGCTCTCCCTCACACATGCAGCATGTTCTTTCTCTCACATACACAGATGCTCTAATACATGCTTTTTCTCACACACACAACCATTGCTCTCACCCACACATACTCTCTCACACATATGCATATGCTTTCTCTCATACACACCCATGTATATGTTCTCTCACAAGCATACACACACACACACACTCACTCTACCTCACTCACATGTGCTGTTAATCAGGCTCCCTCTCCCTTTTTTTTTTGCCTGCTGGCAGCCTCTAACCTCATTCTTCTTGAGCTGCTGGCAAGTTGGGCTCTTCTGTCAGCCCTCTTCTGTTCTGCTGCTGCTGGTGGGTTGGGCTCTGCCAGTGGTGCAAAAGGCATCTTCTTCCTTAATTGCCAGCAGAGGTTGGGAACCCTGCCGACATGTCCCTCAATATGTGTAAAGGGGTGTTAAAAAAAAAAAAAAAAGAAATAATAATAATTAAATTTTAAAATTACTTGAGTCCTGAGCTTGTCAGTTGCTTGGAGTGGGAGCTGCGCTGGCCTCCTGCACCTGGAGGAGAGAGGCAGACAGTGGTGGGACCCTTTGGCAGCAACTGCAAGTTAAACTGTGATTTTCAGTAAGAGTTCAGCAGCACTGCTCAGTGTGCCGAACAGCATGGAACATGAAAGGATGAAACAGTTGCCTAAGGAACCAGGATGGCTTGGGCGCTATGAGCCCAGTGACATCATCAGAGAGGGGACACAGTCATTTTTCTTCAAAGCTGTGCCAGTTTAGAATTTAGAAAGAAAGAAGCCTGTGAGATTGCATGAGAGCAGGAGCACATCTCTGTGTCTCTTCACTAAGGCTTAAAAAGTTGCAAAAACACAATTATATGGACAAGGGCAGCGGGGAAACAAGAGAATGAGTGAATGTATGTTTGAAATATAATTTTTAATGTAAGTTCCAGTCAAGGTAAGAAATTAAATTTGAGACAGATAATAAGTGGCTGACCCGTGAAATTTTTGTCAGCTGAGATAGGTAGAGACTTTGCAAAAGAATATTCTAAGAAGGAGAAGACACATTGTTTCCTAGTAGCCCTAAAGAAAAAAAATGTACTGCAAACATATGACAGCTTGCTAAGGTGTTAAGCTTATTTATAAGTTAACCCAAGAGAAACTCAGTATTGTGGAACTGAGATGTTATAATAGAGAATACTTCAAATTGAATAAAGAAACACTTACCAGAGACAGTAGAATATGGTAAGCTTGTGGAGTGAGTGCAAGAAACTACAATTAGGGACCTGCCTTTGTCCATAGGGCAATTGTAATTATCATTTCTTTCTTTCTTTAGCTAGTCTCAGTCAACAATAAGATGTCGTGGACACATTCACCTAGGGAACCCACTGATTCATAGCTTGCAGAAGATGGTCACTCTTTTTATGTCTCTCTTTTCATGTTATCTATAGTGTAGCGTAGTAGCTAAAGAAGAAGACAACAAAAGAGACATCAACTGAAAGGAAAAAGAAGATAGGAAAGAAGAAGAAACAGCAACCAGATAAGTATGTGCACACACCATCACTTTACAGAAAGAAAAAAAAATTATAAAGAATAGAATAAAGACAAATAGATATTAAAGAGACAGTAAAGGGACATAATAGGAAAAGACTGAAAGAAAATAAAGTAAAGAAAGAAACGCATGTGCTCTACTTACCAAGATAAACTCCAAAGGTCCTGTTTACCTGAAAAAATATAAAGAAAGCACAAAGACTCAATTTCTTTTGTAGTATAAGATATTAGTAGTATTTAAAGAATAGAAGGCTTATTGAAAAAAAGATAAATAGAAAATATTGTACTTATCTGATGTTTTCTCAGCAGTAGTTGATAAACAGTTCTAAAAAAAAAAAAAAAAACCAAAGAAAAGAAGTTAATTATTATAAATTGTTCATGTGATTTAAGTGCAATAAAAATAACAGATCTACATTATCTCCAGAAACAGAACCCAAATCTCCAACTGCTGCTTCTTCAGATTCAGCCTTATCCGTAAGGTAAAGTCCTTTGAAATAGGTGGAAAAGCTTCAAGAGGAATTTTAAGTATTTCCAATTTTTAGAAAAATTGAGAAATCTTAAGTTAAATCTTTGAGAATGGTTTTCTAAGTTTTCAAATTGACGCCAAGACTATTCTTTATCTCTTATTAAACAGACTTGACACTGCTTTCCTTCAAAACTCCCAGCTAGAAATGAAATCTCGTGCAAACTTTGTTAGTGGTTTTTGTGTTAGAGTCTGATAAAGAGTGGACATTGAAAATGTTTTTTTCATACTATTCTGTTCTTTTCTAGGTGGTAAAATATTAGTTTTGCCTGATGTTGCCAGATCCACTCAGCAAAGAAATAAATTGTTTTTTGCTATCTCTGGGCACAACTTTTGATTTACGTTTCCCTTGTAAGTGCTATATTAGATGGAATGGTAACAAATATGTTTTCTATGATTCTTGTCAGCTGGAAGGTTTCCTATCCAATAGAGAGGTTCCACAAGCTGTAAGTTAGGACCCAAGATAGTTTGATCTGCCAGCATAAATTGATAGAATTTATCTTTAGGTATATAAACTGTATAATTTCTTTATTTGTGGTCTAAAGTTTCCATTGATTTTACTTGTATTGTTTTGCTCTATTTTTTTTATTTTTTCTTGTGGAAGTGATTCTTGTTTGCCATGGTTTCTCTGACATGTATATTAAAATTTAATTAAATAGTTAAAAAAAGATTAGGAGCATACTTACACACTGTTGGTGTATTTTAAAACTTGTGTGTGCACTTCTGTGCATGATTTAAAATTCCAGCGTATCATTGCTCATGCGCCGATACGCATGAGTATTGGCACATTTATGCTCGTTTTAAGTTTAAATGTTATATTAATTTTCACAACTTTCCAATAGTACATATGCCATATATCAGTATTACAAATGTACCCCTGATAATAAACAGTAACAACAATTTAAGAAAGCTGAATCCATCCTAGTATCCTAGTCCCATCCCTCTCCACCCCAATCCTTCCCCCGTTCCCTTTCCTTGGTAAATTATCCATACCAGAAACATACAGTAGGGTAAGGAGAGACTGCTAGTTGAATGCAACCTCTTAAAGGCAAGGTACTTATTAATCTTTTAATCATTCAGAATCTGGCTCCGAGCTCTGTGTGGGAGCGTTACGATATATGGGAGTCAAATATCCATTGAGAGACCTCACTGCACAATGTTAATATCCATAAAGAGACATCACTGCACAATGTAAATAAGTTACCTCTGTAAATTTTTACGCTACTATCCTTATCTCCTTCCTCTCCCAGTTCAACAACCTTGTTTTATTGTAACTTTTGCTTCCGTCGCACTTGTTAAAAGAACAGTTTTTGCACCCCCTGTTATATGTAAACCGGCATGATATGATCTTATCATGAATGCCGGTATAGAAAAACCTTAAATAAATAAATAAATAAATATCCATAGTCATTTTCTTTTTCCTGGGATGTTCTGATGGACAAAACATCTGTTTCCTAATTAATAAATGGTGCATTTTATTCCTTCAAAAAAACTCAGTGAAGGAACATCTGGTTGTTTTCAGCAATATAATATATTAAGTTTAGGTAACAAGAGGACTTTTTGTATCCAAAATCTTTGTGGCAAAGGACAATAACGATGAATGGACAGCACAAAACAGTGCAACGAGGCATCAAAAACCAGACATTTTGAGGTGACCCTCGATCAAAGAAAACTTGTATTTTAAGTATCTTCCAGTGAGAACGAAGTATTCTTCCAACATAATACAAGATAGGAAGGAGCCAACCCCAACCTTAATGCCCTCCTACAGAATAGAAAATCCCATAATAATCTTAATCAGGAGCTTGAGAACTAATGAAAGATCTAAGCTGAATAGGATCCAGAAAAACAAATTTCTCTGAGGAAAAATTAACGATACAGTTACATGGAAATTGCAAAAAGAAACGAGTCCTTAAATCAATAACCTCTTGTCACATATCTAGAAAGGCTGCAAGCCTGAGTGGCCCTGGAAAAATCAGGGAAAATTTGAAGCCTGCCACCCTTGAAAGAAATATTCATAGCTTGAAAATATAATTGAAGAATCAAATCCTGATCAAAATTTGAAGAAAATGTCACAATTAAGGTAGATCTATGTGACAGTTGCAGTCTCAAGAATAGTAAATGTTATGTCCCGCGGCCGCAGACGGCCGCGGCCACAACCCCCTACCTCAACTGCGGCAGCGGGCCCGCCGTGGCAGCGTCAAGGAAGCCAGGGAAGTCGGGCCCTCTCGCCCTTACACCGGCGTGGGTCTTCATGGTGGCTGACCGGCAGGGGAGGCACCCTGCTTTCCCCTCGCAGCATCGGGCTGCCCTTCCTCTGTGGCCAGGATCCAAGATGGCCACCATAGGCGTGAGGCCATGCCTCCTCACGAAATTTAAAGGGGCCTCATCCTCTAAATTGACTTCATCTGTGCCTGATGGCTCAGGCACAGGGAAGTATATAAGGAGGCTCCCCACACTCATTCCTTGACTTGGCAACGTCCTTCCTGCGTTGTTTGAGTCTGCTTGCTTCGGTGAGTCTTCTTGCGCTTTGAATCCTTGTTCCTGGCTTCAGCTTGGCTACGGTGATTCCTGGTTCCTGACTTCGGCTTGGCTACGGTGATTCCTGGTTCCTGACTTCGGATTGGCTACGGTGATTCCTGGTTCTTGACCTCGGACTGGTATGTGACGATCCTCTGGCTCTTAACCTTGGATTTCTTCTTGATCATTACCTCCAAGGGCCCACCTAAGTCCCAGCGGCCCGGGTCTCTACGGGCTCCTCCTGGGGGGACCGCAGGCTTCCAGGGGTGAAGCTCCAGTCAGCCCTTCACCGAACGCTTGTCTCCTTGACCTCTCAAAGGTCCACCTAAGTCCCAGCGGTCTGGGTCCCTATGGGCTCCTCCTGGGGGGACCGTGGGCTTCCAGTGGTGAAGACACAGTTCCTCTCCTCGACGTCACAACTCTTCGTCTGCCTTCACAGTCGCTCAGTCTTCAGTGCCGAGGGTCAGCTGTCCACATCTTCTGTTATGCCTCGCCACCCGACGGGAGAACTTACGGATCCTCCTCCTAGGTATACCATCCTCCCATCGGCCCAAGGGTTCACAAACCTGAGCATAACAGATTGCCAAGTCCATGGAGGTATCTGCCTGACAGGCCATTCCGGGAATGGCCCAGCGTCTGATGGACCAGCAAAAGACCCTAGATGACATCGTCTCTGCAATAGAGGGCCTGAACCAGCACGTTGAGGCGTTAGCGTCCAGGAATTTCCCTTTACCATCCCCATCTGTGATCTCTAGAGGCCGCTCAGTAATCCGCCTGCCCACACCGCCACATTTCTCTGGGGAACCCCGGGCCTGCAGGGGTTTCATTAACCAGTGCAACATGCACTTCCGCCTGCAGTCGGCTCTTTTTCCCAACAATGTGACCAAAACCACCTTCATTCTCGCTCTTCTCGAAGGGAAGGCCTTAGAGTGGGCCTCCCCCCTGTGGGAACAGGACGATCCCGTTCTCAGTAATCTAAGAGACTTTTGGGAACTCTTTTGGATGAACTTCGGTGATCCTACTCAAGAAGTTTCCGCTGGGCCGAAGTTGCTTCAGTTACTCCAAGGTTCAAGGACATTGGCTGAATTCGCCATTGATTTCCGGACCCTTTCTTCGGAGCTGAGTTGGGGTCCCGACTGCCTACGGACCATTTTCCTTCAAGGGCTTAGTCCCTTAATCAAGGACAAGCTCACGGGCCGGGAACTACCTCGGTCCTTGGACGCTTTTATCGACCTGGCAGGGCGTATAGATAGGCACCATCAAGAACGCCGCCAAGAGGTCCAGATGACTACAAAAAACTTGATTCCTTCGAGCCGCCCTTAACGCCTGTTGTCTCCCAAAAGGGAATCTGGAGAACCCCGAAAACTGGAAGAAGAACCCATGCAATTGGGCCGTGGGAGACTCTCCACGCAAGAACACCAATGGCGAAGTACCGAAGGACTGTGCTTCTTCTGCGGCGCGGCGGGCCATCAAATAGCCGCATGCCCAGTGAGGCCGGGGAAACTCTTGAGCCTAGGACCTGAGGGAGGTCTCTTCCTGGGCTTAACCTCACCCGTGCCCCCACTAACCCTACCAGTGGTGCTAACGTCTGTGGATGGGGAGTTCCACACGTTAACTCTGGTAGACTCTAGTGCCGGCGGCAATTTCATTGTAAAGAGCCTGGTGGAGCACTTGAAGATTCCACAGGTCCGTGTTCCAGCTCCATTGGTCATCTCATCGATCCAAGGTAAACCCCTCCCGGAACGAGTGACACACCTCACTGAGTTTGTCCATCTGAGAGTTGGGCCCCTTCACCACGAGCTGATGTCTTTTCACATCCTGGAACACGCTATACACCCCGTCATCTTGGGGCTTCCCTGGCTCCAAGAACACTGCCCCCAATTCGACTGGAAAACTTTGCAGTTGGTCCAGTGGGGGCCGAATTGCCACGACAAGTGTCTCCAAGCGATGGTCCCTATTCAATGCTCCACCGCTCTCCTTGGTCTCCAAGGGTTGTCTGCCCCTTGTGCTACTTGCTCAGGTGTTTCTTTTGAACAGAGGGTCGAGCCTACAGAAGCTTTGGACGAATTCCAGGTCCATAGAAACCATGCGGCTAAACCCAGGCCTACTGGGGGGCGCCCTAAAGAGGGGGGTACTGTTATTTCCCGTGGCCACAAACGGCCGTGGCCACAACCTCCTACCTCGCCCGTGGTGGCAGGCCCACCATGGCAGCATCGAGGAAGCTGGGGAAGTCAGGCCCTCTCGCCCTTACACTGGTGCGGGTCTTCATGGTGGCTGACCGGCAGAGAATGCACCCTGCTTTCTCCTCGTGGCATTGGGCTGCCCTTCATCTGCGGCCAGGATCCAAGATGGCCACCATAGGCGTGAGGCCGTGCCTCCTCACGAATTTAAAGGGGCCTCATCCTCTAAATTGACTTTACCTGTGCCTGACAGCTCAGGCACAGGGAAGTATATAAGGAGGCTCCCCACACTCAATCCTTGACTTGGCAACGTCCTTCCTGCGTTGTTTGAGTCTGCTTGCTTCAGTGAGTCTTCTTGCGCTTTGAATCCTTGTTCCTGACTTTGGATTGGCTACTGTGATTCCTGATTCTTGACCTCGGACTGGTATGCAACGATCCTCTGACTCTTGACCTTGGACTTCTTTCTTGACCATCGCCTCCAAGGGCCCACCTATGTCCCAGCGGCCCGGGTCCCTATGGGCTCCTCCCGGGGGGACTGCGGGCTTCCAGGGGTGAAGCTCCAGTTAGCCCTTGCACCGAACACTCGTCTCCTTGATCTCTCAAAGGTTCACCTAAGTCCCAGCAGTCTGGATCCCTACGGGCTCCTCCTGGGGGGACCGTGGGCTTCCAGTGGCGAAGACACAGTTCCTCTCCTCGATGTCACAACTCTTCGTCTGCCTTCACAGTCGCCTCAGTCTTCAGTGCCGAGGGTCAGCTGGCCACATCTTCTGTTCTGCCTCGCCACCCGACGGGAGAACCTACGGATCCTCCTCCTAGGTATACCATCCTCCCGTCGGCCCAAGGGTTCACAAACCTGAGCATAACAGTAAAAATACATAAAGATTCATCTCCAGAGTTCAATGCAGCTTGAGCGACACCTGCTCCATCAGGCCTTTTAGCTGGAAAAAGATAGTAGGCCTTACAAATCAATGGAAGAACAGATAAAGCCCAAGAACATCATTCTTATAAGTTTTAAAAAGTTCTGAAGGGGATATCATTGAGACCACTGGAAAATTTAGTATCTTGAGGTTAGATGATCTTGCAAAATTCTCTAATGATTCCAACCTTCTATGCATTACAGAGTTATATTGAGTCAAAGTATTATGAACAGACAAAACTTTCACCAAATCTCTTTATTTATTTATTTGTTTGTTTTTATATACCGCTGTTCGATCTGGCATTTCACAACGTTTTACATTATAACAGTATTCAATAAGAGTTAGGGTTCTTATTTTACATTGAAACTTTGTATCATCTGTAACAATTTAATTTAGGTTATAAGTAGTAGCAACGGCATGGCAACGACAGGCAAGAAAAAATGAGTAACTGGTAACAAGGGATAGTACGAAGCAATAGTAGCAACAACATGGTTTAGATTCATACAAGAGTAACAAAAATGTTAACAGTATGCAGATTGATTTAGGGTAGTATTTACAAATTTTATAGTTAGATTCAATGGATAGAATATACTCAATGGGCAACATTGGGGGGGAGGGGATATGAAGGATTATTACGATGAATGGTAGACGTATTAATAAAGAGATATTTCCAGTACATATATTTTTTCAGTATGAACAGAGACGAGAGTCTCCTGAATTTGTATTCGAGATACAAAAGTATTCACGGTGGCATCCAGAGAAGTTAGGGATTGCTGCACAGAAGCAAGCATTGTCCAGTGTTATGGGAGAAGAGGTGGAAGGGGAAAATCTCAAAACGGAGATTGCAGTAGGTTCACCTTGATGTAGTATAGCCAGAGTTCCTCCATCAACAAGCCCCAGGGCTGCAGCTGGGGTTCCAACGAGAGGCTGAGATTTCCCTGAGCCTGTTTGAGTCTCCAAAGATCCAACGCTAGATCCCTGCTCAACCAGGCCTTGGATAGTCTCCAGCACCCCCTGATCAATATCTGGGCTTTCCCGATCTGAAATCACATCAACAGACTGCGACATCTCCTGCAACCACATCAGGGAAGGCAGAGTCCTATCATTGGGCCTCAATGAGATGTCCAGAGATGCTTCAGGCTTTTGCTCCGCTCCCCCGGAGACAGCGGCATCAAAGACTGTCCCCAAGGGTGATGAAGCAAGGAGCAGCTCAAGGATCATTGATTGACATGGTAAAGAGCTTTGCAGAGGAGTAGGGGGATCCCCTCGAAGCCGTCTATGTCTCTTAACCATGATGTATAGGAAAAAAGTATCAAGGAAACGAGTAGCTCTGGAGCTACTCGTTTCTTGCTTTTTTACTCCCTTTCTGTGTCTCTCTTTCTTTATGGTGTTCTGTTAGCAATTGACTAAAAATATGGGTTTAGATTTTTTTTTCGTTTCTTCTTGTGAAAATTACCATGTAATTGCTATTACTGTTGCAAGTTAAATCTTGTGTATTATATTTAAAATGATAAAAAATTAAAAAAAAACCTTGTATTATACAACAAAGCCAGAAAGAATGTCCAAGATGACCCACTTCAACAGCACATTTAATTCATGTATCTGAATCTGTTATTTGCACCAAAAAGCTTGTTTTTATGAAAAATTCTCTATTTAAAAACTTAAACTGAATTTCTCGTAAGTATACATTAATCCGAATCTTAGAAATAGAAGCAAAACATGTAAGAAAAACGTTTATGGGAAATTGTGTGTGGAACTTCTCTGACCATTTGTTCCATAATGCAGAGGGGTCCCATGTGTCCTCTATGTGATTCAAGGCTTTATAAAAGGAAGACAATGTAAACCTTCCCAGATCTTCAATATCAAACCATTCTTGAAAAGTTTCCCATTTATCATTGATTAGTTCAGAGCGTTCTAGGGACCCCACATAATGATGAGATTGGAGGTAGATAAAATAGTATCCAGTTAAAGCAAAAGACTCCTGCAACTCTGCAAATGGACGTATTTCTCCATGATTCCCCAACAGGAATCATGGAGATCCCACTAGGATCAATCCCCTGCATTTCAAATCAGAAATTATCCATGATTGCACATCCAGCAGAAAATGTGCTTTGCCTGCCAGAGGTAAAAGTGGTGAGAACTTCAAATTTAAATGTAATTTACGAGTCAGCCTAAGCCAGGTCTTTTCAAAGGGGACAAGCAGACAGTGATTTTTCAAGTGTGTAGTCCAATGTCCACTGGTAACATTAAGTATGTATGATAAAGAAAAAGCAGCTGTCAACCCCACATCAAAGTCAGGTGATGTATAAAAATTGGTCCCCTGAAGTCAGTCTCCTATTACATGCAGATTAGCTGCCATCAAATTTGGCAGGTTCACTTCCCCTTGGGATGTTGGGATACGGGGCTTCTTTTCTCTCCAAATATATTTCCTCACTGTTGCGCTTGGTGGTCCACAGGTCAGGCCCGTGTATCACTGCTCTTACTTCCAGCCTGGGTTCATTCCAGTTGCCTCCCGATGCCGCGGCTGTGTTCCCCATCGAAAATGTGGCCACCCACCACACCTGAACTAGGCTGTTGCCATCGCTGGAATCACTGCCAATGTCTGCAGGGGGAGTCCCTTAGGTGCAAGCACATTCGAACTGCCCTAATTTAAAGGGCTCATGGTGGGAAATCCCTGCGGCACCTCCAGATGACATCAGGGCCCCCTGTCTACAAAAGGCCAGCGAGCAAACGCTGGCGCCTTGGCAATAGATAGGCTCCTTGGAGTAGTGCTTTTCCTCAGTGTGGTTCCTGTGTTCTGGTTCCCTTTCCTGAAGTTCCTGTCTCGTCTTCTTCATGGTTAGCCCTCTGTTCCTGTTGTTTGTGGTCAGTTCTCTTGTCTTCCTTGTACAGTTTTTCGCCTCCCTGCCTCTCTCCACCCTTCACCTTCCCTAGACAGCTTCTCGGTTTTGACTTTGGCTTGGACTCTGACACTGCTTGAGTCCACCTGCCATTGACCACTGCCTGGATACCAACACTGTTTGAACTCTGCCTGCCACCTGGACACCATCCCTGACCTGCACCTCTTCGGATGCCTCGGATCTTCACCTTCGCAGAAGCCCATGCCTAAGTCCAGCCAGTCCCAGCACCCTCCCCCACCCCTGGCCGTGCCCCCCTGGTTGTGCTGACACTCCGCCCCTCCCTCTGGTCACAGTGCCGACTCCTTCCTCTTGGTTTTTTGCATAGTTCCTTATCGCTCAGATAGCAGACCGCAAACCTGTTATCTGTATCCACTGTCAGAAGTCTTCCTCTAGCTCCAGCTGCTATCAAAAGAAATCTTGTACCCTGCCAATTCTCAACATGGTATTGCAACAACACAGAGTCAAAGACTTGCATTTCACCACCATGTCACAGCCGCCAATGGGCAAGAAGCTATAGTATACAGCAAATTTGTCTTTCAATTAGCATGGAATAGACCAGTACAAAAGACTTCCTCCTGGCTGGTACTTTAAAGAATAGGCTTGAAAGATCCTTATCAGCTGATTTTAGTAGTGCAATTTTGGCTTCTTCTAGTAATCCTGCAGAATCTTTTGTTTTTGTGCAAAATTTAGTAGCTGAGCTAGGACAAGTGACAACTCATGGCTGCTGGTCGCCATCTTTTTTTGCCCCAATTCTGTGCGCTCTTTCAGCTACTATGGGGCCTTTCAAATTGTTTAAGTCAAGTGCCTAGGGCAGCCACATTGTGATTAAATTCCCCAATTTAGAGTCCTCGATTGCCTCCTCAAAACCCATGAAACGCAAGTTATTGTAAGGAGAATGATTTTCCAAATCATCTAGTTTGTCTTCTTGCTCCAGCAGAATCTTTTCTAGCTTCTGTAGTTTCCCCATGGCCGCTAACGGTTGTCGTCTACCACAGACACCCTTCCCTCAATGGCACCTAAACGGGGGCCAAACTCAGCTAGATAGGATTTCAAATCAGTAATTTGGGCTGAAATCGCATTGAGCTTATCTGCAAATCCTGTGGAGACTGTTGTGCCCATCGTCGCAGACAGCTGCGCCCTCTATTGCTCACCTTTTTTCTGCCTGACTCAGTCGATTTTGGTAAGACGGCCGCATCCGCTTCTCCACACCAAACACTCCGGCATCCCCGGACCAGCATGGGTGTTTGAGTTCGCCATCTTTCTCCAGGAGTCACCTAGGGCATGTGTGCGTGCACAGCCCAGTCCTTTACGTGCGTCATGGCGGGAAACTCGGTGGCGTTCCCAACGCATGACGTCACTAGCATGGGTATTTGAACTCCATCCACGATTCCTAATAAGAGTTAGCAAGGAATCCGCCATGCTGATCTCTCCACGTTACCAGATGCTCCCGCTCTGTGTACTCTCGCTCCAGGATGTCTTAGGTACCCGCTCCACGGGGGCCTTGCCTCGCTCCTCTTTACCCTCTGGGGTTATCTGCTACCAGCAAGGACGCCTAAGGTATCCGCTCCTCGGGGCCTTGCCTCGCTCCTCTTTACCCTCTGGGGGTTATCTGCTACCAACAAGGACGCCTAAGGTACCTGCTCCTCGGGGGCCTTGCCTTGCTCCTATCTTCCCTTCAGGGTTGCCTATCTATTACCAGGATGACTATGGTACCCGCTCCTCGAGGGCCGTGTTCGTCTGAGACCTCCGCTCCTTGGGGCTCTCCTACTACAACTACCAGCATCAGAGTGAGTACTGCTGCTTCAGTTCTGTCTTGCTTTGTCTCATCTCTTTCTCCATAGATCTTCAGCCTACCCCGCACCGCGGGCCTGGTGAGACTGTGGAACTGCCTTTTCTACCCTGCAACCTATCTGGTGTCTCCTCTCCTAGCTGGAATCATCACCCGTTCTTCGGGTTACCATCTACATTGCAATACAATAAAGCAATATCTCTGTGTTCATCTCTGCCTTGAGCTAGCCTATTGCTGCAAGTCCGCCCTGTGGGAGGTGTCATCTCTTACAGCGACCAAGGGCCCACGCTTCAATGTCGAAAGTACAACAGTTGCTGTGATCTCCTGCATGGTTGCTTCCTCCAAGAAGCCTTGTGTAGTTTTTTCCTTCCCGGCGGCCATTTTCTGCTCAGCAGGTTTCGTTTTTTCTGACAGGCTTCTCTGGCATTCCACCAGGAAATGTATGCATGTATTGGTCTATGGATATATATATATTGGTCCAGATAATTCAAATTTGCAGCATTTTAAGCACGTATGGCAGCGGTTAGCAGATATGAGTGGGGGATGGCACCCAGAGCTCGCTCAGACATATCTGCATGAGATCACCTCATCCTGTAATCCCCACATGTGCTCGTTTTAAAATTTGCCTGTCTGTGCATACTTTTGTAATGGCCTCATAAAAAAGGCCTTCTTGAGGGCTGTGCATATGATGCACAGGAGTACTGTCCATTTCCAAAATGCATGCAGGTAGATAGCAAGCCATTAATGATGCACATGCATACTACCCATTTCCAAAATACATGCAGGTGGATGGCATGCCACTAATGATGCACACACAATATAATTATTCAGCTGAGAAAGAAACTCTTATGAGATGTGTTATGCAACCTTCATAAATAGCCACAGTAATTTTTGGCTTATTGGATGAAGCCTGTATGATTCTGGGCTGTTATAATCATGGGTTGCTTAAACATTTAAATATGCGCTGACCAGCGCTATAGGTATGGCACAATCACTGGGTAATTGATATCGCTAGTGCGTGCACTTATCTTTCGCTCGGTTGAATGCAGGAAAAGGTGGTAGATAGTCCTGAAGCGTAGTCTCCTACACGAGGAGACTACGCTTCAGGACTATCTACCACCTTTTCCTGCATTCAACCGAGCGAAAGATAAGTGCACGCACTAGCGATATCAATTACCCAGTGATTGTGCCATACCTATAGCGCTGGTCAGCGCATATTTAAATGTTTAAGCAACCCATGATTATAACAGCCCAGAATCATACTGGCTTCATCCAATAAGCCAAAAATTACTGTGGCTATTTATGAAGGTTGCATAACACATCTCATAAGAGTTTCTTTCTCAGCTGAATAATTATATTGTGACTGGATTCGATTTTTCAGCTGCAACTACGGGTTTCTACTGTATACTAATGATGCACAGGCATACTTCCTATTTCCAAAATGTATGCAGGTGGATAGCATGCAACTAAGGATGCACAGGTGTACTGCTCGTTTCCACAATGCATGCAGATGGATGGCATGCAGCTTATGATGCACACACATACTGCCCATTTCTAAAATGCATGGATGGCATGCCACGAAGGCATCTAACTTTGTGCCTCTGTTTTGCATCACCTAAAATAATATGCACACACATACGCAGGCACATAAACTGATGTTCTTAATTTAGATGGGAACCGCCTGTTTGAAAATCACCTTATTTTGTGCAAGCTTAAAAGTTTGCAAATAACTTTGAAGTTAAAAGTTCTATTAAATATTCAATCCTACAGGTCTAGTAATGTTTAGTAACTTTCTTCTTCCTCAAATCTCCACAATTTTCAGCACCGACATTACTGCAGATATTGAGTCCTTAAATGAGAAATGGAATTACTCAATCTCTAGTTCCCTAGACAAACTTGCCCTGAGAAAACTTTGTACTGTTTCCTCCAGACTAAGTGCCCCATGTATTCTCCACTCTTACACAATATGAAACTTAAATTATGTAATTTGGAATGACGCTGGTGAAAAAAAACGACTCTCTGAAAGAAAAAAATGCTTATTTTTTGTATTGACATAAATATAAAAAACAAATTGATCATGCCAAAAAATTATTTTATGCAGCTAAAATACAAGCAGCAAATGGTAATTGCAACACCCTATTCAATAATGTGAAATCATTAATCATTGTAAAAAAAGAATCCTTTGACCGTATTTCAGACTCCTACAGCATTAACATTGCTGACCACGTCAAAGATAAGATTTTCAATATTTCTTCGAAATTCAACCATCTTCCCATTCCTAAAAGTAATCTTCCCCTGGCTATCAGTTCCTGGTCTGATTTTTCTCCTATCGATGACTCCACAATAACTCACATTCTCACAAAAAATGAAAATATTAAATAGCCCTTACAACCCCTGCTCTGGACAATTACTAAAAGAAATCAGTCTCTTCATCAGTGGCACAATTAATCAACTTATCCCTAACCTCTGGCACATTCCCAAATACCTTGAAACAAACCTCTATTCTTCCAATTCCCAAAAAGAAACTAATAGATCCCATGGACCTTTCAAACTGTTGTCCAATTGCCTCTTTATGTTATGATTCCTGCCGCGGAGCTACTCTCCGCGAGCAGGCCTCTCCACCCACCTGGTTTCCCCGACGTGGCTGGATGCCGCCGACTCCGTTCACCGCGGCCCAGAGGCCGTGGCTGTCTCCGTCTCTGCGCGGCAGGGCTAATGCCGCCACTGCCGCTCCTCCTTCGCAGCAGGGAGCCGCTCCCGGGGTCCTTGCTGGGCAGGGAGGCTGCATCTGCTAATGCCTGCCTCTCCCTGCCTTCTTCGTGGCCTACTGCAGCCACCAGGATCTGCGGCCTGGAGGCCCCACCTACCAGCGCTCTTGCGGCAGGGAGCCGCCCTGGAGCCTCTTCGAGTGGCAGGGGATAGCCAGCTGCCGCTCCGACGTCATCGTGCGGCCTGGAGGCCATCCCGAAGCCTGCCTGCCTGTCTCCGCGCTGAGGTGCAGGAGAGCACCGCTGTCCATGGTGCTGCCTCTCTCTTCAGCCTTTCCTTAGGCGCCAGCGCGTGCCTCTTCACACCATTTAAAGGGCCAGCCACAGGAAGTGCTGCTGGCTCCTTCTGATGATGACTTCCTGCTTCAGCCCTATAAAAGGGATTCCTCTTCAGTCTCTCGTTGCCTTCGGATTGGGTTTCACAGTTGTCTGTGTCTTCTGACCGGTCCAGGTCCCCTGTAGTCTCCTTCTACTTTAATGGCTTCGTCTCCATGTTTCAGATGTCCTTCGTCCAGGTCGTCAGTCGTCTCCATGTTCCAGATGTTGTTCGCCCAGGTCTTCAGTCGTCTCCATGTTCCAGATGTTGTTCGCCCAGGTCTTCTGTTGTCTTGATGTTCCTGATGTCCTTGCCTTTGTCTCTGCCTCCATGCCTTGGTTCCCAGATGTCTACCTTCCTGGCGTACCGCTGTCGTGGTCCGTGACCAGTCCACAGGTGGACTGTGTAGGGCGCCTAACGGTACAAGGCCATCCTCATCTCCGCAGTGCAACCCTCTGGAAGACCACCTGCTTCAGTCCGTTGTTTTTAATCCTTGAGAATCGAATCCTGCTTCAGAGTTGTCCCGGTCTTCAGAGCCTATTGCAATCTGCGTGAGGTCCATGTCAAGTCTGTCTGAACTTGCCCTGAGTCCAGCGTGGTCCGCCTCCAGTCCCGCGGGGGGCTGTGTAGGACGTGCCCCAGTGCAGGTCTCTGCAGTTGCTTTGTCATGTTCTGGTATCAGCTTCCATTATTCCTCCTGGAGTACTGCCTCAGACCAGCGTGGTCCACAACCAGTCCTGCGGGTGGACTGTGTAGGGCGCGCTGCATCGCAGACTCGCACCAGCTCTTGATCCTGCTTCAGCCCTCATCTACAATGTCTCACTTCAGCCCCCATCTACAGTGTCTCGCTTCAGCCCTCATTTACGATGTCTTGCTTCAGTCCTCATCCATGATGTCTTACTCCAGCCTTCGTCTACAGCATCCTCATCTCAGTCCTTGTCTACAGCATCCTCGTCTTCAACGTTCTCGCTTCAGTCTTCATCCAAAGTCTTCTGTGTCCTAAGGACTCTGTCTGCCCTCGTCCTCTGTCTGGCCTGCCGCCCATTGCTGTACCCAGTGGCAGGTCTGAAAGGGCTTGGAACGGTCGGAGGACTGTTAATCCATCAACACTGCGTTGTTGGTAATCCTGGGGCGTGCAAGTCCAGTTGAGGGTCAGACCTTTTATCTTAGTCCTTGCTTCAGTCTTGTCCTGCTTTTGTACCCATGCTCGCACCAGCTCACCTCCTGCGGTGTGGCTTGGGGCTCCTCCCTGGGCCATGCCGTGGCCCAAGGGCTCACATCACCAGCTTCAGAGATGACCGCGCCTCCGTGCTTTGGAGGGTAACAGCTGCCGGAGGTCGTACTCGTAACAGGACCCGAAGGCCACCGAGCCCTCGGGTCGTAACGGGATCCATAGACCCCAAGCCCTCGGTCCCTACAGCTGCCGGAGGTCGCGCTCGTAACACTTTAACCACATTGGCTAAAACAATTGAATCAGTAGTACTCTATCAACTAAATGAATACATAGATGAAAATAATATACACACCCAGATCAACATGGATTCCGTAAAGGACAGCACAGAATCACTTCTACTCTCATCTTTTGGCTCCATAATCCAAGGTTTTGATTCCAATGTAGATTACATCCTAATATTTCTCGATATTTCACATCTTTCGATACTTTAAACCACAACATCCTCTGTGCCAATCTTCAACATATTTGTATCAACGGTACGGTTCTCCAATGGTTTAAATCATTCTTATCTCACAGACCACAACAGGTTAACCTTGGACACTGCCATTCCAACTGGTATTATACCTACTCAGGTGTCCTCAAGGGTCAGCCCTGACTGCTATTTTATTTAACATTTATCTGTTATCTCTCTGCCATTTACTCTCTGGTCTCAATATACAATTCAAAATATATGCAAATGACATCCAATTCTTCTTGCTATATAACACTTCCTGGAGTAACACATTATCATTAGTAAACCTATACCTAAAAACAATAAATACATGGCTGTCTCACAATCGACTTACTCTTAATGCCGCAAAAACAGAAATAATATACTTATCGACTATTCCCAATTCAACTTGTGCCCCCCCCCCTTCGGAATTTACTTTTGAAAATATCACTATCCCATTTCTAGATAGGCACATAATCTAGGTGTAATTTTAGACTCAAATTTATCCATGACTACCAATATTTCATCAGTAACAAAAAATTATTTCTATAAAATACATCTGTTAAAAAAACTAAAATCCCATCTATATCCAAAAGATTTCTGCTTTGTACTTCAAGCTTTAATATTGACTGGTTTAGATTATTGTAACTCACTCTACTTAGGCATCCCTGACCATAAGCTACAATTAATCTAGAACACTGCAGCCCATCTACTCACCAATACAAATTGAAGAGAATGTATTACCCCAGTTTTACAACTTCACTGGTTACCAATACGTCAACATATTCATTACAAGATACTATCCACCATTCATAATTTAATACATATTATTACATTGACTGTATGGTTACGTTCCTCCTAACGTTTATATCAACCTCCATGCCATTTGTGATCGATCGACAGAAATTATCTGTAGGTTCCAAATATCAAAACAGCCAAGCTAGATCTAACCAGAAATTGTGCCTTCTCCGTAGCAGGCCCCATATTGTGGAACTCTTTACCAAATTCAATTTGGCTCCTTACTAACATAAGAGAATTCAAAAAGGCTGTAAAAACTTTTTTATGTTCATTAGTGTTTACTGAGCAACAGACATGAAGGCTTTTTTTCCAACTTGTGATTTACTTTCTTTTCGCTGTATCTTTACTTGTTTGTTTTAAATGTTATTTTAATATCTGCTTGCTTTACTTTTATTTAATGAAGGTTTTTATTTGTTAAAACTCGCTTATGTATGTTATATTTGTATACCTTTTAGACCTACAAAAATTTGTATAGGCGGTATAGAAAAGCTTTTAAATAAATAAAAAATAAATACATTTCAGAAACATACAATCCAAACCTGCTTTCTGGCAGGTGAAAGTGCAGATTATTGTTTTGGTTACCTAGCTCTGAAGAAGCACTTGTATTAGCATGTAGTCCAGGATTTAAATTTGGAAGCCTGAAGCATCCTCCAAACTTCTTTTTCTCTGCTCGAAAATCTCTAAACCAGACTTCCTCGTGATAAAGAACAATCCTAATATTAGACAGCAGGATGGCAGATTGTGCAACAGACCCTGACATAGCGCAAGACTTAACCCTGCATGACAGCTTTTAAATAGGAACTGTCTTTTCAAGTGCTTTTAGACTTTGGTCACTTTTGCACCTTATCAAAGGCACTACAGTGAAAGAAAAAATGATTTTGCAGACAGATTAAATAACCTTTGAAAACATTGTAACTTTTGCAAAAGTAGCGAAGGTTACATTCTTGGGTGATCCATGTGCAGTCAGTATTCTTGATCTTTTTAATACCAACATGACAATGTATTTTGGAATTTTCCATCGTAATGCACATTTCAGCAAAGTTTGTGAGCAGACCATCTCAGTTGCAGGCCCTAAATTATGGAATACTTCAAGGTGTTTTAAAAAAGAACAAAAAACTTGGCTATTCAAATGAAATCAAATGAGTGTGGAATGCTATTTTGATCCTACCGCGTAAGGCTGCCTATAAAGTTGAATTGATTTGTAAAAGTGTATTTTGAGATTTACTGTCATCGATGTTCTGATATTCAGCCAGCAGAGAGCCAGATAAGTCGGCCTTATCCGGCTATCTAGCAAGCCGCTGAATATCTGGTTATATTCAGCGGCCACTAGATAGCCAGATAAGTGACTTATCTGGTTATCTTTTAGCAGGTCAATTTGTGAGCAGGCAATAGGCAGATTGGGGTGGTGCTACTTAGCCAGATAACTGGTTTGGGTTGCTTAGTGGCAGTAGTACAGATTGCCAATTCGTCCCTCAGTTGGATCTTCAGCTTCTTGGGTTGGCTGGGGCTAGCAATGCTGCGAAGGCAGCATTCACAGCCCCCGGCGGAAGAGGGCATTATGGTCATCATTCAAGGGTGAAACCTAGTGGAATGGAATAGCTCCCCTATGAGGAAAGACTAAAAAGGTTAGGACTTTTCAGCTTGGAGAAGAGATGGCTGAGGGGCAATATGATAGAGGTGTTTAAAATCATGAGAGGTCTAGAATGGGTAGATGTGAATCGGTTTTTTACTCTTTCAGATACTAGAAAGACTAGGGGGCACTCCATGAAGTTAGCATATGGCACATTTAAAACTAATCGGAGAAAGTTCTTTTTCACTCAATGCACAAATGAGTAAAGGGCTGTCCAGGGAGGAGGGCAAGGATGCGTAGCTAATTCATCTTGCTATCTATGGAAAACACCATTTACGGTAAACAAATTTGCTTTTATCCCATCGATAAGCAGGCTGAATTAGCCATGCTGTCTGGGAGTTCCCAGCTAATGGTTTCTTAAGCACACCTTTTATTTTAAGCTTTGAGGTGACATCTGTCAGTGTCAGGGATTAGGAGACTTCATGTGATGTGCGGGAACTCCCTGCATTGGTGGACAGCTCTACATGTGAGTAGCATGGTATAGTACTGCCTTCCCATCGCTGCATCTGATCTAGCCTGTTGCCGGAGGCAGTAATGGGCTGTGAAGATATGAAGAGAAGACCAAGTGGCTGCTTTGCATATGTCCAGAATTGGTACCTCTGGAAGGTGAGAAATAGAGGTTGCTGTGGCTCTGAGCTGATGTGCTTTTACTCCATCAGGAAGTTGATCCTGAAGAGTTGAGTAGCAGAAATGAATGCATTGGGATAACCAGTTCACTAATGTTCTTTTGGCGACTGGTAAGCCTGGCACATTTGGGTTGAAAGAGATGAAGAGTTGAAAATGTTGTTTAGGTGATTGAGTCCTCTGTATGTAATAAGCCAGGGCTTTTTGCAGTCTAAAGTGTGAAGGATTCTTTCTCTGTCCATCGCATGTGGTTTCAGGAAGAAAGTTGGCAAGGTGATTGTTTGATTTAAGTGAAAGGCTGAGATCACCTTGGGGAGAAAGGACGGATGGGTTTGTAAGGTGACCTTGTCATAGTAGAACCGCAAATAAGAAGGGTAGTGAACTTAAGCCTGAAGTTCGCTCATCTATCTCACTGAAGTGATGGCCACAAGGAACAAGACCTTCCATGTCAGATATTTCATGGTGGCTTTCCATCCAGGGAACCAGAAACACATCTTGGGCGACCTTGTGCGCGCTTGAGTAGAGAGAGCAAAGGTTTGGCAGTTTTGTGTGTTTTTTTGTCACAAAGAGGTCATGCAGGGTGTTCCCCACTTGTGGAATAGCATGTCCGCCACCTCCTGGTTCAATGCCCACTTGTGAGGGTAAAATATCTGCTGAGTCTGTTGGCTTCAGTGCTCTTGATTCCCAGAAGGTATGTTGCTTGCAACTGTATGGAGTGGCTTATTGTCCATTCCAGGATTGGCACTGCTTCCTTGCAAAGTATCTTGGAACCGGACCCTCCTTCCTTGTTTAAATAAAATATGACTACTTGGTTGCCCATGTAAATAATTTCCTGTGAGGTGACGAGTGAAGGTGCAGACTGCATGTTTTATAGCTCTTAGCTCCAACAGGTTGATCTAGAGGGTTTTCTTTCATGGAGACCAGATCCCTTGTGTCTTCAGGTGCAGTACGTGCGCTCCCCACCCCTTTGTGGCTGCATCTGTTGTCATAGCAATTTGGTGCGGTAAGGTTTGAAATGATGCTTCTGTCTGCAGAACCCCAGGGGATAGCTACCAGTCTGTCTGAGAACATTGGCTGAGTCATGACAACTCGCAGCAACATCGGGTGGTTGTGCTGAGATCATTGCTCCTTGAGTCCCCACTGTAGGCGCCGCATAGAAGACAAGTGTGCAGCACATATATAGCTGCTGCCATATGACCCAGAATGGCAAGAATTTGATGTGCTGAGGTTTGCGACTGACTTCTCAAGGTGCGAGCCAGCTCGTGAAAAGTCTGGATTCTCTCAGTTGGGAGGAAAGCTTTGCAGAGCTTGGTGTTTATCATCGCCTCTATGAACTGAAGTACTTGGTTTGAGACTTGGTTGGATTTGTTGTAGTTGATTATAAATCCCAATTTCTCTAAGCATGTTATGATCTGCGTTAGGTGTGAGCGGAGTGTTTCAGAATTTGAGAAGACTAGGAGCCAACCGTCCAGAAAGGGAAATATCTTGATCCCCTTCCTGTGTAGGCGGGCCACAGCCACAGCTAGGCATTTTGTGAACACTTGGGGTGCTGATGATAGACCAAATAGAAGCACTTTATATTGGTAGTGTTTCTTCTTCACTTGAAAGCAAAGATAACGCCATGAAGTCAGATGCATGGGAATATGGGTATATGCATTCTTGAGGTCCAAAGAGCACATCCAGTCATTATGTTGTAGGAATGGCAGAATGGTTTTGAGAGATGTTATCCTGAATTTCTCCTTCCGAATAAACTTGTTGAGGGCCCGAAGATCCAAGATGGGTCAGAGGCCCCCCCTCCATTCAGGATGAGAAAGTATTGGGAATAAAATCCTCGATTGTGTTGATGCTGAGGTAATGGTCAGATTGCACAATGTTTGAGAAGCGATTGAACCTCCTGTTGTAGAAGAACATGCCCCTTTAAGTCTCAAGGAGATGGAGTGAGATGGAGCAATTGTGGGGTCACTCAGAAATTTGGTCAGTAATCATTATGAACAACACTGAGAACCTAACAGTCCAATGTGATGGAGGACCAGGTCTTGTAAAAGGAGGATACCTTTCCCCCTACTACTGACAAAGGCTGTGGCTGAGGTCTCCTCAAAAATTCTGCTGAGGTTTTTGGTTATTGCCCTGCTATTGGTTTTTTTTTTTGGGGGGGGGTGGGGTGTTGAGTTCTTGCATGTCTCCTGGGCTGTGTTTGTTGTGACTGCTGCCTTGGAGCCTGGTAGGGGGTACCCTGTAGGGAGTGAAGGGCCTATACTGACATCTCTGGTAGTAAGACTTCTTATAAGATGGGTAGAAGCGCTTTGAGGGATATTATTCCATCAGGGATGTAAGAGAAGAGACTGTCATACTTTCCTCTTTTAGCTGTGACAGTCTCCCATAATCTATCTCCAACTAAATGATCTCCCTTGCAAGGGAGATCAACCAGTTTTTCGTGTACATCCTCGTGGATGGTGCTACCCAAAACCAAGCAATTCTGCAGGCTGCTATAGAAGCTGCAGATGTCCTGGCCGATGTATCAAAACCCTCATAGACTATGTGAATGTTGCGACCATCGCTGCTCGACATCTCCACAATGCCCACCTTACCTCTTTCGCGACTCCCTCTTTGCCTGTTGGAAGTTTGGCTGCCGCAGCGTCTTCTTGCCACTCCCCTCCGGCGTCCCCGGACCGGCTAGACGCTGCACTCCGCCATGTTTCCCAGCAGCCTAAGGGTGCGCGCGCGGTGCGGCCCCAACTCAAGTACCAACAATGGCGCGAACTTCAGGGGCGTCCCCCTGAGGTGACGTCATCCGCACCGGATATTTAAGGTCTCTGAATTCGCTAACTAATAGAGTTAGCAAAGGTTACGCTCCTAGCTACTCTGCCTTCTCAGGCTTACCAGGGGTACCTGCTCCTCGGGGGCCTCGTTTCTCTTTTGTCTTTCAGGTCGCAGTCTGGAACCAGTACTTGCTCCTCAAGGGCCCACGTTCTCGGACCTGCTTCTGAATGCCACTTCTGCCAGGAAGTCATCGCTGCCTACAACACCAGTGAGTTACCATCTTTCTCTCAGAGCTTTCCCTGGAACCAGGTACTCGCTCCTCGAGGGCCTAATCCATTCCAGCTCCTGGGCTACTTCAAGAGACTATTGTGTGAGTGTTACCATCAAGGTTCTATTCCTGAACTCTGCATATCTTGCCTACTCACTATACTTAGTTTCTCTTCAGCTCTACCATCCTCGGATCACTGTTCCAGTATCTGAGGGACTACAGCCCAGCCAGGTGCTTCCAGCTCATTACTGCCACCTCTGGTGGTTGAATATACTGTTTAATAAAAGAACTAGTGTGTGTCTGTCTCCATATCTGTCTCCATACTCTGAGCCTGACTGGTGGTCCCTCTTGGGATCTTCCCCCGGAGGCATGGTCATCTGCCACCAGCCCAAGGATCCACCCACAGCTACCTCAAACACTAGCAGTGAAGGAGGTGGAGTAAGCCTTCTTCCATGTCTGCTATGGTTTGTAACTGCAACTGAGTGTTGGTATTTGAGCTCTCCTTGGGTTTTAGGAACTGCAAACATTCATACAGGGGTAGATTTTAAGAGGCGCGCGAACAGCCTACTTTTGCTTGCGCATCAGACTCAAGCAAAAGTACGCTGGATTTTAGTAGATACGCGCGGAGGCGCGCGTATCCACTAAAATCCTGGATCGGCGCGCGCAAGGCTATCGATTTTGTATAGCCTGCGCGCGCCGAGCCGCGCTGCCTCCCCCCGTTCCCTCCAAGGCCGCTCCGAAATCGGAGCGGCCTCGGAGGGAACTTTCCTTTGCCCTCCCCTCACCTTACCCTCCCTTCCCCTACCTAACCCACCCACCCGGCCCTGTCTACACCCCCCCCTTACCTTTGTCGGGGGATTTACGCCTCCCGGAGGGAGACGTAAATCCCCGCGCGCCAGCGGGCCTGCTGCGCGCCGGGCCGCGACCTGGGGGCGGGTACGGAGGGCGCGGCCACGCCCCCGGGCCGTGGCCACGCCCCGTACCCGCCCCCAAAACGCTGCCGACACGCCCCCGCAACGCCGCGCGCTCCGGCCCCGCCCCCCGACACGCCCCCCTCCGAGAACCCCGGGACGTACGCGAGTCCCGGGGCTCTGCGCGCGCCGGGAGGCCTATGTAAAATAGGCTTCCCGGCGCGCAGGGCCCTGCTCGCGTAAATCCGCCCGGTTTTGGGCGGATTTACGCGAGCAGGGCTCTGAAAATCCGCCCCACAGGTATTGGGTGATATAAAACTGATGCTGCTGATTCCAGGAGTTCAGCATTGCTGCTTGGAAAATCTTTTTACCAAAGTATTCCAGGTATTTATTATCTCTCCCTGGTGGCATATTGGAGTATAGACGTGTCTTCTTTGCTTTTTTCATGGCTGACTCAACCACTTCTGATGTGTGAGGGAGCTGTACTGACCCATAGTGGGAAGATTTGCACATTCTGAACTTCAGATATGTCTTCCGCGAAATGGGAGCCCTGAGATAGGAGATTCCCAAGATTTGTCCAATAGGCCATCTGAGCCAGCATGAGATGGCAGTGTTGTCGGATCTGATGGGGCTTCAAAGATCTTGAGAATCCCATGCCCTTCTGTCCATGAATCAGGCAGCTTTATTGTCTCAATTTTCAATAGGGAACCCACTTTTTCAATGAACTTTGATATTGTTAGGTCCTCTGGAAGTGAGGAGGATTCCGGTGGTTCCTTCGGGGGATCTGACGAGATTCTTGTGGACGTGCCAGGAGATGTTGGCAGGGAGTCTGGGATCCTCCTGACTGGTTCTGAGACTGCTGTACTCAGGCCTTGGTGGTTGTCCTCTTCTACTCCTGCTTCCTTAGGAGGGGAAGAAGGAGGCAATCATGATGACAAGTTTAGTTTCCTTCTGAGTTAGTAGAGGATAGCCTAGTATGCTGGACAACTGGCATAGTGGCAAAGGTTTGTAAAATGTTCAAAATTTGAGACATGGTTTATGAGACCGCACCACCCAATTTGGGAGTGGATAAGTGGAAGTTTTTCCTCTGCTGAGTGGAAACTGCTGGTTCCCTCCTGTCAGAATGGGTGGAACTTCTGGACTTGGAAGATGGTAGCACTGCCAAAAGAATTGAAGAATCCAGTCGCCTCTTACTGCTTGACTGGAACTGGTCCTCCGGGTGAGGTCTCTGTCTCTTAACCAGGGGTTCCTGGAGTTGAAGCTGTTCTTGTTTTTGCTTGGATACCTCGGAAAGGCCTGAAAATATACTACCCCGGGGTGAGGAAGCCGAAGATTCATCCGAGACCCTCATGATATCTATATCAGAGTCGTCGGGACCCCAGAGCTCCTCTGCTGTGAAAACCACCTGTGGGTCTAGATGCCATTGAGTCTGAAAAGCTCCCTTTGGATGTTCTTTCACTTTATGTTTGTGCATTGAAAGCGTCAATGAATGGTGATCCTGTGCTGAATGGCTATCTTTAATATTTCCCTTTTGACGCATACGTCAATAAACTTTGCTTCAGCGTCACATCATGTTGCATAATATGTCATTGATCATCATGTGCTGAATGCTTTTGTGCTTTGTGCTGTAGTGTGTCGTGCGTGGTGTGTCCCTCCGCTTCATGTGCCATGTACCGAGTCACATCGTGCTTTGGTTTTTTTCAGAGCTACCGATTCCTTCGGGATGGCTCTTGGTTTTAACAACGCCATAGGTTCTTTTGGGGGTTTATCACCTGAACCCATATCTTTGGGCCCTGTGGGGGCTTTTCCCACCTGGCCTTGGCCTTTGAAAACTGGCTTCAGTGACGCCACTCGTTTAGCCAGGGTAGCCCTCTTCGGCTTTGGCGCTGGGGATGACTAAGTGGAGCAGTGCATTGGGGCGTACGAGCCTGATGACCCATTTTCCCTCAGCCTGGCGATTTTCTTTGGCCCATTGATGCTGGGCCCTCGGGGACATCCTGCCGCAATTGCAACAGGATGTCTGTTCATAATCCGGCCCCAGGCACAGGTAGCAATAGTTATGCCTGTGAAGGACATAACTTTGCAATATTGGTAGTATTTAAAACCTAGGGCTTTGGGAACCATGAGCAGCACTTTAAAAGTGCTTTTTTTGGGATACACTGAGGTGTATGATTGAAGAAAAAAAGATGAAAAGGCGTCCGTGAGCTGCATGGAAAGAATAAAAACTAAGAGTCGGGTAATCACGTGGGAACGGCAGTGCAGGTGCACAGAGCACAGTCTGTATCTATGGAGAGAATTTCTGCCTCGGACCTCCAGGGGATGTCCCATGCAGCATGGCTAATTCAGCCTGCTTATCGATGGGTTCTCTAAGCATGACTCTGCACTAGCTCCTCTTCATCATATGCAACAGTAAGTACTCCAGGTATGACACAATGTATGTACTGATTAAGTGGTTAATTGCAATTATTGTATGCCATTGGCTCTGCTTTCTGCTGTAGATGTTTCATTTTTTAAATTGTTATTTCTTATACCACAGGACAAGAAGCCTCCTTTGGAAAGGAATGATTACTGCTGATAACTGGTGTTAGAAAGAAACAGTGTTCAGTAGCTGTATCTGGTGTTCAGATGTTGCTTCATAAGATACTGTCATTTTAAAGAAGTGCTTTTCTCTGGCAAATGTTACATAGAGTCATTCCATTAAAATTCTGCAGATATTCACACTGTGTCTCTCAGATCTAAATTAGAGTTATTTCTCCCTCAAAGGCTGTCTCTTTCTCTCTCTCCCCCTGTGCCGGGTAGCTAGTCTAAGGAAAGGGGATCCTTGTTTTCACCAGTGTAAATCATGTATTTTTCTGGAACGACAGGGGAGGGTGGGGGTGCTGAGCTGTGCATGCATTGAAAAATCTCCTTAAAAATGGCTTCTCCTTGGCAGCTCTGCATTCACAGCCTTCAGTTATCATTTAACAGCAACATTTAACTCAGCAAATACATACCAGACTCCATAGACCAAGTCACTGGGTTTAATGAGCATGATAGCACAGGGACAGTTAAAAAAAAAAAATAGGTGGAAACCCGCCATCCCCCTCCAGAGACTTGTGAAAGAAGGCTGCTCATGACGCAGTAGCCCCCCTGTAGAGGTCAGTTTTGAAGGCCCAAAGAAGTAGGAGGAGCCTGCCAGGAGAATATTTTTAAAACATTTAAAAAAATGACTGTGTGGCACTAATGCTGTTACAAAGGATGAAGAAGGAGAGGGTCTCCAAGGCAGCCACAGAACATAAACCTCAATTAACATCACTTTTATCATTTCTAGATACCTGTACCTTCTGTATTCAAAGTGAGAAAGATTTGCTTTGTTTCTATGTGTACCTCAGCTTGCTTTTGGACCTTAGATAGGCAGAGGAGATTCTTACTCTTAGGTGGGGGAGGAAAGTAATAATTCAAGGACCTATTGGTGGAGAACATTGTGATTTTAAGTCTGGCTCTTTTTCAATAACACAGTGCTCCATCAGTGGATATTCTCAAGGACTTTTCTTTTTTGCTTTAACAAAAGATGTGGCAACATTTACAGTCATAGAAACATAGAAACATAGAAATGACGGCAGAAGAAGACCAAATGGCCCATCTAGTCTGCCCAGCAAGCTTCACACATATTTTCTCTCATACTTATCTGTTTCTCTTAGCTCTTGGTTCTATTTCCCTTCCACCCCCACCTTTAATGTAGAGAGCAGTGATGGAGCTGCATCCAAGTGAAATATCTAGCTTGATTCGTTAGGGGTAGTAGCCGCCGCAATAAGCAAGCTGCACCCATGCTTATTTGTTTTACCCAGACTATGTTATTAGCCCTTATTGGCTGTTTTTCTTCTCCCCTGCCGTTGAAGCAGGGAGCTATGCTGGATATGTGTGACGTATAAGTCTTCTCCCATGCCGTTGAAGCAGAGAGCCATGCTGGATGTGCATCGAAAGTGAAGTATCAGGCACATTTGGTTTGGGGTAGAAACCGCCGTAACAAGCCAGCTACTCCCTGCTTTGTGAGTGCGAACCCTCTTTTCTTCTCCCCTGCCGTTGAAGCAGAGAGCTCTGCTGGATGTGTGAAGTATCAGTTTTTCTTCTCCCCTGCCGTTGAATCAGAGAACTTGCTGTATATGCATTGAAAGTGAAGTATCAGGCTTATTTGATTTGGGGTAGTAACCGCCGTAACAAGCCAGCTACTCCCCTCTTTGTGAGTGTGAATCCTTTTTTCACATTTCCTCTTGCTGTTGAAGCTTAGAGCGATGTTGGAGTCACCGTAAGCCTGTGTATGTTTATTTAATAAGGGTATTGACTCCAGGCAGTAGCCATCATTCTGGCGAGTCACCCCACTCTTCATTGGCAGCCTCTTGACTTTATGGATCCACAGTGTTTATCCCACGCCCCTTTGAAGTCCTTCACAGTTCTGGTCTTCACCACATCCTCCGGAAGGCATTCCAGGCATCCACCACCCTCTCCGTGAAGAAATACTTCCTGACAGTCCCATGCAAATGGCCTGTTTGGGATGACCAGGGGTGGGAAAGAGGGATCCCTTGCAGTTTGGACCTGTTAACATGGAGAATCTCTGAAAGAAATTCGCCCGGAGGCGGGTACATGGAACAAGGGGTAAAGAAAACTTGGTTAGGGGAAACTATTTTAGCTAAGTTATGGAATGGATCATAACAACAATCAAACAGTTAACAGTATAAAGTAGTCTGTACAATGATTCAGGGAGTTCAATGCTAGTGTATTTGCCCTCCCCTTGAGGCTCCGGTGCCCCAGTGGGATCTGGTTCTTAGAACTTTTCTCCTCCTTTTGCAATGCTTAATCGCATAAAGGAAGTGGGAGGAGAAAATAACAAAATCAGCTCAAAAAAGCAGAAACGTTGTCTAGGAGGTCTAACAAATCAAGGGAGAAAAATTGGAAAGCTATGACTACAAATGCTTGTAGTTTGGGCAATAAAATCCCAGACCTGCAGGCCCTAATGGTGAAGGCAGACTAGGACATTGCTATTACAGAGAAATGGTTCACGGATTTTCATGATTGGGATGCGGCCATACCAGACTATAACTTGTTAAGGAAGGACAGAGAACAGAAAAAGGGGGAGGAGTAGCTTTGTCAAAAACAATATCCAAGCAACTGAACTGCAAGGAATGTGGGGTAGAGAAGAAGCATTATGGGCTGTCCGCAATGCACAATAAAGCTCTGGAATTTGTTGCCAGAGGATGTGGTTAGTGCAGTTAGTGTAGCTGGGTTCAAAAAAGGTTTGGATAAGTTCTTGGAGGAGAAGTCCATTAACGGCTATTAATCAAGTTTACTTAGGGAATAGCCACTGCTATTAATTGCATCAGTAGCATGGGATCTTCTTAGTGTTTAGGTAATTGCCAGGTTCTTGTGGCCTGGTTTGGCCTCTGTTGGAAACAGGATGCTGGGCTTGATGGACCTTTGGTCTGACCCAGCATGGCAAGGGCTTATGGTCTTATGTTCTTATGAATTATAGGGAGTAGATGCAAAATACAGCTTGTGTGAGTAACAATCAGAAACATGCAGCAAAGAATATCAGTAGGGTACATCGTGCCTAGAACGAGCTTAATTAGTTCAGAAAGTAAGACTAAGCAGAGGAACGAGAAGCTGGATGTGAACAAGGGGCTTAAGTTCCTGGAAAAGCTTGACAGAAAAGCCAAGTTTTGAGATTCTTTCAGAAAATCGAGTGGCAAGGTTCTTGTCAGATGTCTGGAGGGAGCGTGTTCCACTGTGTGGGGCCTGCTGTAGATAAAGCGCGTTTCCTAAGGGAAGATTTTGCTGGGGGGGCATAGAGTGTGCCTTTGTAAGCTCCTCTGACAGGTCTGGTTGATGTACGAAGACAAAGTTGGGAAGTTAGGTAGAGCAGAGAGATGTCGTGCGTGGCTTTATGGATGGCTGTGAGAACTTTAAAGAGGATCCTGTATTTAGTGGGCAGCCAGTGGAGGTTCTTAAGGATGGGGGTGATGTGTTCTCTTTTGTTGGTGTTGGTAAGAATTCTGGCTGCGGAGTTCTGAACCATCTGGAGAGGTTTGATGGTGCAGGCCGGGAGCCCAAGCAGGAGAGAGTTGCAATAGTCGATTTTGGTTAGGATGATGGATTGTAGTACCATATGGAAGTCGTTGACGTGAAGTAGTGGTTTCAGCTTTTTAAGGACTTGCAGTTTGTAATCCTTAGTGGTGGTGTTTACAAAATTTTTTAAGTTTAGCTGGTTGTCAAGAATGACTCCTAGATCTCTCACATACGGAGATTGATTTAATTTTGGTATGGTTGATAGGAGGGTGCCAGTTGGGTTGAGAAGCCCGTTATTGTTGTCTTGTGAGATGATTAGGATCTCTGTCTTGTTGTTATTAAGGACTAGGTTGAGGCCGGAGAGCAGATGATTGATCGAATGCAGGCAATTGTTCCAGTGTGTCATAGTTTTGTACATGGATTTTGTGATCGGGATGAGAATTTGTACGTCGTCCGTGTTCAGGTAATGAGTTAGCTTTAGATTGGTGAGTAGGTGGCAGAGCGGGAGAAGGTAAATGTTGAAAAGGGACGGTGAGAGGGAGGAACCTTGGGGGACTCCCTGGTTGGAGAGGACCGGATGTGATTCTTTGTTGTTTATCTTTACCTTGAAATGTCTGTTAGACAGGAAGGACTTGAACCAGCTAAGGACTGTTCCCTTGATGCCAATGTCTGCCAGATGCTCTAATAGTGTTGAATGGTTTACCGTGTCGAATGCCGCGGAGAGATCTAGAAGAACCAGGAGATAGGGTTGGTTTTTTTTCCAGGTTTGTTAGTATGGTGTCCGTAAGAGATATAAGGAGGGATTCTGTGCTTAGCGACTTGCGAAAGCCAAACTGAGAAGGTGCGAGAATGGTATTTTCTTCCAGGTAATCAGATAGTTGTTTGTTGACTATCTTTTCCATAAGTTTAGCAATCAGAGGCAGGTTAGCTATTGGACGGAAGTTAGCTGGGTCCATTGGTGAATGCAGAATGTGCATCCATTTAAAGGCCCATACACCTTTTAGCATGGTTCCTTTAAGGTGAACATGGTGTGCATTTCATTAGGGTAGTACATTGGACACTAATGGGGATTTTAGTGTGCACCTTAAAAAGTGTTTGCAGTCCTCTTCGTGACTCAGTCCCTAAGGCTCTTCTTTCTGTACCTATGGGAAAAGACTTTGATAGATCAGGCCCTCTGTAAAAACTGAAGAAGCAAAGTTAGACTTGCTTATTTCCCTGTTTGTACCCTGAATGTCTTTAGACTCACATGTACTTGTGCTGAAGCTGTCCTGGAACAAAATGCATGCATTTAATACTGTTTCTCAACCATCATTTTATAACGGCTGAAATTGTCACTTGGCTATGAGAGTGCCAAATATGTGCTTTTAATTAAATTGGACATCTGAGAGCCTAAATAGAATTTGACAAGCCAATGGCATATTAAGAGGGGGTGCGGGGGTGTGGCCTGCTCTGGCTGACAACCAACAGGGGGGTACAAGCCAGGATGGGGTGCCATTGAGAGAAAGGTCAGCAGCCACAACTGGAGCCCATCCTGCTCTTGGCAGGAGAAGAGAAAGGCCGTTGAGCCATGAGCAGAGCCCATACCGTTTGCGGCAGAAGAAGAGGGAGGCCGTTGGGCCATGAGCGGAGGAAGACAGTGAAGAGAGCAGCCAGGTAAGCTGCAGGCAGCTGAGGTGTGAGAGGGCCAGAACGACTGTATGTAAGTCTATGTGACTGAGAGTGGAAGGGGTGTGTGTGTGTATGTACGTAAGAGACTGGGAGCATGTGTGTGTGTGTGTGTGTATGGGAGTGAGGCGGCATGTTTGTGTGTGAGAGAGGGAGCCTGTGTGAAGGGGTGTATATATGTGAGGGAGAGACAAATGGAGGGCGCCTATGTGCAGGGGTGTGTGAGAGAGTGTGCAAAAGAGAGAGGAAGCCTGTGTGAGGGAAAGGGGAACTGGAGATCACTGAGAACAGGATGGAGAAGTGAACTATCAGGGGGTGCCAAATACTTTAGGTACACCACTGAGGCAAGCGTTTAAATGTATATCTAGGCAGGCCCAGATTTAGGCATAATCAATATAGGCAATTACCCATTTTAGCAATCCACTTCAAAGGGGCACTGCTATGGCATTTTAGGACTCTGGAGGGATGTGGCGGTAGAGGAGCTTCATTTGATTTCCAGGATCTCCCAACCGCCACTCTCAAATCCTGCCTATGGCTACCCAAATCCTAAATCTGGCCATGTATATAGGAAGAGGAAGAGGATGAGGATCGTGGCAGGAATCGGTGGTAAAGTATTTCTATAGTTTTTGTATGTTTTAAATTAATTGAATTATGAACAGTTATGAAAGATGCACAAAAAGTGGAAGGCTCGATGACTGTTGCTCAAGAGTTTTAAATTTTTCTAGGTTCAATTCATTTTTGGGTCTGTTACCATGCATCTTGTATATGGGCATGTATTTTTCTGTGTGATTATTAAGAAATAATAGATTGGTTACTCTGTGACATCGTGTGCATTGCGCATATGCTATAAAGCAGTGGTCTCCAACCCTGTCCTGAGGGCCCACCAACCAGTCGGGTTTTCAGGATATCCACAATGAAGATGCATGAGAGAAAATTTGCATGTTATGGAGGCAGTACATGCTAATTTTCTCTCATGCATATTCATTGTGGATATCCTGAAAACCTGACTGGCTGGTGGGCCCCCAGGACAGGGTTGGGAACCTTTGCTATAAAGAACCAGAATGAATTAAGATGTTTTTCTAGGTTTCTGCTAATGCCCAGTCCATTTTGCATTTCAGTTTCTGTTTCCCTATTCAGTATCTGACTCTGTCTTGTGGTGACATCTGCTGGACATGGGTGCACAAAATAAAAATTTATTTTTCTCCCTCCAGGATCACCTCTCAATAAAAAAAAAAAAAAAATGAGTGTAGTAAAACCATGCTGCCCCCCATCACTACTGAGATTTCCTCACAAACCAGACTAAAACAGCTGCAGCGTTCCTGCATTTTGCTTCCAAAGTATCTATCAAGCTCACCATCTTTATCAGGCTGAAGTAAAAAGGTATGATAAACTGTGTGCGCCTATTACTGTGTGGTTGCATGCACATTTTTTAGCTCACAACTTTACTCTCAATTTAACAAGATGTTTTGCACATAAACATTGTGCAAGTGTGGCTCAGGCCCTATGCCACCAATTCTGTGCCATCTAATTTGATCCACAGTTTGTCACTTAATCTATACTTTTGGTTGGGCTGTGATTTTCCTATCACAAGAGCAGTGTGGCCTGGGTTTTAGCTGCCTCTTTAAGTAAAGGTGTGAGAGTGGACCTCTAAGGGGAATGTGTCCTGTTTCAATATAAGCTTGTGCGCAGGGTGGGAGTGTGTGCTTTTCTGCAGTCATATTAGAGAGATTCCAGATGGGAGTCAGCAATGATTCCTGGTGGGTTCGCTGGTTTACCTAGCCCAACAAGGCCATGCCACCATGGAAGCAAGGCCAAAGCGATCCACTGTGCAAGCCATTTTCTTGCACAGGGCAGTGTTTGGTGGCAGGTGGTGACATCTCTCCTCCCAGTATACTATTGTACATATTATATTCTTCCATTTAAGTATGGTATTTTGTGTGTAAATATTTGTACAGTTTAACATTAGTCTCCCTTACCCCTCTACCCCCCTCCACATCCCCTCCCTCAATTTCTTTTCAGTTTCGTTGTAAAGCCTCTTCCCTCTACCCTGTCCCCCTCTCGCCCCCCTCCCCCCTAGTTCTCTTATCAGTTGCATTGTAAAGCCCTGTTGGCCAGTTATTGTTCTATGGAAACCGATGTGATGTTTTCTTAACAAATGTCGGTATATAAAAAACTTTAAATAAATAAATAAATTGCATAGCTAAGCCCTGGAGAAGTCATCACTATGGTGGTGGTGGATTCTGTATTCCTTTTGCTTCCCTCACCTGGCAGGATGGGCTTCTCCTCTTCACTTCCTCTTCCTGACTGGCAGGAGCAGCAAGTGGTGCATAACAGTGTCATTTTCTTATGCACAAGGCCAATCTTGCGGTATGAGCCAAAAGATCTGGGGGGATCTGCATGTCTCATAGGGTGAGACTAGACCACACAGGAAGTTGACACTGTTAGGCAAGACAGGAAGAAGGAGGTGGTCCCACATTAAGAGTGGGATATTGAGGAGGCAGTCTGCCTTAGGTCTGGAGGAAATCTGCTGCGGGGGGGGGGGGGGGGGGGGGGCATGAAGGAGGAGGCAGTCCCATGTTAATGGTGAGACAGCATGAAGATGGTCTACTTTAGGCCCCGCGGTCTGGAATAAATCTGCCATGGGGAAGGAAGGAAAAGGCAATTTGCCTCAGGCCCTGCAGCCCAAAGGAAGAAGGTGTCTGCCTTGGCTCCAGGGCCAAAATAAGGAGGAGGTATGCCTTTCCTCTGGGGACCAAAAGAGGTGGTCTGCCTCACTCTGGAACCCGAAGGAGGAGGTGGTCAGCTTCAGGCCCCAGCGGCTACAGAAGGAGGCAGCTGTGGAAATGTGGGTCAGAAGTAATCTGCTGGGGTGGGAGATGAAGGGATAGTGTGTGCTGGGGTGAGTGGAGAGGCACGTGAAGGGGGGGACAGTGCTGGGGGGAGGGTGGATGGAAGGAGGTATGGAGAGGGGGGAGAATGCTGGGGTGGGTGGGTGAAGGGATGTAGAGGCATGGAGAGAAGAGAATGCTTGGATGAGTGGAGAAGGCATGGGGAAAGTGCTTGGGTGGGTGTAGGGAGGCATGGAGAGTGGAGATTGCTGGAGTGGGTAGGTGGATGGAAGGATGCAAGGAGAGGGGTTGAGTGCTTAGCTGAGTGGTGAGTGAAGGCATTAGGGGGTTACAGCATGGATGGGTAAGTTTGGGGGAGTTATGGAATGGGGATGAGTGGCTAGGTGGATGGGGAGATATATAGAGAGGGTGGAGAGTGATGGGGCAAGGCATGGAGAGTGTAGGGGTTGGGTATGAAAAGTAAATAAATATAATGAGGCCTGTGAAGGTGAGAAGAGAGAGAAAAACTTTGCACACTCTTGCCCAATTACACTGCTTCCTCCTGCCAGCTAATCTATCTATCTATCTATCTATCTATTTATTTATTTATTTAAGGCTTTTATATACCGATGTTCCTGTACTAGTACATATCACGTCGGTTAACATAGAACCAAAGTTGGAAATTACATCAAACAAGAGGGTACAGATAACAGGGCTAACTTCGTATGAACTTATAGATAAAGCAGCGAACGACTTAAAATAAAATAAAATTATTATAAATATAAGTATAAATATACAAAATATAAATAAACATAAACAATCAACAAACTTGGATTTACAGCAGACTTGAAAAGCTTGAATGAATAATAACATACAGCTAGCGGGGAAATAATGAGATTAATTTATAAGATTAAATGGTTACGGCATTGGACATCTCGCATATTGGGTTATGAAATGCGTGAATCTGACCCTGATGGAGAGACCTTTAAGTGAAGGCTTTTGTGAAAAGCCAAGTTTTGAGCTTCTTTTTGAACGTCCGACTACAAGTTTCTAGCCGAAGATCTGTGGGGAGGGCATTCCAGTGAGAGGGGCTGACGGTCGAGAAACCACGTTTCTTGAGTGATGACTTGGCTGGAGGTGCATATAAGGTGCCTAAGTAGCTGGTTCTGATTGGTCTCGATGATGCGTGGGGACGAAGTGGGTCACTTAGATTTAGCGAAGTTTGGGAATGAATGGTCTTGTGGGTTATGGTTAGTACTTTGAATATGATTCTAAATTTAATAGGGAGCCAGTGTAGGTTCTTTAGAATAGGTGTGATGTGTTCTCCTCTACTAGAGTTGGTTAGGATCCTGGCAGCCGAGTTCTGCAGCATTTGTAATGGTTTGATGGTGATAGCTGGGAGGCCAATTAGCAGAGAGTTGCAATAGTCAATTTTTGAAAATAGAATAGTTTGGAGGACTGTTCTAAAGTCCTGAAAGTGGAGGAGAGGTTTTAGCTTTTTCAATATGTGTAGCTTATGAAAACATTCTTTCGTAGTGTTTGTGACAAATTTTTTGAGATTCAGCCTATTGTCGATAGTAACGCCAAGGTCTCTTACATGAGTGGGGGAGATCATTAGCGGTGTGATTAGATAGTTGGCAGCCTGACAGTTGTCATCCAGGGTGATCAGCATAAGTTCCGTTTTTGCAGTATTGAGAACTAAGTTAAGGCTAGTGAGGAGGGAATTTATGGACTGTAAACAATTGTTCCAGAAATTGATGGTGTTGGAGATAGATTCAGTGATAGGCAACAGGATCTGGACGTCGTCGGCGTATATGAAATGTGTGATCTTTAGACTTGAGAGCAGATGACATAGTGGGAGAAGATAAATGTTAAACAGGGTTGGGGAGAGGGAGGATCCTTGTGAGACTCCAAGAGTGGACTTGACCGGGTGTGATTCCTTGTTGCTTATTCTGACCTTGTATGTCCTATTGTTAAGGAATGATCTGAACCATTCAAGGGCTGATCCTGAGATGCCTATGTCTGAGAGCCGGTTGTTGAGGATATAATGCTTTATAGTGTCGAAAGCTGCAGATATATTGAGAAGTGCCAGAAGGTAGGGGGTCTTTTTCTCCAAGCCGGAGAGGACTCTGTCCGTCAATGAGATTAAGAGGGATTCCGTGCTGAGGGGTTTGCGGAATACGAATTGGGCTGTTGTGAGAATCTTGTGGTCTTCTAGGAATTCTGACAACTGTTTGTTAACTATTCTCTCCATAAGTTTGGTGACAAACGGTAGGTTAGCGATGGGGCGGAAATTGGTCAGGTCTGCAGGGTTCAGGTTGGGTTTCTTGAGGAGAGGTTTGAGAGTGGCTAGTTTCAGCGAGTCTGGTACAAGTCCTTGTGTTAGCAAGCGGTTGATGATCTCTGCTAAGGGCTTCGCAATGATGTTTGGGATGGTGAGTAGTAATTTAGATGGAATGGCATCTATCGGATGACTGGAAGGTTTCATCTTTTTGAGAATCGATTCAATTTCGAGTGAGGAAGTGAGTTCGAAGGATTCTAGGTTTGCTTTCTGGCTGAAGGGGGGAGAGTAGAGAGGGGACGGTTCTATATTACACGTAGCCAGAGGTGCTATTAGCTTGAGGATTTTGTTTTCGAAGAATTGTGCAAGTTCAGAGCATCTGGATTGAGCTTGGTCGTCAGGGACAACTGGTGAAGTGGGTTTTGTGAGCTCTGATACATATGAGAACAGTGCTTTGGCATCGAAGGCAAAATTGTGAATTTTGTGTGCAAAATAATCTCTCTTTGTGTGAAGGATGTTGTTTCTGTAGCTGTGCATGAGGGCTTTGTACTCATTAAGAGTAATGTTAGATGGTCTCTTTCGCCATGCATGTTCTTTTTTTCTCAGTTCTAGTTTGATGTTTTTTTAGTTCTTGAGTGAACCATGGTTTTTTGTTTTTATAGGATGGGTCGAGCTCTTTAGTTTTTAAGGGGCATAGTTTTTCTGCCACCTTGTTTGTTATGCTGTGCCATGTAGAGATGGCTGTTTCTGCATCGGAAAAGTCGAGATTAGTGAGTTCCGATGAAAGATGGGAGGTAAGGTCTATCATGGAGCAAGAGTTCCTGTAATGAATTGTGGTTTTGGTGATTGGTGACACAGGGTTGTCATTGATACAGAAATCTGCTGTGATCATTAGATGGTCTGACCATGGGATAGGGGAGCAAAGAGGCGGGGAAGATAGTGTAAGGCCGGAATTTATGAATATAAGGTCCAGTGTGTGCCCCGCTTTGTGTGTGGGACTTTTAACGATTTGTGAGAATCCCATAGCCTTGAAGGAGGATAGTAGCATTTCGCAGTTGGAGGACAGGGGGATCGCATCAGTGTGAAGGTTAAAGTCTCCCAAGATGACTGCTGGGGTGTCATTTTTGATGTGTTTGGCAATGAGCTTAATGAGTGGAGATGGATCCAAATCTAGGATGCTGGGCGGAGCGTAGATTAGACAAATTTGGAGCTGTTTTGAGCTAAAGAGGGCAACCTCCAGACGGGAGGTATGTATCGTGATCTGTAGGGATAGTCTCAGCTCTTTTTTTGCAGCTAAGCAGAGTCCCCCTCCTCTTGTTTTAGGTCTAGGTATTGAATAGATATCATAGAGGTGGAGTGGTAGTTGATTTATAAGAGCTAGATCTGTGGGTTTCAACCAGGTTTCTGTGATAGTACATATATCCGGTTGTGAATCCAGGAGATAGTTGTTGATTAAGTGTGTTTTTTTCGACATTGATTGGGCGTTAAAGAGTGTTAGTGAGAATAAGGAGAGCCTGAGGAATTGAGTTAAAGGGGATGTCATAATTGGTATCAGACGCTTAAGTTGGGGGAGTGTAGAGTCAGAACGTTTTTTTCGGTTATTGTAGAGATTTTTGATGATGGGGATAGGGAACATGATCATAGTTGAGGCCCCAAAGAATAAAGAAGACGAAGGAGACTCGTTGATGGCTAGATGAGGCTAGTCTCTGTGGGAAGTGTTAACTGAGAGGGATGGAGCACTTAATTGAGAATTAACTGAGCGGGAAAAGTGATTGATTGAGTGTGAAGGAGTCCTTAGGGGTTGTAATGAGGGGCACACAAAGGTCGTTGCGTGGGCGTGGGGTCTGCGGTCCGCCAGTCGGAAGAATGCTGGATGAGTGCTAGACGTGAATGGAAGAGGCTGGCTGAGTGCTAGATGGCTGGATGTGGATGGATGAGTGCTGGACGTAGATGGATGAGAGCTGGAAGTAGATGGATGAAATCAGGATCTGGGTGAGAGCTGGATGAGTGCTGGAAGTAGATGGATGAAATCAGGATCTGGATGAGAGCTGGACTTAAATGGATGAGAGCTGGATGAGTGCTGGAAGATGGATGAAATCAGGATCTGGATGAGAGCTGGACTAAATGGATGAGAGCTGGATGAGTGCTGGAAGTAGATGGATGAAATCAGGATCTGGGTGAGAGCTGTATGAGTGCTGGAAGATGGATGAAATCAGGATCTGGGTGAGAGCTGGATGAGTGCTCGAAGATGGATGAAATCAGGATCTGGATGAGAGCTGGACTAAATGGATGAGAGCTGGATGAGTGCTGGAAGTAGATGGATGAAATCAGGATCTGGGTGAGAGCTGGATGAGTGCTGGAAGATGGATGAAATCAGGATCTGGATGAGAGCTGGACTAAATGGATGAGAGCTGGATGAGTGCTGGAAGTAGATGGATGAAATCAGGATCTGGGTGAGAGCTGGATGAGTGCTGGAAGTAGATGGATGAAATCAGGATCTGGATGAGAGCTGACTTAAATGGATGAGAGCTGGATGAGTGCTGGAAGTAGATGGATGAAATCAGGATCTGGGTGAGAGCTGGATGAGTGCTGGAAGTAGATGGATGAAATCAGGATCTGGATGAGAGCTGGACTTAAATGGATGAGAGCTGGAAGTAGATGGATGAAATCAGGATCTGGGTGAGAGCTGGATGAGTGCTGGAAGTAGATGGATGAAATCAGGATCTGGATGAGAGCTGGATGAGTGCTGGAAGTAGATGGATGAAATCAGAATCTGGATGAGAGCTGGATGAGTGCTGGAAGATGGATGAAATCAGGATCTGGATGAGAGCTGGACTAAATGGATGAGAGCTGGATGAATGCTGGAAGTAGATGGATGAAATCAGGATGTGGGTGAGAGCTGGATGAGTGCTGGAAGTAGATGGATGAAATCAGGATCTGGGTGAGAGCTGGATGAGTGCTGGAAGTAGATGGATGAAATCAGGATCTGGATGAGAGCTGGATGAGTGCTGGAAGATGGATGAAATCAGGATCTGGATGAGAGCTGGACTAAATGGATGAGAGCTGGTATGAGATGGGTTGTCAACCCTGTCCTCGAGACACACCTAGACAGTTAGATTTTCAAGATATCCGCAATGAATATGCATGAAATATATTTGCAGAGCTGTAGCGTACCTATGGCTAATATGGCCTTGACCATAGGCACCCCTATCTCAAGGGCACCATAATGCCAACCAGTGATGTTGCCTACATTGCCATCAAGAGTGCTGCGACCTAGCCAGAATCGTGGCACGACTGGTGGGGGTTTGATCAAGAGGAAGAGCACAGCAGCTTCATCAGAGCTGCAGTGTGGCCGGTGGGGGTCTAAGCAGATGGAGGAGCACTGCAGCCCCATCAGAAATGGCAGCATGGCCAGCAGGGTTTGAGTGAAGCACTGCAGCCTTGCTAGAATTTCCAGCAGGGCCTTATGAGAAAGAATGGTATGCTCTGCTTTGCAGGAAGGAGCACTAGGCCAGAGCTGGGTTGGCCTCCATGGCAGCAAGAAGTCCTTCCTTTAGCCACATGGGCTGAAGGAAACTGCTGCTTTTGTTTCAAAAGGGTAGAAAAGTGAGAGACAGCATATGTGCGTGTGCGTGTGAGAGAGCAGGTGTGAGTGGGAGAGAGAACATGTGTGTGTGTATGAGAGACAATGCATATGTTTGAATTAGAGAACTTTTATGCGCAACAACCTCCCTGTGAGGGAGCATTTAAGAAACTCCCTCAGAACACTTTAAAGGACCAGCTACAGCTATCTGTACTGGTCCTCTTTAACTCCCAACCTAGCAAGGGATTCTGGGCAAGGGTGGAATCCTGTAAGCGGGGATAAGAGGCCCCAAAGAGAGCTAGAAGCCTCGAGAAAACAAACTGTAAGTTACCATTATTTTGTTGAGCTGCATAATCCAACTAAATTGTTTTATTAATAATTATTGTTCACCAATAAAGAGGCTTATAAAGATTTTGTCAGAGTCCAGCCTGGAGTCTGTTCTCTGGCTAGTCCTCATTGCTCAGCTTCACATCTGGTGGCAGAAGTAGGGTTTCTTGCCTATATAGGGAGCACAAGCATAAGCCCACAGCTGCAGCAGAGAAGAAAAAAAAACACCCTACAGAGTTTTTTTTTCTTTTCTCCTGGGGCCTCCCAGTTGCACTCACTCAACTGAAGCTACAACAGGCCAAGGGGGCTAACCACCCTTGTGCAGTCTATGGTGAAGCAGTGAGTCACAGGAACATAATAGGGATGTGAATCGTTTTCCATATCGTCTTAACGATAGAAATCGTGTGGCAGGGCAAGAAAATCGTCTTAGGCACGATTTTTTAGTTAAAAAATCGTTAAAAAATCGTTTTTTTTCCGATTAGTGCGCACTAACTCGAGTTAGTGCGCACTAACGGGAGTTAGTGCGCACTAACTGGGAGTTAGTGCGCACTAACTGAAAATGATACAATTTGACACTTTTCAGGTCAGTTAAGGTCAGTTTAGGAATGAATATGTATTCCTATTGGCTGCCCTCTTATTTATTCATGTTACCAAGTTTCCTACTGACAGTATATGGGGGATGGGAAATGGAAACAGTTAGTAGCTTGACAAAACAAGTAATGTGATCAGTCAATGTGACTAGAACTTGTGCCCTAACCCTGATACCAGGGGTATTGTGATCTTCCTGCACACAGTGCCCTATCCCTATTAATACCAGGAGTGTTGTGATCTTCCTGCACACAGTGCCCTATCCCTAATACCAGGGGTGTTGTGATCTTCCTGCACACAGTGCCCTATTCCTGATACTGGGGGTGTTGTGATCTTCCTGCACGCAGTGCCCTATTCCTGATACCGGGGGTGTTGTGATCTTCTTGCACACATCCCGGTATCAGGGATAGGGCACTGCATGCAGGAAGATCACAACACTCCAGGTATTAATAGGGATAGGGCACTGCATGCAGGAAGATCACAACACTCCTGGTATTAATAGGGATAGGGCACTGCATGCAGGAAGATCACAACACCCCTGGTATCAGGGATAGGGCACTGTGTGCAGGAAGATCACAATACCCCGGAGGAGTGAGGGTCAGGCAGCTCCCCCCTGTCTGTGATGCCAGCCTCTCACTAGTAATGCAGGGAGGGAGCTGTCTCAGACTTCACCATCCTCCCCCCCCCCCTCACCCACACACCATTCACTAGCTGGGACATGGGGGAAGTCAGGAGTGAGGGTCAGGCAGCTCCCCCCTGTCTGTGAAGCCAGCCTCTCACTAGTAATGCAGGGAGGGAGCTGTCTCAGACTTCACCATCCTCCCCCCCCCCCCTCACCCACACACCATTCACTAGCTGGGACATGGGGGAAGTCAGGAGTGAGGGTCAGGCAGCTCCCCCCTGTCTGTGAAGCCAGCCTCTCACTAGTAATGCAGGGAGGGAGCTGTCTCAGACTTCCCCATCCTCCCCCCCCCCCCCCTCACTCACACACCATTCACTAGCTGGGACATGGGGGAAGTCAGGAGTGAGGGTCAGGCAGCTCCCCCCCTGTCTGTGAAGCCAGCCTCTCACTAGTAATGCAGGGAGGGAGCTGTCTCAGACTTCACCATCCTCCCCCCCCCCCCTCACCCACACACCATTCACTAGCTGGGACATGGGGGAAGTCAGGAGTGAGGGTCAGGCAGCTCCCCCCTGTCTGTGAAGCCAGCCTCTCACTAGTAATGCAGGGAGGGAGCTGTCTCAGACTGGTATCAGGGTTAGGGCACTGTGTGCAGGAAGATCACAACACTCCTGGTATTAATAGGGATAGGGCACTGTAAGAGATGACTGTAGTAGATTGAATAAAGATCTGATGTTTCTGCTCTCCTCACACCAAACAAAAACAACACACAAGCAGAGAAGCCCTTCTTACAAAGCTGAGCTAGTGAGTTAAGTAGGAGGAAAAGTAAACATACTGGTGCCAGTGTGGCTACTTAAAAAATACACTTACCAACAATCAATTACATATATTTGAACTGTGTACAGTTCCAGCCAGGACCACCTTTCTAAAATGCACAGTGATTGGCAAATTCAACATGCACTAGCATTTCAGGTGCCTGCTAACAAAAATAATAAACAAACAAGTTCTAGTCAGGTGAGTGCTGATCATTACATTACTTTTTTTGTCAAGCTTCCAACTGTTTCCATTTCACATCCCCCCAACCATATTGGTAACATCAATAGATAAGAGCACAGCCAGCCAATAGGAATACATACATACATATTCATTCCTAAGTGACCTTTACTGACCTGGGAAGTGTGAACACTTTGTTTCATTTTCTGTTGGTGTTCGTTAGTTTCCAGTTCCATTTCCCATCCCCCCAACCATCACCTCAGTGGTAACCTTGGTAACATCAATAGATAAGAGGGCAGCCAGCCAATAGGAACACATATTCATTCCTAACTGACCTTCAGTGACCTGGAAAGTGTTTATTTGTATCATTTCAGTTAGTGCGCACTAAATCGAGTTAGTGCGCACTAACACGATTTAACGATTTTTAACGATAAATCGTTAGAATTTCTATTGTATCGTGTTCTATAACGATTTAAGACGATATAAACATTATCGGACGATAATTTTAATCGTTGAAAAACGATTCACATCCCTAGAACATAACATAAGAACATAATATATGTCATACTGGGTCAGACCAAGGGTCCATCAAGCACAGTATCCTGTTTTCAACAGTGGCAAATCCAAATCATAAGTACCTTGCAAATACCCAAACATTAAATAGAGCCCATGCTACTAATGCTGGCAACAAGCAGTGGCTATTCCCTATTGATTAATAGCAGTTTAAGGACTTCTCCTCCAGGAACTTATTCAAACCTTTTTTAAACCCAGCTACACTAGCTGCCTTAATCACATCCTCTGGCAACAAATTCCAGAGCTTAATTGTGCTCAGGGTAGCAGTGTGTGCTTTTCTGCAGTCATATTAGAGAGATTCCATATGGGACTGAACTAGAATTTTATCCAGTTTGTTTTAAATGTGCTACTTGTTAACTTCATGAAATGCCCCCTACTCCTTGTATTATTCGAAAAAGTAAATAACCATTTCACATTTACCCTTTCAAGTCCTTTCATGATTTTGTAGACCTCTATCATATCCCCACCTCAGCCATCTCTTCTCCAAGCAGAACAACCCGAACCACTTTAGCCTTTCCTCATAGGGAAGCCAATCCATGCCCTTTATAATTTAGGTTGACCTTCTCTGTACTTTCTCCAGTGCAATTATATCTTTTTTGAGATGCCACAACCAGAACTGCACACAGTATTCAAGGTATGATCTAACCCTTGAGTCATACAGAGACATTATGATGTAAAGGACTTGGGGGTGTAAATTATCTCTATGCACAGTCACATAGGTAGCCAAGTGGTTCAGGCTTCAGGGATTTTCTTTCTTTCAAGTTAAAACCGTTTACACTTTCCCTTGAAGAAATTTCACTGTAAACAATTTTAAACACTTCTGTATCAAAAGTTTAAATTTATTAAACTGGCAGTCAAGAATCTCATTCCTAGGAAACAATCTCAAAATTAATACACAGTTTTTCAGACTACAAATATATTAAAACTCTGGGACCAGATCTTAAATCCTAAGCAGCTTTCATACTACTATGTTCTTTTTTCGCTTACAATGTATTATTTTAGAATTCAATTCTCAAAATGACCTTTGGAACAAATTAACTTATAGCACAATTCTAGTTCCTCTTTCTTTCTCTATAATGTATATTATTATACTAAGCAAGTCTTAGTTTAATTATAAGAACTTTGTGAATCCTTCTTGTTTCAGGTAAGTATTTATTTATTTATTTTGTTTTGCATACCGATATTCTGATTACAATCATACCGGCTTACAACAATATATAAATAAATCATAAAATATGAAATTTAAAACATATATGAATAACTTAATTAAAAACTAACATCAGATACAGATAAAACTAAGAATAAAATTATATAAAATCAAGTTACATAAAATTCACAAACTAAAAATTAGGGCTTCACTTTCACATTTACAGCTTTCAACTTATCCTAAAATTTTATAAATTTTAATTACGCTCACTCTCCAAAACTCTGAATAACCAGGTTTTAAAATCCTTCTTAAAAGTTTGAAAATTAGATTCTAATCTTAGTTGCATTGGTAGCAAATTCCACAATTTTGGTCCGGCCAGTGATAACACTCTCTCACTCTATTCAAATCGGCTGATCTGCGGGATGGAATAGTTAGTAAGCCTTTATTTGCTGACTGTAGTTTACACTGTGGAGTATGGATATGTAGCGAAGCATTTAACCATTCTATTTTATCATTATATAGTGATTTATGTATTAGACATAGTCATTTATTCTGTATTTTGTGGGAAATCGACAGCCAATGCAGATTCATCAACACTGGACTAATAGGATCATACTTTTTTATTCCAGTTAAAATTCTAGTCATCGCATTCTGCAATACTTGCAGGGGTCTGAGGGTACTGGATGGAAGGCCCAGCAGGAGGGCATTGCAATAACCTAACTTACAGGCCGATACAGTAAAGGGCGGCCATGGTTACCCGGTTTTTAACCGCTTTGGACGCATGTTTTGGACGCGTAAGGCGTACCCGCGATTCAGTATCGGCTTTTATGCGTCTTTACCGCTTGCCGAAAAGGACACGTATCCCTTTCCGCCCGCCACATGTATATGACGTTAATGATCGGATTAGCTATTCCCTCCTATACAGTAACGTGCGCCCAAATTATCTCCCTATTAATCAGCTCATTTACCGCGTCTTTAACCTGAATAGTTACCGCCTACCCTGTCCCTGGGGTTAGTGTGGTGTTCAGTCAGCTTCGTACCGGACTGCGGTTGAGAAATGCTCGAAATGCGAGGCCCGCCTTTGTGTGTAGTGGTGCGTGAGCATGCTGATGTGATTGCCCAGAATCCCTAATACTTTTATAATATAGAGAGACTAGCGGATTCGCTCGCCAGCCCTCGGCTTGGACGTCTGAGATTGGGCGCTCAAGGCAGCGGTGCCTACTGCTGCCTACAGCGGTGCCTACAGCAGACGTCCACTGCCTTGAGCGCCCGGCCAGATGTCCAAGCTGTGACCTCGGACATCCAAGGTCGTGGCATCCATGATCGGAGGCACCGCTGCCTTGAGCGCCCGGCCGGATGTCCAAGCTGTGACCTCGGACGTCCAAGGTCGCGGCATCCATGATCGGAGGCACCGCTGCCTTGAGCGCCTGGCCGGACGTCCAAGCTGGACCTCGAACATCCAAGGTCACGGCATCCATGATCAGAGGCACCGCTGCCTTGAGCGCCCGGCCAGATGTCCAAAGTCACGGCTTGGACATCCGGCCGGGCGCTCAAGGCAGCAGTGCCTACAGGCGGGAAGGTCCATGAATGGAAGCCGCGACCTCGGACGTCCAAGGTCGCAGTGTCCGTTCATAGACCTTCCTGCCTGTATCCGGGCATCCATGATCGGAGGCACCACTGCCTTGAGCGCCCGGCCGGACGTCCAAGCCATGACCTCAGACGTCCAAGGTTGCGGCGTCCATGATCGGAGGCACCGCTGCCTTGAATGCCCGGCCGGACGTCCAAGGTCACTGCTTGGACATCCGGCCGGGCGCTCAAGGCAGCTGTGTCTACAGGTGGGAAGGTCCATGAACGGAAGCCACGACCTCGGACGTCCAAGGTCACGGCATCCGTTCATGGACCTTCCCACCTGTATCCAGGCGTCCATGATCGGAGGCACCACTGCCTTGAGCGCTCGGCCGGATGTCCAAGGTCGTGGCTTGGATGTCTGGCCGGGCGCTCAAGGCAGCGGGATCTGTAGAAAAGAACCATCCACTTACCTGGTGGAATGACATTTCAAATGACATTTGTAATGACATTTCAAAGGACAGGTACCAGCGCACACTGGATACTGTATAGGCGCTGCATACCGTTCTATACAGTAAGATGGATTGCGAGCGCCTACCGCTTCATTGACGCGCTTTGGAAGCCGCTTGGATTTGCGTCTAATTTGAATACTGAATCGAGCGGTATGTGAACCAAAATATGCGCGCGGCAAACGAGCGGGCACCCAGCACTGCCGCACTGTTTCTTACGCGTCCTTACTGTATCGGCCGTTAGAAAAGATCGGAGTTTGTAAAACTGTCCTAAAATAATTAAAATGCAATAAGGGCTTTAATTTCTTTAAAATATGTAATTTATTAAAACCGTCTCTGATCATATTAGTAATGGCTTTCTTCATATTTAATTCACTGTCTAAAACTACCCCTAGATCCCTCACATAGTTGACTATATCAAAATCATGTTGCTTAATTCTATAATTCTTAATCATATTATGATCTAGTTTATTACATAAAAGCAAGTTTGCTTACCGTAAACGGTGTTTCCGTAGATAGCAGGATGAATTAGCTATGCTGTCATGGGATCTGTCAATCAGGTCCGGAGGCGGAACTTTACCAAAGCAGAGATTTAGATTTTAGCTCTCTGCGGCTGCGCGTGTGTTCCCGCGCAGGAAAGTAACAGATTCTCCTCAGTCTGTGATTAAGCTGTAGTTTGGAAAGACGGTGACTGACAGGGAGGAGGGTGGGTCAGCATGGCTGAATCATCCTGATTTCTACAGAAACACCGTTTACGGTAAGCAAACTTGCTTTTTCCCATCGATAGCAGGGCTGAATTAGCCATGCTATCATGGGAGTCCCAAGCTCCCGATTACGTTGGTTATGGTATATATGTTTGTACGTGATCATGAAAGTGTGGCATTCACCATGTACAAGAGGATAGAGATTGCAGGATTGCATCAGTGGCTGCTTGTTGATCAAGGCAGTAATGCGATGTGAAGGTTTGGAGTGATGACCATGTAGCTGCCTTACAAATGTCAATGGGTTGTTCATGTTTAAGGTATGCCAAGGAGGCTGCCACTGCTCTAACTTGGTGAGCTTTGGGAACAGAATGTAGCTTTAGTTTTTGTTTGTCGTAGCAGAACTTGATGCACTGTGCTATCCAGCTGGAGATGGTGCGTTTAGCCACCGGTAGTCCAGGTGCTTTTGGGTCGAAAGAGACAAAGAGTTGAGAAACATGGGAGTCCGAGTATGTTCTTTCTTTGTAATATGCTAACGCTCTTTTGCAGTCTAGCATATGCAGTAATTTTTCCCTGTCATTTACATGAGGTTTAGGGAAAAAGATGGGTAGTTCTATGGTCTGATTGAGATGGAATTGAGACACCACTTTTGGTAGGAAGGATGGGTGAGTTCAGAGAATCACTTTTTGGTGATGAAATTGTAAATACGGAGAATAATGGACCAAGGCCTGTAATTCACTGACTCGTTGTGCTGATGTTACTGCCACGAGGAATACCACCTTCCATGTGAGGTATTTAATGTGTGCCGAGTCCATGGGTTCAAACGGGAAAAGCATGAGGTGTTCAAGAGCTATGTTGAAGTTCCATGGAACTGGAGGTTTAGAGATCGGAGGGCAAAGGTGAGTTAACCCTTTGATGAAACGAGATAGTAAGGGGTGATTGGAAATAGGAATATTGTTAAGTGGTCTGTGATATGCCGCTATGGCACTGAGATGGATCCTGTTGGATGAGGTTGCCAGACCAGCTGTGTACAGTGTATGTAGATAATCCATGAGTAACTCAGGTGAACAGTCTAAAAGTGGTACACCGTTAGAAGTGCACCAGGTAGAATAGCGTTTCCATTTATAGCTACAGTTTTTCCTCATTGAGAGTTTCCTGGATTCTAACAAAATGGATTGTGCCGAAGTGGAAAGTCCCTGTTCAGTTGAAAGGAGCCTCTCAATCTCCATGCTGTCAAATGAAGAGATAAGTGTAGTGGGTGTAGAAGCGTTCCTTGATCTTGGAAGACAAGATCTGGGTGATTCGGTAATCGAATGGGGTCCGTGATGGACAGTCGGAGAAGGAAACTGTACCACGGTTGCCTTGGCCAGGCTGGAGCTATGAGTATCAGTTGAGCCTTGTCTGCTATGCACTTCTGAAGTGTCCTTGTTATGAGTGGTATGGGAGGAAAGGCATACAGGAGGCCTGTCGTCCACAGAATGAGGAAGGCATCTTGGGCGATCCTGAACTGACTTGATCTTATCAAGCAGTATTTGTAAACCTGAGCGTTGATCTTGGTTGCAAAGAGATCTATCGCAGGTATCCCCCATTGCATGAAAATGTCTTGGGCTACCTCCAAATTGAGTGTCCATTCGTGAGGATGAAAGATGCGGCTTAGCCTGTCCGCTCTTGTATTTGCTACTCCTGGTAGATAAGTTGCTTGCAGATGTATGCAATGTTGATGAGCATGTTTGAAGATTGTCAGGGTCACCTTGCAAAGGGGCCATGAACCTGACCCTCCTTGCTTGTTGATATAAAACATTGCCACTTGATTGTCTGTGTAGATCATGACTCTGCGGCCCTTTAAGTGATCTTGAAACACTTGTAGTGCATTCTGAATTGCTCGGAGCTCTAATAGATTTATCTGTAGGGACTGCTCAGAGATTGTCCATAACCCTTGGGTTTTGTAAATCTCGAGATGTGCTCCCCATCCCTTGCGAGACACATCTGTGGTTAAGACTGCGTTGTGAGGAGGAGGACTGAATACTGCTCCTTTTGACAGGGTGGAGTGTAGGAGCCACCAAGTTATGTCCTGTTTCATCTCGGAAGTCAACGATAGCGAGTGCTGTTTCCATTGACGTTTTAGTCCCCATTGCAGGCGTCTCATGTGTAGCCTAGTGTTGGGTACTGTGAAGATAGCCGCCGCTATGTGGCCAAGGACTACCAAAATTTGTCTTGCCGACAGCCTTTGAGTATTGTTCAACGAGTAGAGAAGTTGACGTAGTTGTGTTATTCTTTCTGTTGGGAGATATGCCCGATTGCGAAGTGTCCAGGCCTGCTCCTATGAACTGTAGTCATTGTGTTGGTTGGAGATGTGATTTCTGAAAATTGATCACTAGCCCCAATTCCTGTAAGTACTGTATCACCTGTTGGAGGTGATCGAGTAAGATCTCCGGGGTCGAGGCTATTATTAGCCAATTGTCCAGATAGGGAAAGATGGTCATACCCTGTTGTCTGAGATGAGCCACTACCACAACCATGCATTTGGTGAAAACCCTGGGTGCAGCCAATAGTCCAAAGGGAAGAACCTTGTACTGGTAGTGTTGATGGCTGTAGCGAAAGCATAGGTAACGCCAAGAGGATGGATGGATTGGAATATGTGTGTACGCATCCTTCAGATCAATGGAACACATCCAGTCGATGGGTTGAATCAGAGGTAAGATCGATTTCAACGATACCATCTTGAATTTCTCTTTGGTCAGGAATTTGTTCAATTCCCATAGATCTAATATGGGGCGAAGTCCACCCAACTATTTGGGTATGAGGAAGTATGGGGAATAGAACCCTGTTTTTTGGGTTTTTGGGAAAATTCGTCGAATGGCCTGCTGTTTGCGAAGCAAAGCAATCTCCTCCCCCAGTTGTTGTTGGAAGCTTTGGCTCTTCAGAGTGGAAAAGTGAGGTAGTATGGGTTTTGTGGTAAATTGGAGTTGATAGCCATGTCGTACTATTTCTAAAATCCATTGATCGGTTGTTATTTTCTCCCAGGCTGCCAGGCAAGAATAAATTCTGCCAGAAGGTGCTTGATGTAGTGGTGGTGGCTGATTTATTAAAAAGACGGTGTTGATTTTACTGCAGCAGCCTGTTGTTGTGTTTGCTGTCTCTGGTACGTGGTTTACCCCTACGTTGAGACGTGTTGTTTTGTTGCGGCGGCGGACGCTGGTAAGATGGATACGTCTGTGTACGAAAAGATTGATGAGATCTGTAAGGCCTACGATTATAGGATTGTCTATGGGGTAGATTTTAAAAGAAGCGCGATCAGCCTACTTTGCTTGCGCATCAGACTCAAGCAAAAGTACGCTGGATTTTAGTAGATACGCGCGGAGCCGCGCGTATCCACTAAAATCCCTGGATCGGCGCGCGCAAGGCTATTGATTTTGTATAGCCTGCGCGCGCCGAGCCGCGCTGCCTCCCCCCGTTCCCTCCAAGGCCGCTCCGAAATCGGAGCGGCCTTGGAGGGAACTTTCCTTTGCCCTCCCCTCACCTTCCCCTCCCTTCCCCTACCTAACCCACCCGCCCGGCCCTGTCTACACCCCCCCCTTACCTTTGTCGGGGGATTTACGCCTCCCGGAGGGAGACGTAAATCCCCGCGCGCCAGCGGGCCTGCTGCGCGCCGGGCCGCGACCTGGGGGCGGGTACGGAGGGCGCGGCCACGCCCCCGGGCCGTAGCCACGCCCCGTACCCGCCCCCAAAACGCTGCCGACACGCCCCCGGAACGCCGCGACGACCGGGCCCCGCCCCCCCGACACGCCCCCGACACGCCCCCCGCCGAGAACCCCGGGACTTACGCGAGTCCCGGGGCTCTGCGCGCGCCGGGAGGCCTATGTAAAATAGGCTTCCCGGCGCGCAGGGCCCTGCTCGCCTAAATCTGCCCGGTTTTGGGCGGATTTAGGCGAGCAGGGCTCTGAAAATCTACCCCTATGTGTAGATCCCACATAACGACACATGGTTGAGTAGTGAGATTGAGACGTTAAGGATTGGACTTGCTAGAGCTTCCTCCTTTAATTTCCTAACTGTTTCTTGAAACCGTTCTCCGAACAGGTTGTCTCCTGTACACGGGAGGTTCGTCAGTTTCTCTTGTAAATCTTCTCTTATCATACTAGAACGTAACCATGCCATCCTATGGGCTGCTATGGCTGTCGCAGACGCCCTAGAAGATGTTTCAAATGCCTCATATATTGATCGTAGGTGGTGTCGAGAATACTCCTCCATATCATCAAGAGGCGGTGGTACCTGATCAGCCATCGAGGAAAGCATACCTTTTGTGGCTTGTATGCACTCATATAGGTATTGTACCATATAGAATTGATGGTGCATAATGCGGGCATTCAACATTGAGTTATGATACATCTTCCTGCCAAAGTCATCTAAGCACTGGTTGTCTTTACCCGGTGGATAAGAGGCATGCGATTTTGCTTTTTTGAATCTTTGCATTGCTGACTCTATCACAATTGAAGCATGTGGTAATTGTGGTATAGAGTAAGGCGATGTTTTTCTCATACGAAATTTTATATCCGTTTTCTTGGAAACCGCTGATAGAGAATAAGGCGTTTCCCATGACTTCTGCAAGACAGAATTTAATAATTTGTGTGGTGGGAGAGATGTTGGTTCTCTCAGAGCATCGAAAATCTTTAGGAGACCAAAGGTTTCTGACATAGGGTCTATCTCCTTTTGGACCTCCAGATGTAATATCGTGCCCAATTTTTCTAACAATTTTGAGTATGTCAGGTCCTCTGGAGGAGAATATGGATCCTGTGGTTGTTCCTGTGGATCCGATGGGAATCCAGTAGATGACAATGGAGATGTTTGTGGAGATAGAGAATCTATAGGGGTATCTTGCTGTTGAATTGGTGAAATTGGTCGTTTCATCATTGGGGATGCCGGAGGCTCCACCGACGGTTCTCTAGAGGTATGTATATTGTGTTCCAGAGAACTCACAGATAGCTCATTAGACATCTTAAAAGATGATTGAAGAGTTTCATCAAACCCGGTCAATGATTGGGATAATTGAAGAAATGCCTCTTTTGTCTGAGGAGGCACTGCTGTACGACCAGATTGTTTTGGTAGTTGACCTGTTTTAGGTGATACTGTAGGAATTTTAGTGGATGTAGCTGCTATGTCATACTTGTTCCTCATCTTGCCCTCTGTGGTCTTAACAGAAATATCTGAAGATGAAGATGCAGCAGAGGAAGTGATGTGTATTAATTGTCTATGAGATAGGGAATCTACACTTCATGGGTAAGATGACCTAGAAGTGGAAGGGCTCACTGTCTATGTATCTCTCGTGTTCGCAGCTTTTTGATGTGAGTGATGTGATCGCCTATGTTGATGGTGTGACGATGATCCTTATGGGTTCCATCTCCCGACAGTGATCGTCTGATTCGTTTTGACTTCACCTCTGTAGAATTAGAGTCTGAAGAGGTGGAATGAGGTACATGTGGGGACTGATGTCTTCGTTTTACCCCATGTGGTATTGAATGATGTATTTGTTTGGACTTTTGTAGTCCACTGTGCGTCGATCTGTGTGTTGTCGAATGTGCTAATGCCTTCGGCGCCATGTGCGTCGATGTTTTTTGTAAGTTGTGCACGGAAGTCATCGACCCATGCGCTCAGATGGGTTCGGCGCTGAACTTGCTTCTGATGGCTCCAGCGCCGTGCGCGCAGACTACTTCGACACCGTGCACGCAGTCATCTTTGGCGCGTTATGTGCATACGCTTCCTGCGTTGTGCGTGCCGGTGTCTTGTGCGCCGATGATGAATCAGGCACAGAAGTATTATGCGCCAATGGTGATTTGGGCACAGAAGGTACTTTAGGCGCATAAGTCAGCGCTGCAGATTTAGGCGCCGTTGTTTCCTGCGCCAATCGCTGAGGCTCTTTCGGTCCTCTCGGATCCGAAGGCCTATGTCGGCTCGGTAAGTCCTTACCTCCAAGCCTGGAGGATTGAGGATCCCACGATGACGCTCTTTTCTGTTATGGAGCAGCTGTCAATGAGGGACCCGGTGAAGAATGAGCCTCCGATGGCTCGGAAAACATAAAAAGTTCAAACATTTTGTAGGCCCGTTGTTTTTGGGCTCTTGGGGACATTCGAGCACAAAAATCACAATTTTGTAAATTGTGCTCTGGTCCCAGGCATCGGTAACATCAGTCATGGCCATCCGTGACCGACATTACCTTGCCACAGGCACAGGTTTAAACCCCTGCTTTTTTGACATTTCAATAAAATAAGAAATGCTGAGGAGAAGTCAGCACTGCGTGCGATCCCGCTCGCGGAAAAAACAGACTGAGGAGAATCTGTTACTTTCTTGCGCGGGAACACACGCGCAGCCGCAGAGAGCTAAAATCTAAATCTTTGCTTTGGTAAAGCTCCGCCTCCCGGACCTGATTGACAGATTCCATGACAGCGTGGCTAATTCAGCCCTGCTATCAACGGGAAAAAAACATTTTGATATCTAAGTGCTAATTTCATATGTGCATTGAATGGAAGACAAATATATCTCTAATAATTTCAAAGAATGTTCAATTGAATCCTTTACTAGGGATGTGAATCGTTTTTCAACGATTAAAATTATCGTCCGATAATGTTTATATCGTCTTAAATCGTTATAGAACACGATACAATAGAAATTCTAACGATTTATCGTTAAAAATCGTTAAATCGTGTTAGTGCGCACTAACTCGAGTTAGTGCGCACTAACTCCCCGTTAGTGCGCACTAACTCGATTTAGTGCGCACTAACTGAAAATGATACAAATAAACACTTTCCAGGTCACTGAAGGTCAGTTAGGAATGAATATGTGTTCCTATTGGCTGGCTGCCCTCTTATCTATTGATGTTACCAAGGTTACCACTGAGGTGATGGTTGGGGGGGATGGGAAATGGAACTGGAAACTAACGAACACCAACAGAAAATGAAACAAAGTGTTCACACTTCCCAGGTCAGTAAAGGTCACTTAGGAATGAATATGTATGTATGTATTCCTATTGGCTGGCTGTGCTCTTATCTATTGATGTTACCAATATGGTTGGGGGGATGTGAAATGGAAACAGTTGGAAGCTTGACAAAAAAAGTAATGTAATGATCAGCACTCACGTGACTAGAACTTGTTTGTTTATTATTTTTGTTAGCAGGCACCTGAAATGCTAGTGCATGTTGAATTTGCCAATCACTGTGCATTTTAGAAAGGTGGTCCTGGCTGGAACTGTACACAGTTCAAATATATGTAATTGATTGTTGGTAAGTGTATTTTTTAAGTAGCCACACTGGCACAAGTATGTTTACTTTTCCTCCTACTTAACTCACTAGCTCAGCTTTGTAAGAAGGGCTTCTCTGCTTGTGTGTTGTTTTTGTATGGTGTGAGGAGAGCAGAAACATCAGATCTTTATTCAATCTACTACAGTCATCTCTTACAGTGCCCTATCCCTAATACCAGGAGTGTTGTGATCTTCCTGCACACAGTGCCCTAACCCTGATACCAGTCTGAGACAGCTCCCTCCTTGCATTACTAGTGAGAGGCTGGCTTCACAGACAGGGGGGAGCTGCCTGACCCTCACTCCTGACTTCCCCCATGTCCCAGCTAGTGAATGGTGTGTGGGTGAGGGGGGGGGGGAGGATGGTGAAGTCTGAGACAGCTCCCTCCCTGCATTACTAGTGAGAGGCTGGCTTCACAGACAGGGGGGAGCTGCCTGACCCTCACTCCTGACTTCCCCCATGTCCCAGCTAGTGAATGGTGTGTGGGTGAGGGGGGGGGGGGAGGATGGTGAAGTCTGAGACAGCTCCCTCCCTGCATTACTAGTGAGAGGCTGGCTTCACAGACAGGGGGGAGCTGCCTGACCCTCACTCCTGACTTCCCCCATGTCCCAGCTAGTGAATGGTGTGTGGGTGAGGGGGGTGGGGGAGGAGGATGGTGAAGTCTGAGACAGCTCCCTCCCTGCATTACTAGTGAGAGGCTGGCTTCACAGACAGGGGGGAGCTGCCTGACCCTCACTCCTGACTTCCCCCATGTCCCAGCTAGAGAATGGTGTGTGGGTGAGGGGGGGGGGGGGGGGGCTGGGGAAGTCTGAGACAGCTCCCTCCCTGCATTACTAGTGAGAGGCTGGCTTCACAGACAGGGGGGAGCTGCCTGACCCTCACTCCTGACTTCCCCCATGTCCCAGCTAGTGAATGGTGTGTGGGTGAGGTGGGGGGGGGGGGGGGAGGATGGTGAAGTCTGAGACAGCTCCCTCCCTGCATTACTAGTGAGAGGCTGGCTTCACAGACAGGGGGGATCTGCCTGACCCTCACTCCTGACTTCCCCCATGTCCCAGCTAGTGAATGGTGTGTGGGTGAGGGGGGGGGGAGGATGGTGAAGTCTGAGACAGCTCCCTCCCTGCATTACTAGTGAGAGGCTGGCTTCACAGACAGGGGGGAGCTGCCTGACCCTCACTCCTGACTTCCCCCATGTCCCAGCTAGTGAATGGTGTGTGGGTGAGGGGGGGGGGGGAGGATGGTGAAGTCTGAGACAGCTCCCTCCCTGCATTACTAGTGAGAGGCTGGCTTCGCAGACAGGGGGGAGCTGCCTGACCCTCACTCCTGACTTCCCCCATGTCCCAGCTAGTGAATGGTGTGTGGGTGAGGGGGGGGGGGAGGATGGTGAAGTCTGAGACAGCTCCCTCCCTGCATTACTAGTGAGAGGCTGGCTTCACAGACAGGGGGGAGCTGCCTGACCCTCACTCCTGACTTCCCCCATGTCCCAGCTAGTGAATGGTGTGTGGGTGAGGGGGGGGAGGATGGTGAAGTCTGAGACAGCTCCCTCCCTGCATTACTAGTGAGAGGCTGGCTTCACAGACAGGGGGGAGCTGCCTGTCCCTCACTCCTGACTTCCCCCATGTCCCAGCTAGTGAATGGTGTGTGGGTGAGGGTGGGGGGTGAATGGTGAAGTCTGAGACAGCTCCCTCCCTGCATTACTAGTGAGACGCTGGCTTCACAGACAGGGGGGAGCTGCCTGACCCTCACTCCTGACTTCCCCCATGTCCCAGCTAGTGAATGGTGTGTGGGTAAGGGGGGGGGGGGGAGGATGGTGAAGTCTGAGACAGCTCCCTCCCTGCATTACTAGTGAGAGGCTGGCTTCACAGACAGGGGGGAGCTGCCTGACCCTCACTCCTCCGGGGTATTGTGATCTTCCTGCACACAGTGCCCTATCCCTGATACCAGGGGTGTTGTGATCTTCCTGCATGCAGTGCCCTATCCCTATTAATACCAGGAGTGTTGTGATCTTCCTGCATGCAGTGCCCTATCCCTATTAATACCAGGAGTGTTGTGATCTTCCTGCATGCAGTGTCCTATCCCTGATACCGGGATGTGTGCAAGAAGATCACAACACCCCCGGTATCAGGAATAGGGCACTGTGTGCAGGAAGATCACAACACCCCCAGTATCAGGAATAGGGCACTGTGTGCAGGAAGATCACAACACCCCTGGTATTAGGGATAGGGCACTGTGTGCAGGAAGATCACAACACTCCTGGTATTAATAGGGATAGGGCACTGTGTGCAGGAAGATCACAATACCCCTGGTATCAGGGTTAGGGCACAAGTTCTAGTCACATTGACTGATCACATTACTTGTTTTGTCAAGCTACCAACTGTTTCCATTTCCCATCCCCCATATACTGTCAGTAGGAAACTTGGTAACATGAATAAATAAGAGGGCAGCCAATAGGAATACATATTCATTCCTAAACTGACCTTAACTGACCTGAAAAGTGTCAAATTGTATCATTTTCAGTTAGTGCGCACTAACTCGAGTTAGTGCGCACTAATCGGAAAAAACGATTTTTAACGATTTTTTAACTAAAAAATCGTGACTAAGACGATTTTCTTGCCCTGCCACACGATTTCTATCGTTAAGACGATATGGAAAACGATTCACATCCCTATCCTTTACTGGCATAAGCATCTGAACATAAACAGCATAGATTGTACATTTTGTACATATTGTACATATTGTACATTTTGTAAATAGGCTATATGCCACAACTCTATACTCACATTTATATATACAACTGTTGCAAAGTTTCTTATGGTATTTTATTTTATTGTTTAAATTAATTTAATTGTTATCTTGTTACAATGTAAAAATAGGGCAGTTCTCGCCCTATTCAACCTGTTATCTGGAAACCGATGTGATATCTCGATCGAATGTCGGTATACAAAATAAATAAATAAATAAATAAATAAAAATAGATATAGTAAATATTCAAGAAGTTTCAATGATATCAATGCTTTCAGGAAAGTATATTGAGTGTATGTGCTTATAATATGTCCAGTAATAACTAACTCTTACTAAATGTGTTAATTCAGTATTAATGAATCAAACGGTGTTTGCAGTTACCTATGTCTTAATGTACTTTAACAGTTTTCAAATATTTCTCAAATGTTGGTTCACTTAACTATGGTTCCAGCAATGAAGTTGCTTGCAGACAGGGCTTGGGAATGACGATAGCTGGTGTAGCACTGGTACCCTACGATGGCAAGAGGCTTTAGTGGCTGGCTATCGAGACTGATGAGCATTGTTTGTTAGCATGGATAGAACTCTGGACCTTCCTATTCTTGACCACGTTGTCTCTGAAATAGTAGCATTCCTTACTATTTTAATCTTTAACTCAACAAAGGAAACTGTCTCCCTGAGAATGCCAAGCTTCTGCTCTGCTAAATGTTGCTAAATATGAGTCTTTGTTACCTTAATATACTTATATATTTTCTCTAACTCCAAAATAAAAGGATAATTAAGTTCCCTTATCTACTGCATAGCAACTCAGATAACATACACATTTTATATACTCCTTCACTTTCTCACTCTTACTGGCACAGTTCAGAAATTTGTATTGGACTTTAACAGCATTTGACATGTTTTAGGGAAATTATATATAATGGATTAAGATAAAATTTAATTTAATGAAATTGTCTTGAAGACCAAGTTTAAATATGCTAAATCTCTTTAACAGATAATGTACTACGCGGATTTGATAACGGAAAACACTACATCTTGATACTACTAGATCTATCCGCAGCATTTGACACAGTAAACCATAACATACTATTAAAAAGACTGGATGAAATTGGATTACAAAAGAAAACAACTGAATGGTTCACATCCTATCTTTCAAATAGATCGTACCTGGTACAGATAAAAAACACAATATCAGACAAGATCTACCTAAAAATAGGAGTCCCCCAGGGCTCAGCACTCTCAGCGACTCTATTTAACATTTACATGCTCCCCCTCTGCCACCTACTGGCAGGGCTAGGTATCATACACTACATATATGCTGACGACATTCAACTAATTCTACCAGTCGAGGAATCTATTGAGAAAACACTGAACTTTGCAATGTTGTATCTAGACATAATAAAACAACTATTAAACCAAACGGAACTAGCAGTTAACATAGAAAAAACAGAATTCATACACCTTGAACGGAAAAACATAGTAAAAATTCAAAATCCCATCAAACTTGAAAATGATAAATCAGTGGAGTTAACTGATAAAGCTAGAAACCTAGGAGTAATAATAGACACAGAACTCAGCCTTAAGCAACACATATCAATAAAAGAGAAGGTTATGCCAAACTAATGGTACTTAGAAGAATAAAACCCTTGTTAACTCAAGAACACTTTAGTACAGTACTACAAGCACTAATATTTGCTAGCACAGACTACTGTAACACACTTTTATTAGGATTACCATATGCCACAATCAGGCCACTGCAAACACTACAGAACTCAGCTGCCAGAATACTTACTGGAAAAGGCAGGAAAGATCATATCACCCAAACACTTGCGGATTTACACTGGCTCCCAATAGAACAAAGAGTGCAATTCAAAACACTATGCACAATTCATAAACTAATAAATGATGAAAATGCTGACTGGCTAAACACTGCACTATGATTACATGTCCCTCAAAGGAATCTCAGGTCGGCCAATAAAGCACTGCTAACCATACTCTCAGTCAAAACAGCAAAGTTGACCCAAGTTAGAGAGAGAGCACTATCTTTGGCAGGACCATTATTATTGAACACATTACCACTTGAACTAAGACTAATGAAAGAATTAAAACTCTTCAAAAAAAGCCTAAAAACTTGGCTTTTCAAAAAAGCATTTCACAGTGAAGGCACTGAATAACAACAAATGAACACAGCTGAAAGTCACATATATATATAAAAATAAAAATTGATTATTTTATTATTTTACTCATAATTAAATATTAAATTAAAAACAGTATACACATATATGATTATCCCAACAATCATATAAATGGCAACCCCAACCCACTTCTCAATTAGAGTATATTACTGAACTATGTAACCGTAAAATATTGGCACACTATGGATAACTTATAAACCAAACCTATTTCGTGCCTAAATGTAAACCGTTGTGATGGTACATTACTAAACGACGGTATAAAAAAGTTTTTAAATACATAAATAAATAAATTAATTCCTTCAGAAATTATTTTAACCTTTATTCTAAGGATGAAACAGCAATCTTGCAGCAAACTTTATCTACAGGCGTGCAATAACCTTTTCCTGTTACGGCGGTGGCTGCTGTGCTACCGCCTCACCACCAGGGGTCCCTCTAGGGCTGGCTTTCCTGACAGGCCCAGTCCATCTCCTATGTCCACTCTATGCTCTGGGTGTGCCCTCTTAACCCTGCCTGACAGTTGCCTCGGTGCTTCGGCATCGAGCTCACCTGGGCTCCCTGCTCTAGCCTGCCTTGCGTGGCCTTCGGGCCTATCCTTGCCTTGCCTTGCCTTGCCTTGCCTTGCGCGGCCTTCGGGCCCATCCTTGCCTTGCCTTGCCTTGCGTGGCCTTCGGGCCTATCCTTGCCTTGCCTTGCGTGGCCTTCGGGCCTATCCTTGCCTTGCCTTGCCTTGCGTGGCCTTCGGGCCTATCCTTGCCTTACCTTGCCTTGCGCGGCCTTCGGGCCTATCCTTGCCTTGCCTTGCCTTGCCTTGCGCGGCCTTCGGGCCTATCCTTGCCTTGCCTTGCCTTGCGCGGCCTTCGGGCCTATCCTATCCTTGCCTTGTGCGGCCTTCGGGCCTATCCTTGCCTTGCGTGGCCTTTGGGCCTTCTTCCTTGATTTCCATACCTGGCCTACGGGCCTTCCGTGTGTGTGTGTGTGGCCTACGGGCCTTCTGACCTGCCTTGCCCCGCTATTGGTGTGTGGCCTACGGGCCTTCCATGTGTGTGTGTGTGGCCTACGGGCCCTCTGACCTGCCTTGCCCCGCTATTGGTGTGTGGCCTACGGGCCTTCCGTGTGTGTGTGTGTGGCCTACGGGCCTTCTGTCCTGCCTTGCCCCGCTATTGGTGTGTGGCCTACGGGCCTTCCGTGTGTGTGTGTGTGTGGCCTACGGGCCTTCTGACCTGCCCTGCCCTGCTTACTGTGCCCTGACCCAGCCTGGACCCAGACACTGCTGACTGCCGCCTGCCCTGACCCAGCCTGTACTTGACACTGCCACTTGCCGCCTGCCCTGACCCAGCCTGTACTTAGACACTGCCACTTGCCGCCTGCCCTGACCCAGCCTGAACCCAGACTCTGATTCTTGCTGCCTGCCCTGACCCAGCCTGGTACCTGACTCTGTTCGAGCTTCCTGTCTCTCTCCACCTGGAGCCACCCTGCTGGGTGGTGTGCACGACTCCTGTCCGGAGCCCAAGCGTAACAGTATGCCGAAGCCATCACATTTTCCAGGGGAAGAGATAGGTCTGTGTCCTGCCGGTGAGTCAACTTTTCACTAATTCAAGATGCCTCCTTCTTTAAAGTTTTATACCTGCCATTCCTGTCAGACTTTGAATTATCCAAGCTATCAGAACTGTCTAGCCTGTGAACTTGTTGGTCAGGAACACTGGTCATGCAATAACTGCAACAAGAAAAATGTCTCTGTCTATCAGGAGTGTTTGAACTGTCTGGCTCCTAAACCAGGGTGGTGGAAATGCTCCTGTCTCCCGTGTTTGTTACCTCCAGGCAAACCCTGCCCCTGTTGTTCTGCTCTAGGACCAGCTGTGCAATTAGAAAAAGCTATCAGCTCTCCTAACCAGTATTCTGTTTCTGGCTCAATTAAAACAGACATTTTTGCTGGCAGTTTGTGGGTAGAAAAACCCAGGACTTACCTGGCCAAGAAGGCTTCTGTGAGACCAGTGCTAGAGCCTCGGGAACAGGTTTCTCTACAACGGAGAGAGCTGATTAACTCTAGCAGGGCTCAGCTTCCCACAGCTGCCAAGTGGACACTAACGAGCACCTTCCCTAGACGTCCTAGAACTGCCTGTGCCTTCTCTAAACTGCTCCTCCAGAAACAAAATCAGGAGCATCAGACTTTGGCTCGAGGTATCAAGCCCACGGCAGTACAATCTGTGTCTTCCATGCACACTACCTTTAACCATGCTACTCTGCCATCTGAACCTGCTGCACTACCCCGAGAAGAGCCTGAGTCTGCTGAACCGGCCCTGCTGCCGTCCTCGGAGGGGTCCGCACCAGCCCTGCTGACAGACTTTCTAACTCTGCCATCTGAGCCTGCCGAACCGGCCCTGCTGCCGTCTTCAGAGGGGTCCGAACCAGTCCTACTGACAGACTTCCTGAGTCAGCCATCGGAGTCTGCTGACCTGGTCCTGCTGCCACCCCGGGAGGGGTCCATACCGGTCCTGCTGCCACCCCTGGAGGGGTCCATACCGGTCCTGCTGACGCCCCGAGAGGGGTCCGAGCCCGCTTCATCGCCCCGAGAGGGGTCCGAGCCTGCTTCATCGCCCCGAGAGGGGTCCGAGCCTGCTACAACGCCCCGAGAGGGGTCCGAGCCTGCTACAATGCCCCGAGAGGGGTCCGAGCCTGCTTCATCGCCCCGAGAGGGGTCCGAGCCTGCTTCATCGCCCCGAGAGGGGTCCGAGCCTGCTACAACGCCCCGAGAGGGGTTCGAGCCTGCTTCATCGCTCCGAGAGGGGTCCGAGCCTGCTACAATGCCCCGAGAGGGGTCCGAGCCTGCTACAATGCCCCGAGAGGGGTCCGAGCCTGCTTCATCGCTCCGAGAGGGGTCCGAGCCTGCTACAATGCCTCGAGAGGGGTCCGAGCCTGCTACAACGCCCCGAGAGGGGTCCGAGCCTGCTACAACGCCCCGAGAGGGGTCCGAGCCTGCTACAATGCCCCGAGAGGGGTCCGAGCCTGCTTCATCGCCCCGAGAGGGGTCCGAGCCTGCTACAACGCCCCGAGAGGGGCCCGAGCCTGCTACAATGCCCCGAGAGGGGTCCGAGCCTGCTTCATCGCCCCGAGAGGGGTCCGAGCCTGCTTCATCGCCCCGAGAGGGGTCCGAGCCTGCTACAACGCCCCGAGAGGGGTCCGAGCCTGCTACAATGCCCCGAGAGGGGTCCGAGCCTGCTCCATCGCCCCGAGAGGGGTCCGAGCCTGCTACAATGCCCCGAGAGGGGTCCGAGCCTGCTTCATCGCCCCGAGAGGGGTCCGAGCCTGCTACAACGCCCCGAGAGGGGTCCGAGCCTGCTACAATGCCCCGAGAGGGGTCCGAGCCTGCTTCATCGCCCCGAGAGGGGTCCGAGCCTGCTACAACGCCCCGAGAGGGGTCCGAGCCTGCTACAATTGCCCGAGTAGGATCCGAGCCTGCTGTACTGGCCCAGCTGCCGCCCCTGGAGGGGCCTGTACCGGTCTTAATGCCGACCTTGGAAGGGTCCGGACCGGTCCTACTATCGCCTCAAGAAGGGTTACGGACTATTTCTCTGCCCCAGGTGGGGTTTGTGTTCCCCTTGTCACCCCAGGAGGGGTTATGGAAATCTGCACCGCCTCTGCTACCCCAGGAGGGGTCTAACCCTGCCGCCTTGTCCCAGGAGGGGTTATGGACTATTTTTCTGCCCCAGGTTGGGGTTGTGTCTGCCTTATCACCCCAGGTGGGGTTATGGACTGCCTTATTTCCTCGGGAAGGAGTTGACCCTGCCGCATCACCCCCGGAGTGGTCTCCCGGTATTCTTGATTACCTCCTGCACAGATGGGATCCAGGAGGAGGGGGAAGCCTTGAGGGAGGGGTACTGTTACGGCGGTGGCTGCTGTGCTACCGCCTCACCACCAGGGGTCCCTCTAGGGCTGGCTTTCCTGACAGGCCCAGTCCATCTCCTATGTCCACTCTATGCTCTGGGTGTGCCCTCTTAACCCTGCCTGACAGTTGCCTCGGTGCTTCGGCATCGAGCTCACCTGGGCTCCCTGCTCTAGCCTGCCTTGCGTGGCCTTCGGGCCTATCCTTGCCTTGCCTTGCCTTGCCTTGCCTTGCGCGGCCTTCGGGCCCATCCTTGCCTTGCCTTGCCTTGCGTGGCCTTCGGGCCTATCCTTGCCTTGCCTTGCGTGGCCTTCGGGCCTATCCTTGCCTTGCCTTGCCTTGCGTGGCCTTCGGGCCTATCCTTGCCTTACCTTGCCTTGCGCGGCCTTCGGGCCTATCCTTGCCTTGCCTTGCCTTGCCTTGCGCGGCCTTCGGGCCTATCCTTGCCTTGCCTTGCCTTGCGCGGCCTTCGGGCCTATCCTATCCTTGCCTTGTGCGGCCTTCGGGCCTATCCTTGCCTTGCGTGGCCTTTGGGCCTTCTTCCTTGATTTCCATACCTGGCCTACGGGCCTTCCGTGTGTGTGTGTGTGGCCTACGGGCCTTCTGACCTGCCTTGCCCTGCTATTGGTGTGTGGCCTACGGGCCTTCCATGTGTGTGTGTGTGGCCTACGGGCCCTCTGACCTGCCTTGCCCCGCTATTGGTGTGTGGCCTACGGGCCTTCCGTGTGTGTGTGTGTGGCCTACGGGCCTTCTGTCCTGCCTTGCCCCGCTATTGGTGTGTGGCCTACGGGCCTTCCGTGTGTGTGTGTGTGTGGCCTACGGGCCTTCTGACCTGCCCTGCCCTGCTTCTGTGCCCTGACCCAGCCTGGACCCAGACACTGCTGACTGCCGCCTGCCCTGACCCAGCCTGTACTTGACACTGCCACTTGCCGCCTGCCCTGACCCAGCCTGTACTTAGACACTGCCACTTGCCGCCTGCCCTGACCCAGCCTGAACCCAGACTCTGATTCTTGCTGCCTGCCCTGACCCAGCCTGGTACCTGACTCTGTTCGAGCTTCCTGTCTCTCTCCACCTGGAGCCACCCTGCTGGGTGGTGTGCACGACTCCTGTCCGGAGCCCAAGCGTAACATTTCCAGCTTTAAAATGACTTTTGTTTTTGGAAATTTCAGCTAAAGTATACCTAAAATTTATTTTGGGTGTATATTTTATAGTGTCACATTAAGATTATCACATTCAGAAATTTTCTTTCATTCAACTAACTACAAAAGCTGAAAAATGACTGCAATTCAGCTATTCCTTACTTTTAAACTGACTAGAAAAAATGTCTTACCTTTGCCAGTGCTAAAAATATTAACATCTCACACTCACTCCCATTCACTCTTAGCTAATGTTAGCTAAGTATTTCTGTGGTGTTTTTCACTGTATAAGGTCTTAAATGATAGAGTTTAGCAGCGCAGATTCTCCCTCTCATTTGTCCAGCTCAGAATTATTACCTGACAAAACTGTCACTGACTGGAATACTAAAGAAATATTACTGTTTTGATGATGTCACCAAGAAAAGAAGTGCCTGTCCCACCTGGGATAGCTTTTATAACATCAAGGATCCCCACCAAAACTCCTTGGTTCAGGTGATCAATATAAGAAAAAATGATTAATCAATTCAAATTTCTTTTCAAAGATATAATTTTATATCATTATACGAGGCAAGATGGAGGCAATTTTTTCTGCACACTTCTCGGTTGTTTCAAACTTGAGGCAGGTGTTCATTTCTGAGAGTAAAATGTGTGGCTTGGCCGCACATTTTACTTTCAGTATCCCAGGTAACTGACTAATAGGCTCATCAACATGCATTTGCATGTGACGAATGCTATTAGTTTTCGAGGCACTATTACCTTTTACAGTATAAGGGGTAATACTAGTAGCGCATCGAAAACACACATCCAAACTGTATTATATGGTGTGCTCGGCCAAGCACACCATATAATACACAAACCTGCTAAATTGTTTTATTATTGCTCACCAATATAGCTTATAAAGATTTTGCCAGAATCCAGCCTGGAGTCTGTACTCTGGCTAGTCCTGACTGCTTGGCAATGCGCTCCCCCTTTCCTCTCTGCCTTCTAATCCATGATAATCTCAGGGCATCTGTAAATTAAAAAATTCCCAGGTATGGAAAGGGGGATTTTTTAAAATTCTGCATTAATTTTCATCATTGGGTGCTATTCTGTTCATTAGAGAGACAGAGACTGAGACTATCTACAAGGCCCTCACGGTAGGGAAGTATTTATATCTCTATAGGAGGGCCATCTAATAGGGCAAGGTGAGGTGTTGGTTGTAGTTTAGGGTTTAGGGGCCAGATTTGCATGTAGAGTGAGACATACGAACAGCACAGTACACCTTGGTGAAGATTTGACGTCATTTGGAGTGAAGAAAGTCTCAAAATTAATTAGACTTTCCTCACTCCAAATGACGTCAAATCTTCACCAAGGTGTACTGTGCTGTTCTTAAGTCTAAATCTACATGCGAAACTGGCCCCTAAACCCTAAACCACCACCAACACCTCACCTCGATCTATTAGGTGGCCCTCCTATAGAGATATTAATAGGTGCACACAGTGAGGCCCTCCCCTGAGGCTCTCTCTCTCCCCCCCTCTCCCCCCAGAAATGTCCAAAATGCAATTTCAAAAATGTATCGTGAATAGAATTATGGCCATTTAGAGCATATAGCACAGCCTAGCACCAGGAAAAAAGTGGTTATTTCCAGCATTAAAACCATGTGATAGCATGTGTTATACTATCGTACGATGTGATATTGTCCCTAATTTAACTAAATCCTGCCCAAACTCCTCCCCATTCCCACCCAACCCCAAAAATTTGCATTCACACCATGCATTACCATACTTTTCACATGCATTATGGCAGAAACGCCATAACGCATTTTGATGAATGATGGGGCTGGCTTGATGACATTGTTTCAAAGTTTCCTGGGTGATGCCATGATGTTTATATCATCTCCCAGTCGCAGCTTGGGTGTAATTTCATAGGCGTATGGCAAGGGCTGCCTGTAGAGCAAGCCTAAAATAGTACAGCTGTTTATTGTCATCTCTTTTTTGGGGGGGTAGTGAAAAAATGTTTCCATTGTTCAGACTGTAATGGCAGAGCATTAAAATATGCATTAATGTTGATATTATAATAATGGTAGAAAAATACCATTAGATTTTAAAAGGTCTATGCACGCCAAAGCCAGGAGATACACGTGTCTCCGGCCAGTGCACGCCATGCGGATTTTAAAAAAGTGGCCATGTACACGCATACCCCCCAGAACGCACACAAATGCAAAAGACCAAAAAATGGACAGTCTGCCGAGGTTCCTTACTGTATAACTTTACTTCTGTTATGGAGGAAGTGTAAGTAGAAAAACAAAAAAACTAGGCTACTCAGCAGGGTTTCAAGGGTCAAGGCAGGTAGGATAAAAGAAAGGCTAGTTAGCTGGGGGGGGGGGGGGGGGGAGGAAGTCTTATCGTTTAACTGGTGGGAATAGACTGGGGAAATGGGCATTGCCGTTGGCTCACATATCTTACAAAATCCCCCCACTTACATAGATGAGGCATTTGCGTATACCCATATAAAAATGTACACACATGTATGCACATTCTGTCGATTTTATAACATGCATGCATTTATGTGCAAATGTTATAAAATGGACGAGTCTATGTGCGTGTGCCGGCAAACTTGTGTATGTGAGTCCATGCACCAGAATGAAAGTTACCATCTAAGAGTCCTTGAAGAATGAGTCTCATAACAGGAGAGTAAAGGAAGGAAGGAGGAAGGGTGGGAGAGCTGGGAAGTTGGAGATCTAATTCATTGTTATTTTATTCTATAGTAACTTGGCGATGGATAAGAGCTCACCATCATTAAGAGTCTGTATCTGTATTAAAAAAAGCAATAAAAAAAGATTTAAAAATAAAATATGCATTAAAGAAAGTGCTGGATATTATTATGTGATGTAGCTGTATGCTTCACAACATTGTTCTGAGACTGCACGTGCTGGATGAAGTTGATGCCAACCTGCTGCCTGATCCCTCATTTGCCCTTCTGCAGCTGATGACTATGATATTATGAGGGGGAACGAGGTCTGTCAGAAGGTCATAGTGGACTACTTCTCATGTAAGTTATGCAGCTATTTTAATAACAAATTATACCCAGTGTCTTTGAATGGGACTATGCTATGGATAGTCTCCAAGCAACTTGGGGGATTTTCTCCAGTGTGACAACTATCAGTGACTGCTTCCACCCCCGCCCCCTAAGAGTGCAGCAGTTGGAAAGGAATGGTTGCTTGAAGAACTGAACATTCCTGTGCTCATTTTTGTCTATACTTGTAATTCAGGATGAATTAGCCATTACATGTGGATGATGCCATTTGGCAGCACCGAACGGACCTGTTTCTCCAAGCTGTAGAGCTCTGAGCTCTACTGAACATGTGTGGGAGTTCCCGCATGGACGTTGCCTTGTGAGACTCCTTAGTAACTTAGCTAATCTATCTGTGTAGTCAACTCTCCAGGGAGATGAGCAGGTATTCCATCCCGCTATCTATGGAAAATATGCTTTTTCTGTCAATAAGCAGGCTGAATTAGCCATTACATGTGGGAAGGCTCAAGCTGAGGGTTGTAGCAGAATGATTACTTAGTAAGCAACCTGGATTGAGTGTGGACTGCAACAAGAAAAGATTTCGTAAAACTGCTTGTTCAAATCTACTGTCAGCTCTTGTTGTATTAACTAGACAGTAATGGAACACGAAAGTGTGGATCGAGGACCATGTTGCAACTTTGCAGATATCCTCAATGGACACCTCTCAGAAATAGTCAATAGAGGAAGCCATGGCTCATATTTGATGAGCCGTGACAGAGTCTGTAAGTTGAAGTCCAGCCAAGGTATAGCAGTGATGAATGCAATCTGTTATCCAATTGGATAAATTTATTTTTGTAACTGCAAGTCTCAGGTGGTTAGGGTCATAGGAGGCAAAGAGCTGGTTTAATTGATGATGAGGCTGAGTACACCAAGGCACAATTGCAGTCTGGTGTATGGAGAGCGTTTTCATCTGCATGTGAATAGGGTCTTAGGAAAAAGGTAGGAAGTACAACTGATTGATTTATATGGAAAGCTGCGACTACTTTTGATAGAAACTTTGGGTAAGTTCAGAGAACCAACTAGTTGTGACAGAATTGTAAATATGGAGGGTAGTGGATGAGCGCTTGAAATTCACTAACCCGTGCCATCCGGGTGTCCCCCCCGGGGAAACCAGTGGTGAACCGAGGTGTGCCACAGCACTTAACCGTAGGAGTGGAAGAGGAAGGGGCCACCAGCTGAGGATCTGACCTGACCGGAGTGGACAAAATGGAGGATTGCGCCTGAAGAAAGGCTTATAAACCTTGAAAAAACTCCACCCAAGAAAAAGCAGCTAGTACTGGAGCGGGCCCAACTGAACTGCCATCTCCTGCAGAGGAGCCAGTCAAGGGAGTACCAAGATCTGGTGTACTTCCACCCAAAGCTGTAATCAGACCATCTTAGGAATGAGAGGATCCAAGCTTAGCAAAATCTAGTGAAAGACAGATCAGGCTAAGAAGCCCTAATATGATAGGCCACACAAAGAGAAAGGTGCATAGACTTCTTGTTTACTGGCGCCATGAGTGGCGGTAACTGTGCATTCAAACAGCTTGTACTTAAAGTTGCACGCACAAATTATAGGCACCCCAGCAATAAGCATGGCAAGGCACACACACTACTAGTGCGCCCCACTGAAGCATATCACCATGCACAAAAAGTTATGCACGCAAAGGTCGCGCCTAGCACAGCGCACAACACATGTGCAGAGCCGACACACTGCATACACTGATATCCTATAGAGGGCAGTAAAGTACGCACAAGTGTGCATGAAAAAGCTGCTGCGGCCTACCACACAGTGCGCCGAGAAAAGCCCACCTGGGCCGCTCAACCCGCCAGTTCCCCTAATCCCAACGGGAGCGGGAATGATGTTGGGATGGCGTGCCAAGCACGGAGACGAAAGGAAGGCCTAAAACCCCTTCTCTGTAGCTAAAAGTACTAGGTTTTTTAAAAAATGTTTAAACTTACTGGAGCTAAGCGCTTACCGGCTGAGTACAGAGATGGTGTCCAGCACGGCAGGAGAGGGCATCTGCTGGCGCTGCTGTGCTCGGTCTTCTGCACCTGCTGCCTTTCAGTTGTATAAGCAGCTAAGTTCATACTGTGAACCGGCTACCAGACCAAGGCACACTTCTGAGGGACCACGGAAATCACCTCAGGAATTCTCAAAGGGGAGGGACCTTTAGATATCACTGCAGGAGAGCGGGGCTTTCATTTCTCAATATAAAACTCTTTCAAAATTCACAGCAATCCTATAAGGAGATGCACATCCCTGGAGACGGAGTATACCAGCAGGCTGGGGACACTGCAGGAGCATATATAATGTGACGTCAGCTTGCTCCATCTCCATCTGCTGGCAGGGGAGCACAACTCACTAGTCCTGAGTCCATTTGTCTAAACTGGAATTATTTATATAGCATAGACTTTCCTTTCCCTTTCCAAAAAGGCAATAGTCTTTGCCATGTGTCTTATCTTTTTCCCTAGATTTTGGAAATCTTTCTGTACTTAATGGACACCATTTCTATTGAAGTTGTTGGTTCCCAGATGGATGATAACATTCATTTCAAAGTTCCTACTTTCTTTTATAATGGCTTTGACTACCTAGTTTGCATTTCTATTAGCTGAGGATTCTGGAAGGCATTTAACTGTTTTATCACCATCAAAATGAGCTCTCATATTGGTTCCTCTGATCCAAGTTTCCCAGCAGAAGCTTTCTTTTATTACATTTGATCCCATTGAAGGGTTTCTGGATGCATTGGGTGTCTTTTCTTTCAGACATCACTTCAAATTATAGTGCTATGGTTTCTGCATTTTCCAATGCAGAAAGGCATTATATAGAGGTAATAGTGGGGAGAGTGGGTGTGTCTTCATCTGTTATCCAATTATTCCTGGGTTTCTGAATCCCAGATGTTTGACATCTCTGTGGGAGTGGGGATTGATTACTCCCACTCCCAACTCCCTGCCCCCTTCCCTCTGCTATTCTTCCTCCACCCACTTCTCCCCCATGCTCCAGCTTCTCTTTGCCCACACACTCTCTTCACTATCTACCTCCTTCTCTCCTCTATACCTTCTCCTCCTGCACCATCTGTCTTCCCTGATTACTTTCAATTGACAACCATCATTCACCTCCTAGTCCCTTATCATTCATCTGGCCTAGAGAGTCGGTCACTCACAGACTCGTAACCCATCTGGCACATTCCATATTGACACCAGTTACACACATCTACTCCTCTCTTGGAGAAACCTAAACTATACACAGACAGCTCATGCCTCATTAAATTAGTTAGTCTATAAGGTGGCACCTGCCTTGTGTAATTTTTATTCATAGACTGAAACACAGACCAACTGTTATAGTTTTGTAGGCAATTGTGAACCCCAGGCCGAGATAAGAGATGTCTCCGCCCACAGGGAGAAGCCCCATGAGCCTCACAGTCGGTAGGCGTGGTCTCAGCGACGTAGGACACATCTGTGAGAGCGACTTTATTAGAGAGAGAAGACATAACCCGAGGAGCGGGAAATGTAATAACACTGTTCTTGAGTAATGGATATAGTCAGGGTGATACTGTAGAAGAGAAGGTCCGGTAGTGGCCTGCAGTGCGGGGTATGCCGAGGATGACTGTACTGTAGGAGACGAGGCAGATAGGTCTTGAGGTATAGGAACCAAGCAGAGGATCTTTGAGTAGCTGCAGCAATACCCTTTAGCTCAGGATAGGTGAAAGCGATAATGCTGAAAAACGGTAGTGGCCCGAGGCACAGGGTACACCGTGGAGAGTTCAGCAATGTTGGTATCGTAGAAGACTGAAGAAGGTACTCACATAAGGAAGTCTCATAAGAGAGACCCAAGGATCGGGTCAGGAGAAGTCCAAGTCAGGAAGGCCCTCCGAGGAGCGGATAGCCAAGACACGGAAGGGCCCCCGTGGAGCGGGTACCCAGAGCGTCCGAATGCCACAAGGAGATTCTGGAACAGAAGATCACAAGTGGAGCAGAATTTAACAACTCCTTGCTAACTCTTCTTAGCAATGGGCCGTTCAGCTTAACTACACCAGCGGGTTGATGTCATCGGGAGGGGTGCCCCTGAGGTTCCCGCCGTGATGTATACAAAAGGAGGCCCTGCGCACACGCGCGCCTAGGTGATGCCGGAAGTAAGATGGCGGTCGGCAGTGCCACGCCGTCTTGGGGACGCCGAGGTCAGCATTGGTTAGCGGAGGCCGCAATTCTCCCAATGATTGACGGTGCAGGGGAAAAAGAGGTGAGCATAGAGGTCACAGCCGCCTGCGACCGACGGGCGCAACACCAACAAACACTGCCACCCGACTGATACACTCAAGAATACCTACAAAAAATCTAGAGATGACAAACAGCAAGGTTAAACATACAAGACAGAACGACGCAGCAATCCGCAATCACAAAAAAGCACAATAAACCAAACATCTCTCTGTAACAAGGCCTATGTGCTTAGCTCCCCACACTACAGCCAATATGACCCCTTCTGTTGAGGCTGCCTTTTATATAGTTCTCATGTTTACTGCATTTTTCACAGCACTCGGGTATAAAGCATATTTTGTGCATGTAAAACATATTTATTTATTTATTTATTTATTTATTTATTTATTTATTTAGAGTTTTTATATACCGGCAATCATGAAAACATATCTTGCTGGTTTACATCGAACAGGAGTGCATTATATACAAAAACTAGAACTGTGGGGTCCGAAGGTACAGTTACATTTAACAAGGGTAGCCGAACTAGGAGAAGGAAGAAGAGAGGAGAGAAAAGAGATGGTTAAACAATATACAATTTAAATATAGTATACAAAATAAATGTTATATACAAGAGGAATGGTGTTTTAGGAGTCATTGGAATGTGTCATTGGGTTGTGTCCGGAAATGCTTGTTTGAATGTTCTGCAAACATTGGGTCCACTATTCAGTGCTGGCCAATTAAGTAACTTAGGGGGTCATTTTCAAAAGCGATCGTACACGAAAAGTCCCTTTTCGCGTGCAATCACTAAATGGGGGCAGAGTCGCCCCGGAAGAAGAGGAGTCGGGACGGCATCGGGGCCGACTCTGTGGAGACATTGCTGGCGGTGAAAAGTAAGGACCCTTATCGCTGCCAGTTTCTCGCTGAATAACTACACCTTTTATGATGTAGTTATTCAGTGCAAAAGCCGGCAGCCAGCGCACCGTAGTGGTGCGTTGGCTGCCGGCTTTCGCAGGCCTGCCCCCCCGCTTCACCCCCCACCCCTCGTTACTGCCAGATATGACTAATCCAGCAAAGTTTTGATATATATTTAGCAGCAAGGCAAAGCTGCTGAATATACACGTATATGAGGGCATTTAGCTGGATAAGTCTACCCAGCTAAGTTTAGACTTGTTCTATGAGGCGCCTAAACTTAGATGTAAACTTATGCGTCTAACTCTGAATATCGGTATATTTGGGCATTTTTGCATGAGCATCGCTTTTAAAATCAACCTGAAAGAGATCAATTTTAAAAAAGTGTTGCTTGCGCATATGTGAGCCACGTGCAAGCAACACAGATTTTTAAAAGCTGTAAATTACGCGCATATGTACCTGTGCGGTTGTGAGAAATAAGGGGACAGAAAAAGGGCATAGCATGGGCATTCCAGGGCAGGGCCAATAATTATGTGCGTAACTCCATATTTTAAAACTGAAACTGCAGCACATGTAGGCTAGATATCTGTGTAACTTTACTGCTGCTCCTGATGAGGAGAAAGCCTGTAGATCGAGTTTTAAAGCTTATAGAACAGGGTGAGAAGTCCGCTTCAACTGTGTTCCGTGCAGATGAAGAACCAGAGCGGTCTGAAAGATTTTGACTTAATTGGACAAACTGATGGACTAATTGGAAAACTGGGAATGTGCCTCGCGTGAGCAGGTTTTAAAATCCACCTATATATACACACACACATAAAAGCCTACAAAGTCTTAGGGAAGACACACGTGCCCTAGATGTGCTCTAGTAACTTCTTAAAATTATAATTCTTACGCGCTGTTGGTGTATTCTAAAATATACACGCAAATGCGCGCATGATTTAAAATTCCAGTGTCTGTTCGCTCACTTGCGCACTCATTAAAATTACCATCATAACTTAGAAGAGGGGGTTTTGGGGGGCCACTTCAGTTGAAGTTTCCCTGTAAATATGTTGTTAAGTTCCAAGGGCTGGATATATGATCCCATACAACTTGCAGGCTTTTTGCAGACTAGATCTGTTGTATCTTGTTAATGCAGTCTAAACTGGACTTAATTATTATTGGCTTGTTTTTCTTCTTCCTTTTATTTTTCTTCTTAAAGTCTTCCCCCTATGTGGTCTAGAAATCAGAATCAAATGTTTTTTCTCTTTCTTTCTTAACTTTACCTAATTCAATTAGGGGCGGATTTTAAAAGCCCTGCTCGCGTAAATCCGCCCGGATTTATGCGAGCAGGGCCTTGCGCGCCAGCGCGCCTATTTTCCATAGGCCTGCCGGCGCGCGCAGAGCCCCGGGACTCGCGTAAGTCCCGGGGTTTTTTGTCGGGGGCGTGTCAGGGGGCGTGGCCGATTGACGCGGCGTTTTGGGGGCGGGACGCAGCGTTTTGGGGGCGGGCCTGGGGGCGTGGTTTTGGCCTGGGGCAGTCCGGGGGCGTGGCCACGCCCTCTGGAACCGCCCCCGGGTTGTGTCTCGGCGCGCCAGCGGCCAGCTGGCGCGCGTGGATTTACGTCTCCCTCCGGGAGGCGTAAATCCGTGGACAAAGGTAGGGGGGGTGGGTTAGGTAGAGGAAGGGAGGGGAAGGTGAGGGGAGGGTGAAAGAGAGTTCCCTCCGAGGCCGCTCCGATTTCGGAGCGGCCTCGGAGGGAACGGAGGCAGGCTGCGCGGCTTGGCGCGCGCTGGCTGCCCAAAATCGGCAGCCTTGCGCGCGCCGATCCTGGATTTTAGCAGATACGCGCAGCTACGCGCATATCTACTAAAATCCAGCGTACTTTTGTTTGCGACTGGTGCGCCAACAAAAGTACGCGAACGCGCATTTTTTAAAAATCTATCCCCAATGTTATAGATTACTGTATTTTTCTTAAGAAGTATCTCGAAGGTATACATTGAGATTGAAAATAAAGAATTAAAAAAAAAAATTTCTGCATGCTAGCTCTATGCAAAAAACTGTGCAGGTTTTAACACCATAGTAACACTTTTTTTTTTTTTTTTAACACCATAGTAATTTTTCATGCCATTAGTTGACTGCATCAGGAATAAAATCCTTTTTTTTTTCAGCACACAAGAAAGGAAGATGTGCCCTGAAGCTCAGCACACATTTTCTATTCATGTCTTATTACTTCAAACTGAATATTTGGCAGGACATAGGCTGACACAGCCTGGCATCAGCTGTATTTTCAGAGTGCCTTTTAATGTCCCCTTGAAATAATAGACAAGATCCTACAAAGCACAGCACTGCTTTTCTCTCTCCCACTCTGGCAAACCGCTTTTCTTATCATATATTCACTGCTGCTATGGTTAAACCTTAAGTGAAGTGTCCTTAGCACAGATTGATTTAATGAAACAATATGAAATAAAAAGCCCTGTGCCAGGGATTGTATTAACAACCTCTCAGCACATTAACATAATGGAAGAAAAACAATGGAAGGAGACAGAAGTAAGGACATATAAGACAGATAAACATTCTGAGAGGAGATATCCAGAGGGTTAGCAAAATGTTCTGCATAAGAAGTGGGCCCTAGAGATATGGGGATGGGGGCAATTTTCAAAGTCATTTATGCAAGCAAATTTATCTGGGTAAAAATGTCTCTCTGAAAGCTGCCTCCCTTGGACTGGCTAAAAGTACACACGGTACCACACTATGCATGCTTTCAGCTGCATTTGGGAGAGGTGTTCCCAGGAGCAGGTTTTGGGCAGGCTCAGACAATAAAGTGCAGAGATTGTATTTTCAAAGGCAAGCGCATTATTTTCCATAAGAATTCTACTTGCACAAAAAAGCAGGTGCAAAATTCCCCAAAAAGGGTTAGATGGTGATCTAAGCATTTCTTCTGCCTCTCCCCCACTAAACATTCAGGCCAAAAGAGACAGAATCCAACCCCCCCTCCTACAACCCAAATCTGATAGGTGGATTTACTAAGCAACAATACAGTGAAGTATATCGTGAGTTAAACAGTATGTACCGCGCGTTAAATGGGTTTTATCGCGTTATTGCCATATCGCAGTACTATCAAGCAATAGAACCAAAGATATCCTTCCCCTATGGAAATATGATGGGTGAAGGCAGGACAGACAGACAGCTCAAGAGAGACCCTGCCTGGGACATAACATTGGAGAAAGGTTCTGGATAGACTACAGCCTGAGTAGACTACCTTCCTCAGCAAGGCATGAAATCATAAAGAGACATGGTGCAGTTGGAGAGGCCTACGTAGAGGAGGCTGCTAGGAGACCAAAAGATCCTTAAATAGAATTAGGGGGAGGGGGGGGGGGCGCAAATCATGGACCCCCTACCATAGACTTCTAAAGCCTTTGGCTAATATTCCTGGGGGAATTCTGTACAAAAAATATTACAAATTCTGCACACAATATATTAAAATTCTGCAGACCTTTTGTTCAGATAAAGCAAAATTGCTTACCTTGTAATAGGTGTTATCCCAGGACAGCAGGATGTAGTCCTCACATATGGGTGACATCGGTAATGGAGCCCTATGTACGGAAAACTTCTGTAAAAGTTTCTATGAAACTTTTGACTGGCACCAGAGTGCCTACTGAGCATGCCCAGCATGTCATGATATTCCCTGCCACAGGGGTCTCCCTTTAGTCTTTGTTTGTAGCAAATAGCGTTAGCCAAAAATAAAACAATAAAACGTATCGGACCCAACTCCGCGGGGTGGCGGGTGGGTTTCGTGAGGACTACATCCTGCTGTCCTGGGATAACACCTATTACAAGGTAAGCAATTTTGCTTTATCCCAGGACAAGCAGGATGCTAGTCCTCACATATGGGTGATTAGCGAGCTAGAGGCTGATTCATTCGGTGCTGAAACGACTGTAAGGTATTGTTATTGGAATGAATCAGTCGAAATCCCAGCAGGTTGGATGAAGAAGGAGTTGGGGTTAAACTGGAAACAAGTTCTTTAAGACAGATTGTCCATATGCTGAATCTTGTCTTCCCTCTTTGTCTAGACAGTAGTGAGCTGCAAAGGTGTGAAGAGAACTCCATGTTGCTGCTTTACAAATGTCCAGAATAGGTACAGAGCGAAGGTGTGCTACTGAGGTTGACATTGCTCTGACTGAATGTGCGTTTACTCGCCCTTGGAGAGTAAGGCCTGCTTTTTCATAACAAAATTGTATGCAATCTGCTAGCCAGGTTGACAGAGTATGCTTACCCACTGCTTTACCTGGTTTGTTTGGATCATAGGACACAAACAGCTGATTTGATTTTCTTTGGGCTGCAGTGCGGTTTAAATAGAAAGATAACGCACGCTTACAGTCCAAAGTGTGTAAGGCTCTCTCTCCCTGGTGAGAGTGAGGCCTAGGAAAAAATGTAGGTAAAACTATGGTTTGGTTTAAATGAAATTCCGTGACAACCTTAGGAAGGAATTTTGGATGTGTACGGAGGACTACTCTGTCATGAAGGAACTTCGTGAAGGGTTCGTAAGTTACTAGGGCCTGCAGTTCACTGACCCTTCTAGCTGATGTAATGGCTATAAGAAATACCGTTTTCCAAGTAAGGAATTTAAGGTCACAGGTATTTATGGGTTCAAATGGAGAACGCATAAGCTTGGTTAAAACTACGTTCAGGTCCCATTGAATGCTTGGGGAATGAATTGGAGGTTTAATGTGAGTTAGGCCTCTCATGAATTTACTGACGAGAGGCTGCGTGGAGATCGATGTATCTCCTAGCTTGTTATGATAAGCTGAGATTGCACTTAAGTGTACCCTTACAGATGACGTCTTAAGACCAGAGTCTGAGAGATGGTAAAGGTAATCTAGTAGCGAGGTAGTGGGGCAAGTGAAAGGATCTAAATCTTTCTGAGTGCACCATAAAGTAAACCTTTTCCATTTGTAGGAATAATTCTTTCTAGTGGAAGGTTTACGTGCAGCTATAAGTACCTGAGATATATTAGTTGAAAGGTTGAATGGTTGTAAGATCAGGCTTTCAACATCCATGCTGTCAGGGACAGGGATTGAAGGTTGGGATGGCGCAACTGACCCTGTTCCTGAGTTATGAGATTGGGAGCTACTCCCAGGCGAATTGGATCCCTGACTGAGAGATCTAGCAGTGTGGGGAACCATACTTGTCGAGGCCAATATGGGGCTATGAGTATCATTGTCCCCTTGTCCTGTTGTAGCTTTACTAAGGTTTTGGTTATGAGCGGTATTGGTGGATACGCGTATAACAGGCCTGAGTTCCAATGGCGGGCAAACGCGTCCTTTGGTAAGCTGTTCTGCCGGAAGAGGAGAGAGCAGTAATTGTTCACCTTGTAGTTCAGATGTGACGCAAAGAGATCTATTGTTGGTTGACCCCAGCGTTGAAATATCTTGATTGCTAACGCTGGGTCGAGGGACCACTCGTGTGGTTGAAAGTGACGGCTGAGGCGATCCGCTACTGTGTTGTGGATGCCTGCTAGGTAGGTGGCCCGTAGTAGAATTGAGTGTGCTAGGGCCCAGTCCCATATTTGAGCCGCTTCCTGGCAAAGGAGGTACGAGCCCGTACCACCCTGTTTGTTGATGTACCACATGGCTACTGTATTGTCCGTTTGGATCAGAACAGTCTTGTGTGAAAGGCAGTCCTTGAATGCATATAGAACATAGCGTATAGCTCGAAGCTCCAGGAAATTTATCTGAAAGGAAGCTTCTTGCTTTGTCCACTTGCCCTGTGTTTTCAGATGAGCAATGTGCGCTCCCCATCCCAAGGTGGACGCATCTGTAGTTAAAGTCACTTGTGAAACTGGTTGTTGAAAAGGTAGGCCTTTGAGCAAGTTGAGTGGTGATGTCCACCAGAGAAGGGAATACTTCAGCTCTGGTGTTATCTGGATGTGAGTGGACAGTGGTTGAATGGCTTGAATCCATTGAGATTTGAGTGTCCATTGCATTAGTCGCATGGTCAGTCTGGCCATGGGAGTGACGTGAACTGTTGAGGCCATGTGTCCGAGTAGGATGAGGCACTGATGAGCTGTGACTGTATATTGATTGCGAATAGAATGTACTAGGAGAACGAGCGATTGAGCCCGGTCTTTCGGAAGAAAAGCCTTTGCTGTGATGGTGTTGAGATCTGCACCTATGAACTGCAACTGGTGAGATGGTGTGAGATGGGATTTGTCGTAATTGATGAGAAATCCCAAGGAGTGAAGCAATCTTATTGTGAGATGGAGAGAAGTGACAGCTCCGCTCTGTGTATGACTCTTGATGAGCCAATCGTCCAAGTAGGGGAACACATGTACTTGTTGCTTGTGAAGATGTGCCACCGCTACTGCTAGACACTTTGTGAACACTCGAGGTGCTGAGGCAAGGCCGAAAGGTAGCACCCTGTATTGGAAGTGTTGACCTTGTACCAGAAATCGTAGGAACTGTCGATGAGGTGGAAATATGGGAATGTGAGCGTAAGCGTCTTGAAGATCCAGAGAGCAGAGCCAATCTCCTTTTTGAAGAAGAGGTAGCATGGTGCCTAAGGACACCATCCTGAATTTTTCCTTCTTTAAAAATTTGTTGAGATTTCTTAGGTCCAGGATAGGACGTAGACCCCCCGGTTTTCTTTGGAATGAGGAAATATCGGGAGTAGAATCCTGTGCCCCACTGAGGCCTGGGAACTCTTTCGATGGCCCTGGCAGTCAGGAGGGTAGATAATTCTGCTTGCAGGATTGTGTAATGATGAGACACTGTCCAAGACGGAATAGGGGGGATTGTCTTTTGGTACAGTGAGGAAGTCCAAGTGGTACCCCTGAGATATGATTGAGAGTACCCATTGGTCTGTAGTGATGGAGGTCCAAGTTTGAAGATGGTGAGCAACTCGGCCTCCAACCGGTACTTGTGGATAGGGATTTTGATAATGACTCATGCCCTCTGGTTGAACTTCAAAATCCGGAAGTGGACGCCGCAGGCGGAGGTTGTTGAGGCCTAGCAGGTCTTTGGCGAGGCTGAGGCCGTTGAGCAGGTCTTTGTTGTCTGGGCCTGGCTACTGGCGGATAATACCGCCTAGGGCGGTAATATGGCTTTCTTTGTTCCCTTCTTGGAGGCCTCCTAGAAGGTTGATGTACCTCTTGTGGCAGCTGAGAAAGCTGTTTGAGGGTTTCTGTATGGTCCTTGATGGTGGCTACTGCCTCCTTGACCTTATCGCCAAAGAGGTTCTCTCCTAAGCAAGGCAGGTCCGCCAAGCGCTCCTGTACTTCTGGTCTGAGCTCTGATGATTTAAGCCAGGCCCATCTTCTCGCCGTTATTCCAGCTGCAGACAATCTGGAGGTTGTCTCGAATGAATCATACGTGGCCCGAACCTCGTGTTTCCCTGCCTCTAGGCCCTTATGTACTAGGTTTTGAAAACCTTCCTGAAGATGGTCAGGTAACTGCTGAGACAGGGATTCAACTTGCTTCCATAGGTCACGCTGGTACTGGTTCATAAAAAGCTGGTATGAATTTATTCTAGCTACCAGCATAGCAGCTTGGAAGATTTTTCGACCAAGATTGTCCAAGAACCTATTATCCTTTCCAGGAGGTATGGAGGCATGTTGCTTTAATCTTTTGGCCTTCTTTTGGGCCGACTCGACCACCACTGACTGATGCGGTAGTTGAGTTTTTTGGAACCCCGGGATGGGTTGTACTAGGTAAGTGGCATCCGCCCGCTTATTAACAGCTGCCACCGACCCAGGGTGTTCCCATATCCTGTACATAAGTTCTTGTAAAACTTCATGAACAGGAATAGCAAGAATTTCCTTGGGAGGGTCTACGAATTGAAGCACCTCCAAGGTTTTTTGTCTGCTGTCCACTTCAGAGATGAGAGAAAAGGGAATTGTTTGAGACATCTCCTTAATAAAGTTGGAGAAAGAGAGATCCTCCGGTGGTGACTTTCTTCTATCTTCTGGGGGAGAAGGCTCAGAAAGGAGGTCTTCATCCGAGGAGAATTCTTCGTCACTATCATCCAGAGGGAGCTCCAACGGCCTAGTAGGCTTAGTTGGCATTTCAGAAAGTGGAGTCTGAGGTCTGAGGGGTGGTGGGACACCCGAAGGACCTGGTATTGGCTCTTGACTGTCATCTACATCTATAGGATGTGGTAGAGATGAGAAGCAATGTATTAGTGAGTCCAGCTTGTCCATCAATGGTTGAAAAATGGACTCTTGAGAAGGCATCGAAGGTGCCATCGGGATCGATGGCCGTGGTGGAATCGATGGTACTCGGGGAATCGGCAATGCTGAATCCGGTGGCTGCGGCCTAGGTAGAACCGGCAATGGAATCGGCGCCATCGAGGAGAGCGGTGATTTCCTTGGCATCGGTAGTGAAGGAATCGGTGATGGAACCGGAGATCCTCCTATGACCGGTGTCGATGGCAGAACCGGAGTGGCAGGCCGTGGCATCGCCTCGATAAAGGCATCCTTAACCGCTTGACGTATGTAACTGTCAAGTTCCGCCCGCATGGATGATGTGAACAGAGCACCCATGGGGGGAGGCGGTGGTGGCGACAGTAGTACGACCTCAGGGCCCTGAGGAGGTACGATTCCTTCCGCCGGAATCGGCGAGGGTTGGCCTGTCGGTGGCTCGGAAGCCTTACTTTGGAGCCGGGCTTTCTTACTCGGTGCCCCGTCTTCCGCCGATGGCTCGCCGGGTATCGGAGCGATGGTTGCTGGTTGCGGCCTGCGATGCCGATGGCGATGTTTATCCTTTTCGCGCCCTTTTTCGCTACTCGATGTGGACGCTCTGGACGATGGTGAGGGGGAGGAAAAAGGAGCGTCTCCCGAGTCACCGGAGTGACGTTTCTTCAAGACCACTTTCCTAATCGCCCCAGCCGGAGACGATTGTGTGGAAGTAGATGGAGCAGTAATCAGTTGAATTTTGAATAATTGCTCCATCTTGTCCATCCATAGACGTCGACCTTTCGAGGTCATCGTAGCGCATAAGGGACAATTTTTTACATCATGACCTTCACCAAGGCAAAGTACACAGTCTTGGTGAGGGTCTGTAATAGACATATTTCTCGCGCATTTCGGACATTTTTTAAAACCTGTAGCCATTTTGTGGCCGGGCAGCCGTCGACGGCCTAAGGCTCAGGTAAATTTTTAGTCAAAAAACGGCACGGAACCGCGAGAACGGGAAAAACTCACCGCGATGATCAAACTAAGGGAGACCCTCTGCGTTTGAAGTTTTTTAAAGCTTTCCGTAAGGAAAATATGTGGAGAATCCCACAGGACTCCTGATAACCGCGAGGCTAATTGCTTCGCGGAAAAAAGAAGACTAAAGGGAGACCCCTGTGGCAGGGAATATCATGACATGCTGGGCATGCTCAGTAGGCACTCTGGTGCCAGTCAAAAGTTTCATAGAAACTTTTACAGAAGTTTTCCGTACATAGGGCTCCATTACCGATGTCACCCATATGTGAGGACTAGCATCCTGCTTGTCCTGGGATAACACAATATAATCACTGTCTGAATAATAATTAATTTATAATGCAATACAGAAAAAAGTGATTATTCAAAGATATAGAATTATTAATTTTTTGAGTAGAATTTCCCCCATCATTAGGTCTGGTCCCTTCAGATTGCTCCTCCCTCCCCCAGGCTCAAAGACCCCCATCTATCTCCCCCTCTATGTCTTGAATCCCTTTCCCATACTTAATCTTTCCTCCAACTTGGATTAATCCCCCAGTTCACTCACAACCTCTCCCTCCCCCCAGGGTTGACCACTCTCCCATCCCTCCCCCCCCCCACTTGCTCTCTTTGCCCCACCAGGCTCAACCCCATATTCTCTCTCTCCCACCACCCCAAGAAAGTCCCCCCCACACACAAAGCTTTAACCCCTCTTCAGCTTCCTACCCCCCCCAGTTCTTTCCCCCACCCCAGCAAGACTCCCTAGCTTTCTTTCTCTGCCCCCTCCCCCAGCAAGAACCCCAGCTTTCTCTTGGTCTGAACCCCCCAGTCTTGACTTCTGAGGAGGGAGCAAGAAAGAGAAAAGCTCCCTCTTTCCTCACTCCAGCAAGATCTCTTAGTTTTCTGTCTGCCATCCCCTCTTTAGTAAGAGTCCTCTCTCCTACTTTCCTTGCTCATTCAGGCTCCACCAGACTCCTACTGCTCCCTCCTTTGTTAGGGCTGCGAAGGCCAAGGCGGACGCTGCAGGCTCATCTCTTCTGGACTGCATGGGCCAAGGTTGACTCTCAGCTCTCTTCCAGTCCATTTAGGCCAGCCTGGAGCTGTTCCTTTCTTACTTACAGCTGACAAGGACACTATTCCTTCCCCTTTTCTACTGTCAGTGCTGCTGCTTCCTGGTCCCCATGCCTAATTCTGTGGAGCAAATGTAGAATTCTGCACAGGAGAGGAATTTTGCACAACTGTGCAATGCAAAATTCCCTTGGGAGTAACACTCATTTCCTCTTCAATGAGGTGTCCATGCTTTCTAGAAAACCTGCCCCACAAGTTGAGAATCCTGGCATTAAAAGCAGATGCAAATAACTGGCTTTGCTCACCCAGCAGCAGATAATATTTTTTTTAGATAATTCAGTTGGAAGTTAAAGTTATTAAAATCATATATTTTCATTCTGATTTTTATTTCATTCCTGAGGATATAGTGCCTTGTGTTGAAAGTTTCTCCTGCTTAAGCACTCCCACCATTAACAATCTAATTATCATTAATATACAGCAAAAAATCCCCAGCACAAAAGGAAGAGCAGTTTCAGAAAATAATTTAAAAAATAATTTGTTATTAGAAAATACATGAAAACATACAAACTAAAATAGATTAGGACAAGAAGAGAAGGAGAGCTAACAAGTAAACTAAAGTGAGACATAATGGAGTTGAGAATCCAGCCAGTAAGGCTGCTCTAAGTAGGCAATCAATAAACTAACTCTGCCAAGCTTTGTAGCTTTTTCCCTAGAGCAAATTTCTTTGTGTCTGTCTGCAAAAGTGTTCACTTATCTTCCTCCATTACATTAATACTATTGTTGGCTGACACAATGGTATTTCGCTTGATAGTCTTGTCTTTGCCTTTCACCATTGTTTTTACTCTCCATATTATTTGCAAATTGTTCTAGTGTTTGTATTAACAACCCCGGGAAGACCCAAGATCAACTAGGATCTATTGGGCAGACTAAATGGCTCCTACGTTTCTGCCATCTGAATATTTTTTTTGGGGGGGGAGGGGGGTAAATATCTATCTTTCTACAGTAGGTGATAAGGGTTATCTCACTTTTGGATATCTGTATTTCGTGACCCAATTTCAAAAGAATTAACTTCTATTTAAACAACAAAAATACAACAAAACTATGTATAAACAGTTTATCCCACTATGGCCATGATTCAACTAAAATCCAGGACATATAAGTGAAGATATTAATCAGTGAGTATTTATGTTTGGCATGGCTCAAAAAAATATTTTCCTTTGTTTTTCTGCAGTTTGTGCCTAACTTTTCCTTGACTATAACTAGAAAAGCTATTTGGCAAAGTCCCAAGATCTTCTTATATGCCATGCAAGTCTGAATAAATGCATTCCTTGCCAGAGACAAGAGAATCTCAACTCAGCTGATATATAGAGCATGCAGCTCCATAGAATTCAATAAGGATCATTCTTATAGACCCCCAAATTTTCTCTCGCAGTCCCTCTTCTCATTCTCTATCTCAGGAATGGTCAACTCAGGCCTCAAGAGCTACAAACAGGCCAGGTTTTCAAGATCCACAATGAATATGCATGAGGTGGAAATCCTGAAAACTTGGCCTGTTTGTGGCTCTCAAAGACCAAAGTTGGCCACCCCTGCCCTATATTATTCCCTGCCTAGATCTTCCCTCATCCTTTTTCTCTCAGTGTTTTCCACACCAGCATACATTCGGCCTAATCCACCTGAACTTTGGCCTTCTCCATTTGCTCCTCCCATACCCTCCTCCCTATTCTTTTCCCACTTTGTTCCTCCCTTGGTCTCTTCCCTTTTATTTTTATCAGTGATTTCCCTGCTGCCTTCCCTATTACTCTCACATTGTGTCATCCGTATTAATTCTTTTTCCTTCTGTCTTGACTCACAAACTTGCCTCTCTTCACTCAGTTTCCCCCCATGCTGCTCCACATGCCATCTTTTCCCATCAGGACCCCAACGTTCTCCAGTACTCCTAAATGTCAACATTCATAGGTCTGTTATGCATTAGCCAAACCTTTGGTGTTTTAACATTTTGCTAGATTGCTAAGTTGTGGCATTTTTACCAATTTTTGTGAATTGCCTAAGAAGTTATATTACTACTACTATTTATCATTTATAAAGCACTAACAGATATATGTGGTACTTTACAGATACACATAAGAGACAGGCCCTATTCCCTGGAGCTTACAATCCAGTCCAGACAAACATATGTGACAAACAAGAATCAATGGGAAATGTATTTATTGTAAATAAGTGATTAAGTATCAAAAGCAGCCTCAAAAAGATGAGCTTTTAGACTGAATTTGAATATGGCCAGAGAGAGAGAACATGATGCACCAATTCAGGAAGTCTATTCCAGGCATATGGCACACAGCTGGGAACTGGCAGTGAAGAGCACAGCTAATAGTAACTTGTCTGATGAACAGAGTTTATGAGGAAGTGTGTAGGAGAAAAGAAAAGAAGATACATAAGGAGAAACTACAGAGTGAAAGCACTTATAAGCGAGTAAGAGAAGCTTGAATTATATGAGGAAGCATTGTCAAGTTAAGTGTAAAACATTGATAAGACAGACGAAGAGAGAATTTGAAATGAAGTTGGCCATAGAGGCAAAAACTCATAATAAAAACATTTTTAATTATATCTGAAGCAAGAAACCTGTGAGGGAGTTGGTTGGACCATTAGATGACAGAGGGGTTAAAGGGGCTCTTAGGGAAGATAAGGCCATTGCAGAAAGACTAAATGAATTCTTTGCTTCCGTGTTTACTAATGAGGATGTTGGGGAGATACCAGTTCCGGAGATGGTTTTCAGGGGTGATGAGTCAGACGAACTGAACGAAATGACTGTGAACCTGGAAGATGTAGTAGGCCAGATTGACAAACTAAAGAGTAGCAAATCACCTGGACCAGATGGTATGCATCCTAGGGTACTGAAGGAACTAAAAAATGAAATTTCTGATCTATTAGTTAAAATTTGTAACCTATCATTAAAATCATCCATTGTATCTGAAGACTGGAGGATGGCCAATGTAACCCCAATATTTAAAAAAGGCTCCAGGGGTGATCCAGGTAACTCTAGACCAGTGAGCCTGACTTCAGTGCCGGGAAAAATAGTGAAAACTATTCTCAAGATCAAAATCGAAGAGCATATAGAAAGACATGATTTAATGGGACACAGTCAACATGGATTTATCCAAGGGAAGTCTTGCCTAACAAATCTGCTTCATTTTTTTGAAGGGGTTAATAAAGATGTGGATAAAGGTGAACCGGTAGATGTAGTATATTTGGATTTTCAGAAGGCGTTTGACAAAGTCCCTCATGAGAGGCTTCTATGAAAACTAAAAAGTCATGGGATACGAGGCGATGTCCTTTCGTGGATTACAAACTGGTTAAAAGACAGGAAACAGAGAGTAGGATTAAATGGTCAATTTTCTCAGTGGAAAAGGGTAAACAGTGGAGTGCCTCAGGGATCTGTACTTGGACCAGTGCTTTTCAATATATATATAAATGATCCGGAAAGGAATACGACGAGTGAGGTTATCAAATTTGCGGATGATACAAAATTATTTAGAGTAGTTAAATCACAAGCAGACTGTGATACATTACAGGAGGACCTTGCAAGACTGGAAGATTGGGCATCCAAATGGAAGATGAAATTTAATGTGGACAAGTGCAAGTTGTTGCATATAGGGAAAAATAACCCTTGCTGTAGTTACACGATGTTAGGTTCCATATTAGGAGCCACCACCCAGGAAAAAGATCTAGGCATCATAGTGGATAATACTTTAAAATCGTCGGCTCAGTGTGCTGCAGCAGTGAAAAAAGCAAACAGAATGTTAGGAATTATTAGGAAGGGAATGGTTAATAAAATGGAAAATGTCATAATGCCTCTATATCGCTCCATGGTGAGACCGCACCTTGAATACTGTGTATAATTCTGGTCGCCGCATCTCAAAAAAGATATAGTTGCGATGGAGAAGGTACAGAGAAGGGCAACCAAAATGATAAAGGGGATGGAACAGCTCCCCTATGAGGAAAGGCTGAAGAGGTTAGGGCTGTTCAGCTTGGAGAAGAGACGGCTGAGGGGGAATATGATAGAGGTCTTTAAGATCATGAGAGGTCTTGAATGAGTAGATGTGAATCGGTTATTTACACTTCCGAATAATAGAAGGACTAGGGGGCATTCCATGAAGTTAGCAAGTAGCACATTTAAGACTAATCGGAGAAAATTCTTTTTCACTCAACGCACAATAAAACTCTGGAATTTGTTGCCAGAGGATGTGGTTAGTGCAGTTAGTGTAGCTGGGTTCAAAAAAGGTTTGGATAAGTTCTTGGAGGAGAAGTCCATTAACGGCTATTAAACAAATTTACTTAGGGAATAGCCACTGCTATTAATTGCATCAGCGGCATGGGATCTTCTTAGTGTTTGGGTAATTGCCAGGTTCTTGTGGCCAGGTTCTTGTGGCCTGGTTTGGCCTCTGTTGGAAACAGGATGCTGGGCTTGATGGACCTTTGGTCTGATCCAGCATGGCAATTTCTTATGTTCTTATGAAGATGCGAACAGGAAGCCAATGCAGTGGCTTGAGAAAAGGGGTTACATGGTCATATCGACATTGAAGGAAGATAAGCCAGGTAGCCAAATTTTAAACAGATTGCAATGGAGAAAGGAGGTTTAGTGGGAAGCTTGCAAAGAGCAAGCTAAGTAGTCTAAACGGGAGGTGATAAGAGAATGGATGAGCATTTTGGTAGCAGGCTTAGAAAAGAAGGGACAAATTTGATAATATTAGAGGAAGCAATGTGTTGGCTTTGTGTAGTGAAGGAGAGAGGCATCAAAGATGATCCCAAGGTTCCAGACTCAGAAAACCAGGTGATGAGAAAACTACCCACAGAAACAGAAAGAGAGGAAGCAGGGTTTGAGGGAAAAGACAAGATGTTCCATCTTGACCATATTAACTTTAAGGTGACAGCAGGACATCTCTTCCCTACCAACTAAATTTCTGCAGGAACTATTAGGGTTACATTTAACATTGCACATATGATATTACCTTTACTGCTAGTGCTGTTACAAAAAACTATCTATCTTAGAGGGTCATTTATCAAATTGCTTTATGTTTTCTCAGCCTAGCTTGATGTTTCTGAGTCCATCAAGCTAGGTTGAGAGAACATTGTAAATATCTCATATTTGTGTGAGTTTCCTCACTCCGAAGGACATCAAATCTTCACAAGAGTGTACTGTTCTGTTGGTACACCTCACTCTGAATGTCAAAGGGGACCCTGACCCCTACACTACTACCTACACCTCACCTCGAGTTACTAGGTGGGCCTCATATAGAGGTATAAATACCTAAGTACTATAAGGGCTTTATAGGTAGTCTCTCTCTCTCTCTCTTTGTGGTAATACCTACAAGAAGTGCACTTTGTGATACACAAGCTATTACCATAAAAAAATCCCTTTTCCTATCGCATGCGATATTTACTGCATTTTGATAAATCTAGGCCTTAATCTACTAAAGTGACTCCTATTGAAAAAAAATTACAAAGGAATTCACAATTAGGGATAACTTCTTTAACAGCTGACATCATTAGATAAGATGCTTATTGTCCAATATCTCCTGAAACAACGATATTAACACCTATTGGATTTTTTTTCTTTTACTGTGCAGCATTGTAGATGTGAAAAGTGAATTTAATTTGTAGCCTGACTAGATATGAGCTGTGAGTTGCAGAATATCTTCATGTAGGTAGCCTGAAGATCTACGTTTTGGAAACTGACTGTTGTCACCAGGGGCCTACATTAATTCTATATCGATTGCAGCCTTTTGGAAGTTAAAGACTTGGCTGTTTACTCAGGTATTTGCAGGTTGAGTTTGAGCCAATAAAAACCTATTAAGATGAGAGTTTAGAACTGACTGTGCTATATGGAGCTGCTTGTTGAAACTGTTTTTAAACTATTTCTTATAGCATGTTAGTTTTTGGGTACTTGCCAGGTTCTTATGGTCTGGATTGGCCACTGTTGGAAACCGGATGCTGGGCTTGATGGACCCTTGGTCTGACCCAATATGGCATGTTCTTATGTTACATAGTTAAAAATTACATTTAAAGACATACAATAGTATCCAGCAAAAGGAGAATACAACATTTATGTCACCTGAGAAGTGTTATGTCCAATGCTTGAAGCATAAAGAAGCACCTACCAAATGTGTGACTTCATGCTAGTGTGATAAACAGTGATAGTCCCAAAACTTGCCCCAGAAAGAGCTGTAAGAGGGTCCCTTGAGCGTGCGCATCTGTTTTTCAATTCAAGCTATTTAAAGTTGTGTCCTCCAACTATTCAAGGTGGGTGCCTGCTTCCAAAATTGAGCAATAGCATATCTGGTTGCTAGTAACATATGAGAAATAAGCTTTTTCACTTTGCCAGCAACTGGAACAATTCCCCAATACATATTTTAAGCAATTGTCTATAATATTTGGGGGGAAGAAAGTGGTTGGTTAGAAGGGTTACTTTTGGTTACTACTATGTTTTATTGTAACTGTCTGAAACCTGTAGGATATGAAATCTACATAACAAAAAATTAAATAGGGATGTGCATTCGTTTAAAACGAAAGTGCAAAACATGACAAATAAGGCTAATTCGTATCATTCGGGGCTCCCCGAATGAGACTAACCTTATTTGTTCCTTTCTTTTTAAACAAATGCATCAGGCCTACGTCTAGGCCTGAAGCCAGGGCCTCACCTAGGGCAAAGGCCAAGACAAAAAACCAGAGGCCGTGGCTTATACCCTAGACGAGACCCCGGCTTCAGGCCTAGGCCGAGTCACCGGCATCTCGCTCGGGCATAGGCCGAGGCCCAAAGCAAGGACCATGGCCTAAGTCAGAGTACGACCCCCAAAAATAAAATTAAAAAAAAAAGAAAGAAAACCTTACCTGATCCATTGGGTATTCATTGAAGGACAAGTCCTAACCCAGAGGCTGGGTCCTGACACCGGGGCCTCGGCCTAGGCTGGGGCCCAGGACGATGATGCGACCTGACCAGAGTCCAGGTCCCAATGCTGAAGACTCAGCCCAGACCCAGGCCCAATAACGTAACCTGACCCAAAGGCCGGGTGCCGATGCCAGAACCTCTGCCTAGGCCAGGGCAAGACACCATTGCCTAGGCCAGGGCAAGACACCATTGCCTAGGCCAGGGCAAGACACCATTACCTACCCCGGAGGCTGGGGCCAGAGGTCATGGCCTGGACCCAGGCTCAACGCCGCAACCTGACCCGAAGGCCAGCTCCCAACATTAGGGCCTCAGCCTAGACTAGGGCCCAGGCCCAGGCTCGATGCCATGACCTGACTTGGATGCTGGGTCCTGATGCTGGGGCCTCGGCCTAGGCCCACAACCCAACCCGGAGATAGGGTCTTGACACTGGGGCTTAGGCTGGGACCCAGGTCCAATGCGGGGCCTTGGCAAAGAAGCCGGGTCCAGACACTTGTCCTCGGCCCAGGGACAGGCCAAGGCCTGGAAGCTGCACGCATTCTCTTTCTTCTTCCCGCATTCAACCCAGCACATGGTACCATTTTGATCTTCGGTACAAAGGTGCATTCACTCCAGTGGACAGCACCATTTTGATGTACAGTACAATTGCTATACATCATTAATAAACTTTAGCACAATGTCAGCAGATGCCATCTTGTGCTTTGGGAAGAAAAGAGAGGATGCATGAAGAGGAGCTTCCAAACCTGGACTCTGAGGCCTGGGCCGGAGTGCTGGCTAAGTCTGGTTGGCTCAAAGAGCTGTCCTAAAGTTTGCCAGATAAAGTTAGTGCAGCTTCTCTATTGAATATACCACAAAAGTTAGCTAGATACATTTATCCAGCTAACTTTGCTATCCGGACAGTAACTGAATATGGACCTCCATATGATTAAATGGGGTTTCAATAGGAAACACATTTCATCATTATTTAACTTCCTCACACTATTCAGTAGACTTTGAACTATATTATAAGAACATAAGATTTGCCCTACTGAGTCAGATCATCAAGCCCAGTATCCTATTTCCTACAATGACCAATCCAGGTCACAAAAGGTCGATAAATTCCATGCTGCTTATCCCAGGGATAAGCAATGGTTTTCTACAAGGTCACCTTAAGAATGGTTTATGGACTTTTCTTCCAGAAACTTGGCCAAATCTTTATTAAACCCAGCTACCTTAACAGCTTTCACCATGACCTCTGGCAATGAATTCCAGAGCTTAATTTTGTAGTAAATAAAAAATTATTTTCTCCTATTTGTTTAAATATATCACCTAGTAACTTCCTCCTAGTCTTTGTACTTTTTGAAAAAGTAAACAACGGATAGTGCAGTTGCTTACCTGTAACAGGTGTACTCCTAGGACAGCAGGATGTTAGTCCTCACATGTGGAGTGACATCATCAGATGGAGCCCGGCACGGAAAACTTTTGTCAAAGTTTCTAGAAACTTTGACTGGTAGACTGAGCATGCCCAGCCTGCTGCTATCCGCACGTCCATGCAAGGTCTCCCTTCAGTCTCGAGCGAGAAAAAATAACACAACAAACCGAAGGTGAACCCAACATCTTGGGGAGGCGGACAGGATTCCTGAGGACTGTGCTAGGAGAACACCTGTTACAGGTAAGCAATTGAGCTTTCTCCTAGGACAAGCAGGATGGTAGTCCTCACATGTGGGTAATTACAGAGCTCCAGACTGCCCCCTGTGATCAGAGGGACCCACAGTTGCCGAACAAGGTGCCAATGGGCACAACACAACTGCGGCGCTGTGGGAAACAGGGGCAGTCTGGCCCCACAGAGAGCACAAGGAACATAGTTGGGTTCAAGACTGGAACAGATTGTGGAGGACATACTGGCCAAAAGCGCTGTCCTGGCGACTATCACTGTCAAGGCAGTAGTGAGCCGTGAATGTATGGAGAGAACTCCAGGTCGTGGCCCTGCAGATTTTGGTGACAGAAACTGCTCGCAGATGGGCTACTGACGCCACCATAGCCCACACCAAGTTTGCCTTCACCCTGCCGGCCAGCTGGAGGCCTGCTTACTCATAGCAGAAGGCAATGCAATACACTAGCCAGTTGGATAGGGTCTGCTTCCCCACTGCTATTCCCAGTCAGTTGGTGTCAAAGGACACAAAGAGCTGGGTAGACTGTCTATGACTAGCTGTACAGTCCAAGTAGAAAGCGAGTGCCCACTTGCAGTCCAGGGAGTGAGGAGCACGTTCCCCTGGGTGAGAATGAGGACATGGGAAGGATGATTGACTGGTTGATGTGGAAAGCAGTCACCACCTTCGGCAGAAATTTTGGATGCGTGTGCAGCACCATACAATTATGGAAGAATTTCGTGAAGGGAGCATACGTAACCAGGGCCTGGATCTCACTGACCCTGCGAGTGGAAGTGATCGCCACCAGGAACATAACTTTCCAGGTGAGGAACGTCAGTTCACAGGATTTGAAAGGCTCGAATGGATGCCGCATGAGCCTTGCCAGGACAACGTTAAGACCCCATGCAGTTGGCAGCGGCAAAGCGGGAGCTTCAGTTGAACCAGGCCTCGCATGAAATGCCCAACCAGTGGCTGGACTGAAATGGGTGCCCTGGTGGTAGGTGCTGAGGTGTACTTGGATTGAGCTGGTCTGGAGGCCAGACTCAGAACGTTGCCACAGATATTCCAGGAGGCGGGGGAGTGGACAGGACAGAGAGTCTAGTCTGTGGCCACCACACCAGGTGGAGAAACGCTTCCACTTCTTGCTGTAAGATCTCCGAGTGGAAGGTTTCCGGGATTCAATCAAGACACTGGAAACACCATCTGAGAGCTGTAAGGGCTGGAGTATCATGCGCTCAACATCCACACCATGAAGGCCAGGGCCCAGAGGTTCAGGTGGCGCAGGGTGCCCTGGTTCTTCGATAGGTCGGGAGCTGTCCCCAGCAGAACTGGCGCACTCAAGGACAGGTCCTGAGCAGAGGAAACCACACCTGCCTTGGTCAGGAGGGTGCCACCAGGATCATGGTCCCCCCGTCCTCTCGCAGTTTTGAGTCCGAATCCTCGAGAGATGCAGAATGGGGGGGGGGGGGGGGGTACGCGTACATGAGACCTTGTCCCCAGTGAAGGGAGAACCCGTCACAAGATGGACGGTCTTTCCCCGGGATCAGGGAGCAGAACATGCTCACCTTGTGATTGTGGGGCGAGGCACACAGGTCCATGTCTGGTGTGGCCCAGTGACAGAATAGGTCGGTTGCCACCGCCGGGTTCAGAGACCACTCGTGTGGCTGGAAGGACTGGCTGAGGCGGTCCGCCAGCATGTTCACGTGGCCCGGCAGGTAGGTGGCCCATAGATACATCCCCCTGGAGAGGGCCCAATCCCAGACCTGTATCGTTTCCTGGCAAAGGGGTAAGGAGCCCGTGCATCCCTGCTTGTTGATGTGCCACATCCCCACCTGGTTGTCTGTACTGATGAGGTCGACCTTGGAGGACAGCCTGTCCTGGAAGGCCCATAAGGCGTACCGGATCACCCGGAGCTCCTGGAAGTTTATCTGGCAGTGGGACTCAGCGCAGTCCAAAGGCCCTGGGTATCCAGGCCATCCATGTAGCCCCCCACCCCTGAGGTGAGGCATCAGTAGTGAGGGTTACCTGGGGTGGCACAGGCTGGAATGGGAAACCAATTTTCAGATTGGACAGGATGTCCCACAAGGTTAGGGAAAGATGAAGAGGGTCCATGACAGTCACTGGTGCCTCCAGGTTCTGGGATGCCTGCCGCCACTGGAGCCATAAGGCCCACTACGGGTCCCTCATGCGGAGGCTAGCTAAGGGGGTCACGTGGACAGAGGCTGCCATGTGGCCCAGCAGGCGGAGCAGCAGACAAGCCAGCACTCTCTTTCTGTTGCGAACGACGGTAGCCGGCAAGGAGAGGGCGATTGCTCAATCCCTGGGCAGAAAAGCTTTTGCTTGTGCCATATCCTACTTGATGCCAATAAAGTCCAGCCATGGAGATAGATTGAGATGTGACTTGGGGAAGTTGATAACAAAACCCAAGGTCTGCAAGGTCTGAACCGTCAAGGCTAGAGCATTCAGGGCCCCAGAGTGAGAAATGCTCAGGATCAGTCAGTTGTCCAGGTACGGAAAAAGACGTGGACCGAGCAACGCCTGAGGTAGGCAGTCACCACCGCCAAGCATTTTGTGAAGACGCGTGGGGCTGAAGCCAGCCCAAAGGGCAGCACTTCGTACTGAAAATGTGCCGTCCCCACCAGGAAGCAGATGTATTTCCTGTGGTTGGGGACAATTGCAATATGGGCATAAGCCTCCTTTATGTTGAGGGAGCAGAGCCGGTCTCCTCTTTGGAGGAGCAGGATCAGTGTGCCCAGAGAGACCATCTTGAATTTTTCTCTTACAAGAAATCAGTTTAACGCCCTGAGGTTGAGAATGGGGGGTAATGAGGAAATACCTTGAGTATGACCCCACTGCTTGCAGAGAACCGGTTATACCGCGCCTGCTGCTAGAAAGGCGGAAAGTTCTGATTGAAGGATGACCTGATGGGCGGGCATACCCCAAGATGGACATGGGGGAGCGGTCTCTGGGAGCCTGCTGAAGTTCAGGTGGTAGCCCTGGTGGATAATGGAGAGGACCCACTGGTCTGAAGTGATCGCTTCCCAATGGCGGGCGAAGCAAAGGAGCCTGCCAAAGACTGGTGGATCAGCTGCCAGAGGAACCGGCGTCTGGCTCATGTCCCCTCGCCACCAGTCAAAAATCAGCGGATGGGGCCTACTGGGGTGCTGGTTGGGCCCTCAGGACTCACTGCTATCGGCCACGGCCTCTAGGGCTGGACTGAGGCGGGTGAGTATGGCCAGTTGGAGGGAAGTACTTCCTTGGCCGGTAGAAGGGCTTGCGAGTGCCCAGCCTGGAGGACTTTCTAGCAGCGGGAAGGCCTTCAGAGGGGCTGGCGGAGAGTTGCTGGAGAGTATCATGCTAATCCTTCAGCTGCGCCATGAGCTCTTTCACCTTATTCCCAAACAGGTTCTCTCCTGTATAGGGGAAGTCCGCAAGCCTGTCCTGAATCTCCGGTCGGAGATCGGAGGCCCAGAGCCAAGCCAGCCATTTGCCCCCAATGCCCCCGGCGGCTAGGCGGGCTGCGGTTTCAAAGACGTCATAGGTAGACCTGACCTCAAATCAGAGCATGGCAATGGCCACAATGGACTCCTGCTGTTGCTGGGGAAGGCCCTCCACAAACTCTTGGACCTGTTTCCATAAGTTGTGGTTGTATTGGGTCAAGTACAGCTGGTAGGCCACAATACAGGCCACCAGCATAGCCCCCTGGAAAATTTCCTCCCTATGCCATCGAGCTCTCTGTGTTCGCGCCCCAGAGGGGCAGAAGCATGTGTCCGGGAGCGACTACCCTTTTTGAGTGCGGACTCCGCCACCGCAGACTGGTGGAGTAAGTGCCACCATTCAAAGCCCACAGCCTGTTGAACCAGATAAGTCGCATCAGTTTTCCTGTTCACCGGGGCAACAGACACCGGGTGTTCCCACATGTGGAGGAGAAGCTCCTTAATGACGTCGTGAACCAGCACTGCCACGATCTCTTTTGGGGCAATGAACTGGAGGATCTCCAGCATCTTATGACGGGTATCCTCCTCCGACAGGAGCTGGAAGGGGATGGCTTCAGCCAGGGTGGAACCAGACTGCTGGCGCTAACCTTTAAAAAGGAGATAGAGCAGCTTTTAAAGTAGAACAAAGGGGAAAGCCGACAGTTGCTCAGCAGTGCATGGTTCAGAGAGAGATATCTTCAAAGGATACTAATGATGAATTAGAATTAGGGCATCCCTACAGTGAGGTTCCAATAATAAGAAAAGTAGTTCAAGTGCCTGTAACTAAAAACTCACCTGAGCTAAAAACTTCTAAGTTATCCCTATCAATTAAAAAGCAGAATGAAAATACAAACAAAAAACAAACTTTGAAATGTTTGTATGCTAATGACAGGAGTCTAAGACGTAAGATGAGAGAATTAGAATGTATAGCAGTGAATGATGACATAGACTTAATTGGCATCTCAGAGACATGGTGGAAGGAGGACAACCAATGGGACAGTGCTATACCGGGGTACAAATTATATCACAATGACAGAGAGGAGCACCCGGGAGGCGGTGTGGCGCTTTATGTCCGGGATGGCATAGAATCCAACAGGATTCTATGCCATCCTGCATGAGACTAAATGCACAATTGAATCTTTATGGGTAGAAATCCCTTGTGTGTCAGGGAAGATTATAGTGATAGGAGTATACTACCGTCCACCTGGTCAAGATGATGAGATGGACAGTGAAATGCTAAGAGAAATTAGGGAAGCTAATCAAATTGGTAGTGCGGTAATAATGGGAGACTTCAATTATACCAGTATTGACTGGGTAAATGTATCATCGGTACACGCTAGAGATATAAAGTTCCTGGATGGAATAAATGACATTTTTATGGAGCAATTGGTTCAGGAACAGACAAGAGAGGGAGCAATTTTAGATCTAATTCTCAGTGGAGCACAGGATTTGGTGAGAGAGGTAAGTGTGATGGGGCCGCTTGGCAATAGTGATCATAATATGATCAAATTTGAATTAATTACTAGAAGGGGGACAGTAAGCAAATCCACAGCTCTCGTGCTAAACTTTGAAAAGGGAAATTTAGATAAAATGAGAAAAATTGTTAGAAAAAAACTAAAAGGAGCAGCTACAAAGGTAAAAAGTGAGCAAGAGGCGTTGTCATTGTTAATAAATACCATCCTAGAAGCACAGTCCAGATGTATTCTACACATTAAGAAAGGTGGAAAGAAGGCAAAACGATTACCAGCATAGTTAAAAGGGGAGGTGAAAGAAGCTATTTTAGCCAAAAGATCTTCATTCAAAAATTGGAAGAAGGATCCAACAGAAGAAAATAGGATAATACATAAGCGTTGGCAAGTTAAATGCAAGACACTGATAAAACAGGCTAAGAGAAAATTTGAAAAGAAGTTGGCTGTCTAGGCAAAAACTCACAGTAAAACCTTTTTTAAATATATCAGAAGCAGAATGCCTGTGAGGGAATCAGTTGGACCGTTAGATGATAGAGGAGTTAAAGGGGCACTTAGAGAAGATAAGGCCATCACAGAAAGATTAAATGATTTCTTTGCTTCGGTGTTTACTGAAGAGGATGTTGGGGAGGTACCCGTACTGGAGAAGGTTTTCATGGGTAATGATTCAGATGGACTGAACCAAATCACGGTGTGACTAGAAGATGTGGTAGGCTGATTGACAAACTGAAGAGTAGTAAATCACCTGGACCGGATGGTATGCACCCCAGAGTTCTGAAGGAACTAAAAAATGAAATTTCAGACCTATTAGTAAAAATGTGTAACCTATCATTAAAATCATCCATTGTACCTGAAGACTGGAGGATAGCTAATGTAACCCCAATATTTAAAAAGGGCTCCAGGGGCGATCCGGGAAATTACAGACTGGTTAGCCTGACTTTGGTGCCAGGAAAAATAGTGGAAAATGTTCTAAACATCAACATTACAGAACATATAGAAAGACATGGTTTAATGGAACAAAGTCAGCATGGCTTTACCCAAAGCAAGTCTTGCCTCACAAATCTGCTTCACTTTTTTGAAGGAGTTAATAAACTTGTGGATAAAAGTGAACCAGTAGATGTAGTGTACTTGGATTTTCAGAAGGCGTTTGATAAGGTTCCTCATGAGAGGCTTCTAGGAAAAGTAAAAAATCATGGGATAGGTGGCGATATCCTTTCGTGGATTACAAACTGGCTAAAAGACAGGAAACAGATTAAATGGGCAATTTTCTCAGTGGAAGGGAGTGGACAGTGGAGTGCCTCAGGGATCTGTATTGGGACCCTTACTTTTCAATATATTTATAAATGATCTGGAAAGAAATACGACGAGTGAGGTAATCAAATTTGCAAATCATTTGCAAATTTGCAAATGATACAAAATTGTTCAGAGTAGTTAAATCACAAGCAGATTGTGATAAATTGCAGGAAGACCTTGTGAGACTGGAAAATTGGGCATCCAAATGGCAGATGAAATTTAATGTGGATAAGTGCAAGGTGATGCATATAGGGAAAAATAACCCATGCTATAGTTACACAATGTTAGGTTCCATATTAGGTGCTACCACCCAAGAAAGAGATCTAGGTGTCATTGTGGATAACACATTGAAATCGTCGGTTCAGTGTGCTGCGGAAGTCAAAAAAGCAAACAGAATGTTGAGAATTATTAGAAAGGGAATGGTGAATAAAACAGAAAATGTCATAATACCTCTGTATTGCTCCATGGTGAGACTGCACCTTGAATACTGTGTACAATTCTGGTCGTCGCATCTCAAAAAAGATATACCGTATTTTTCGCTCCATAAGACGCACTTTTTTTTCCCCCAAAAGTGGGGGGGAAATGTATGTGCGTCTTATGGAGCGAATATAAAAAAAAAACTAAAAATCTAACAACCCCCCCACCCCACCCTCCTGACTCCCCCAAGACCTGCCAAACGTCCCTAGTGGTCCAGGAGCGGTCCGGGAGCGATCTCCTGGGCTTGGGCCGTTGGCTGCCAGTAATCAAAATGGCACAGACGGTCTTTTGCCCTCACTATGTCACTGAGACCGACCAATGGCAGCGGTAGTCCCTGTGACATAGTAAGGGCAAAGGGCCGTCGGCTGCCAGTAATAAAATGGCGCCGACGGCCCTTTGCCCTTACTATGTCACTGGGACCGACCGCTGCTATTGGTCGGTCTCAGTGATATGGAGAGGGCAAAGGGCCGTCGGCGCCATTTATTTTACTGGCAGCCGACGGCTGAAGCCGAGGAGATCGTTCCCGGACCGCTCCTGGACCCCGCTGGACCACCAGGGACGTTTGGCAGGTCAGGAGGGTGGGGGGTTGTAGTAAATTAAGTCGGCAGGTCTTGGGGGGGATCAGGAGGGTGGGGGTTGTTAATTAATTTAAAGGGTTGGGATGGGTTTTTTTTTTGGATGGGTTCCCAGAGAAAGAAAAATTTCTGATCTGGGGAGTGGACCGAAATGGCCCTCCCCAGACCCGAAAACAAAATGGGGAGGAAAAAAAAAAAGCTATGCACTCCCCTAATTTGCTCCATAAGACGCCCTGACGCAGAGCCGGTTTAGCACAAATTTTTTTATTTTTTTATTTTCCCCCTCTGAATCCTAGGTGCGTCTTATGGTCAGGTGCGTCTTATGGAGCAAAAAATACGGTAATTGCGATAGAGAAGGTACAGAGAAGGGCGACCAAAATGATAAAGGGCATGGAACAGCTCCCCTATGAGGAAAGACTAAAGAGGTTAGGACTTTTCAGCTTGGAGAAGAGATGACTGAGGGGGGATATGATAGAGGTGTTTAAAATCATGAGAGGTCTAGAACGGGTAGATGTGAATCGGTTATTTACTCTTTCGGGTAGTAGAAGAACTAGGGGGCACTCCATGAAGTTAGCATGGGGCACATTTAAAACTAATCGGAGAAAGTTCTTTTTCACTCAACGCACAATTAAACTCTGGAATTTGTTGCCAGAGGATGTGGTTAGTGCAGTTAGTATAGCTGTGTTTAAAAAAGGATTGGATAAGTTCTTGGAGGAGAAGTCCATTACCTGCTATTAATTAAGTAGACTTAGAAAATAGCCACTGCTCTTACTAGCAACGGTAACACAGAATAGACTTCGTTTTTGAGTACTTGCCAGGTTCTTATGGCCTGGATTGGCCACTGTTGGAAACAGGATGCTGGGCTTAATGGACCCTTGGTCTGACTCAGCATGGCATGTTCTTCTGTTCTTAAAGCTGGCAAATGACAGCTCTTTGGGCGAGGAGCAATGCCGCTCCTCTGGAGGGGAAAGCTCTGAGAGGACGTCATTGGAGAACTAGGAAGATGCGTCGTTGCAGTTATCGCCCCACGGGTCATAGGGGCCCTAGGCCTGGGCCCCAAATGCACAGAGGGCCTTGGGGGCACTGACGGGTCCTTGGGCATAGAGGGAGGTATCAGCCATGGTATGCTAGGGGGAACTGGCGGTGGCCCGGGAAACTGCAGGCATGGGCACCTGGTCCCTGCAGCCTCATCCTCCTCGGAGGACCCAGAAATCGGGATCACTCCGGTGGAGGGCGTCAATGGCTGAGGAGGCATCGGAGGCCTCTCAGGCACCAGCTGAGTCGGTAGGGCACCAAGAAGGACGTGCAGACGCTCTAGCAGGGGTGCGAGCATTGAAGATGGAGGCTTGGGCACCAGTATGGGGGCTGTTGGCGCTGGCAGCTCGACGCTCTGAAGCGCTTTGAGCACTGCCGATTGCACCCTGTGGTCCAACTCCTCCTGGAAGTCCTGTGTAATAAGGACTGATGGAGGGGGATGAGGTGTCGCCAGCACACCCTCAGAGGGATCACAAGTGGGCACGGCACCCAGCACCGTTGCCAGTGGGGAATGCCTCGGGCTACTTGGGGCACCAGAGGATAGGGCCTCTGGTGGCCGGTGCCCTTTCGATGGCGGCTCGGCAGCTGCTGATGCCGCTCTGGAACCGTAACTGTGTCGGGATGGTGACCGTTGCCGATGCTTCCTGGGTTTTCGGCGCTTGGCCTGCTTTCCCTGGCGCTGAGGATAATGACGACCCCCGAGGTTAAGGGGAGGGGAGAGACCACCGATGATCAATCTCCCTCTCCATGATCCTTAGGGATACTGGAGAACGGGACTGCCAGGGGAAGGGAGAGGGACTGTTCCCCGCAGTCATTAGGCGTGGAAGATACAGACTCCGAAGTGGAGGGTTTTGGAGAGCCAAAAAGCTTCTCCATTTTATCCAGGTGAGCACGACACCCTTTGGGGGTCATTTGATCGCACAAACGACACCCTTGAACGTTGTGCGAGGGCCCCAGGCAGAGGATATACACCTCATGCGGATCCGTGATGGACATGGTCCGCGGGCATTGGGGGCACCATCGAAAACCTGACAACGCCATTGAAAAAGAGGCCGGCATGCGGTCGATGTCCAATGGAGACCCAGAAGCGGGAGTCAGGAATCGACCACGAATAATGATGGAGAAAGCCAAGGGTACCTATGGAGGAACCGAACGCGAAAGAGGACCAGACACTGAAAAACCCCTGAAAAATACAACAAAAACGCTTTCAAGGATTTGAGGCTACCTCACCATGGAAAAGAAGAGACTGAAGGCGGACATCGCATGGATGCGCAGATAGCAGCAGGCTGGGCATGCTCAGTCTGCCAGTCAAAGTTTCTAGAAACTTTGATAAAAGTTTTCCATGCCGGGCTCCATCTGATGATGTCACCCCACATGTGAGGATTACCATCCTGCTTGTCCTAGGAGAATCACATTTACCCATTCTAGTCCTCTCATATCTCCCCTCAGCCATCTTTTCTCCAAGTTAAAGAGTCCTAACCTCTTTAGCCTTTTGTTCCATTCCCTTTGTCATTTTGGTCTTCCTTCTCTGTACCTTTTCTAATTTTGCTATATCTTTTTTGAGATGCAGTTACCGGAATTGCACACAATACTCAAGACAACAGTCACAAAGGGCCTAATTTACTAAACTTTTTTCTATAGACATAGAACTGGAGAAAAAAAAAAGACTTAGCATATCAGATCAAAAATTTGTTGGTTAATTCACAAAATATTGTCAAGTCAGTGTGTCACAACAATGCATGTTAATATAAATTTGACATTACAAGAATTTCTTGCTTTTTAGCTCTAGCAAGTGTTGCGAGTGCAGAGGCGCGGTCGCTTCTGACAACAAATGTGAGCCCTTGGATCATCACGTCGCTCAGGTAGGAGCCCCAAGAGCACAGCAAGAGGTGAGCTGATGCACGGATGACGGAGCAGAACAAGACTGGAACGAAGTCAAGGATGACTGAAGGTACTGACACTCCACCGGACCTGCACGCTTCAGGAAGACCAACAACACAATGGTGGTCTTTGAATGGTCCTCCGACCGTTCCAAGCCCTTTCGGACCTGCCGCTGGGTAACAGCAAGAAGTGGCAGGCCGGACGGAGGCCAGGGGCAAACGAAGGCCTTGGAACATGGAAGACTCAGGCGAAGACACTCTGAACATGGAAGACTCAGGACGAAGGTTCAGGAACAAGGTACTGAAGATGAGGGTTCAGGAACAAAGTACTGAAGACGAGGGTTCAGGAACAGGGTACTGAAGATGAGGATTCAGGAACAGGGTACTGAAGATGAGGATTCAGGAACAAGGTTCAGAATCAAAGTCAGTACTAGGTTAAGGCTGTGATGCAGCGCGCCCTACACAGCCCACCCACGGGACTGGTCGCGGACCATGCTTAATGTGGGGCAGACTCCAGATGAGAAGTGAAGCAAGTGTGAAGAACATGTACCAAATACTGTAGAGGCCTGCACCGGGGCGCACCCTACACAGCCGCCTGTGGCTGGTCGCGGACCACACTGAAGCGGCGCAGGTTCCAGCAGCGTCTACCACATGGATGGAGCAGACACAAGGGAATCCGACGGCCGGAACGAGATTCAGGACATAGGACCAAGACAGGACTTGGCTTCAGGCAAGGATTCAGGACACAGGACCAAGACAGGACTTGGTTTCAGGCAAGGATGACCCTCCAGAGACTGGTGCTGCAGGCAAGAAGGCAGGCCTTGTGCCACAAGGCGCCCTACACAGCCTGCCCTTGGGGCTGGTCACAGACCATGACATGACACGCCAGGAAAGGTGGCAACGAGGAACCAGAGGTACAGGACATCAAGGCTGGATCACGGAACATCAGTGACATCAGGACTAGATTACGGAATATCAGGACTGGATCACGGAACATCAGGGGCATCAGGACTGGATTACGGAACATCAGGAAGCAAGACAGGACATGGAACGAGATATAATGCAAGACTCCAGGTTTCTTCTCTCATGCTCTCTCTTTCTCCATTTCATTGTTTGGTATTATTTCAATCTTATATGTTTGCAATATCACCTTCAGGTCACCTCAGATGTCAGGTTGCCCTCTATTTAAAAAGCTTTAGATTTACCCCAGTTGGATTGGTTCAGATTTGACTACACCTTGAAAATGGGACAGGACCCAAGCCCAAAAACACACTTTGCAAACCAGATAACACCTAGATGGCAAAAGAACTAGAAAACTGCTACATTAAACTAATGTCATAACTTGAATATGCAAGCATATTCATTCCAGTCACTAACATCAGCACTGTATGATAAATGTATATGTTGCAATACCAAGACCCAAAAAAAATAATTTACAAAGCGAAAAAGTTACTCCTCCTCCTTTTTCCTGCACTGTGGATTCTCATCCACTTCTTGCTCTTCTCGATGGCACCACTCTGGGGCCTCCTTTCAGCCTGCATGGACAATGCTGCTCTGCCTTCTGCTGTTCTTGGCTCCCCCCTCCCATGCAGCCAGTTCTGTTCTAGTGCCTCCTCCTTTCCACTATGTGGACAACGTGGCAGCCTGCTCCTTACAGCAATGAGGGGGTAGATATTCAAATCATAGCTGTTTATCTAAGTTAACCGGATAGGCTTATCCGACTTAGATGGGATATTCAACTGCACGGCTATACAGCTGAATATCCCTAGTAAAATCGCTACATAGCCAGGTAAGTTATCCGGCTAAACCGCACAACCCTGTTATGCCTACTGCCCACCCACAAGTTATTTGGCTAAAACCTAGCCAGATAAGTCACTTATCCGGCTAAGTGGCAGCCACTGAACATAGCTAGATATTCATCAGCTGCCACTTAGCCAGATAAGTCTGACTTGACAGACTTAACCAGCTAAGTGCTTTTTGAATATTGGCCTCAGTATCTTCTTTGTATCCGTGCCAGAGAAGATGCTGTTGCCACCACCCCCAGAATCGTGGCACTCTAAGCGGCTATCTAGTTCACTTAGGGGCCGCTTTCTTAATGTGCTACACCCAAATTAGGGGGTCGCGCTAGCAAGGAGGCAAGACCGCCGAGTTATGAAGACCGATACTGGCAGACGGCCGGTTATGAAAACCGATGCCGAGTTTACCGGCATCAGTTTTTGTAACTGGCAGCCGCGGCGGGGTTGCGTTAGCAAGGAGGTGCTAAGGTCGCAGTTTTTTTTCTGCTTTTCTGTACGTCTTTTATATATCTGAGAGCAAATGTGCATCTGAGACACACTTTTTTTTTTGTATGCGGAGTGAATGAGTAATAGCCTTATTATTCACATGCATTTGCATGTGATGAGCACTATTGCATTCACTCCGCGTCAGACGCGCGTTAAATAGGCGCTAATCCCCGATTGGCTTCTTAATGCTTTAACTGGCCCTACCTAGAAAACCTCCAACACCTAGTTCAGAGCTCATCTATCATCACTCAGCACTGCCTAAATGGCCCTGGAAGAAACTTTTATTTCCATGCAAGGAGGAATGTCCAAGAAAACCGATGGACATCTATGCACCACCAATCACACCACTGGTCATTTCTATCAACCAGTAGGGAACACTGCAGCATTTTTCAAATTCAGTGCCATTTTTTTTTTTTTTTTGTATTTAAATGGTTTTTATTAGGAACCAGCAATCAAAAGAGTAAGATCAGTACAGAATATAACGTATGTGACTTGTAAAAAACAGAATAGCGAGATGCAATCCTCAACGAACAACAAGTCAAAAAGAACAACAACTGGCTCCATATTTTCCATCCAGTGCCATTTTTTACCACCTCTTTTACTGCAGTTTTCTGCATTTCGTTTTCAACTCCAGTTTTGGAACACTTTTTGGATTTACCACAGATTTTTAATGCTGTTTGATATATTGTATCGAGTGGGGCTGGGTATTTTTAATGTGTGTGATTGGAAAAATTGGCATTAAAATTTTACTCCAATTTTTGCGCAGGTTTTCTTACATCGGCCCTATTGAGAGGCCAGGGGGTATAACTTATAGTTCTTACTTGACAATTCAGGGAGATAGTCTTTCCAACCTAACAGAATGGTGTGCTCAGCCCACCTTATAATGTAAGGGGTAATAGCGCGTGGAAAACAGGTGGCCACGCGCCCCCCCCCCCGAAACTATTAGCGCTCATCACATACAAATGCATGTTGGTGAGCCTATTAGTCGCCCGGAATACAGAAATTAAAATGTGCGGCCAAGCCGCACATTTTACTCTCAGAAATTAACAGCAGGCGTTAAGTTCTAAGCAACTCTGAAAAGTATACAGAAAAGCAGAAAATACTGCTTTTCTGTATACCCTCTGATTTAATATCCTAGCAATATTAAGTTGGAGGAACCAAAAATTAAAAATCTGCCCGCTGGTCGGCAGGTTAGAAAACGGATGCTCAATTTTGCGTCTGTTTTCCGAAACCATGGCTGTCAGCGGGTTTGAAAACAGACATCAGTATAATTGAGCATTGGTTGTCAGATCTGCTGACAACCATCCCTAACGCTAATAAGGAGACGCTAGGGATGCACTATTGTCCCTAGTGCTTCCTTTTAAGCATGCGGCCTCATTTAAATAGAGAATTGTGCGCCCAGGAAATGCCTGGGCGTACATCGGGAGAGCGGGCGCTCAACATGGAGCGCCAGCTCTCCTGCACTTTTTATGGAATCGGCCTATGTTTCTGCTGAGGGACTCTAAGGGAAGGTGTGGCCAAAAAGTGAGGTAACATGGCTTACATCCCAAAAAAAGAGAGCGAATACATTATCTTTGAAAAATTGGTAGGGGGTCAATTAACTAAACATGCATATAAAATGAGAGGAACCTCGTTGGTAAATCTGCTAGCAATGTAAAGTTTTAAAATTACACTCTTTTTGTATTTATAGATTTTAAAATTGTATCAGAGGAATTAAGGGAGTAAAGAGTAGCAAGATTCATAAAACAGCTGCAAAAAGTAACTGATGGTCCAGATATTTTGCTAAATACCCAATACTTTCTGCAATTCTTATGTAAATTTTCAGTCACCACCCTTCAGTTCTCCAGTTTTTGCATACACTTAGTGACTGTTAACTGAAAGATTGCAAATGTTTAGAATGTGTCTTTTTGTACTTATATAACAAACAGTCAAGTAATCAACAGTTCTATTGTTAAATTAATCTAGAGAGATTTGCAATCTTTCAGTTACTAATTAGTAATTACATGAAAGATGGCGACTCAAAATTTACATAAGAATTGCAGAAAGTATAAGGTATTTAGCAAACCATCTGGATAGTCAACTACTTTAAATATACAGGAGATTTCTGAATCTTGCTACTCTTCCTTAATTCCTCTGCTACAAAATTTGTAAGTACAATAAAAGTCTATGGGGGTAATTTTCAAAACGTTTTACACATGTAAAACTGGGTTTTACTCACGTAAATGGGCTTTTGAAAATTGCTATGATATACACTTTTACACGTGTAAAATCCTTTTGAAAATTACCTTTTAGTTTTAAAACTTGACATTGCCAATTAAGGATCCCCCTTTTATGTGCATATTACAGTTTAACTAATTGGCCCCTACCAATTTTTAAAGACGTACATAAGAATATAAGCCATACTGGGTCAGACCAAGGGTCCATCAAGCCCAGCATCCTGTTTCCAACAGTGGCCAATCCAAGTCAATCCAAGTCACAAGTACCTGGCAAGTACCCAAACATTAAATAGATCTCAAGCTACTATTGCTTATTAATTAATAGCAGTTTATGGATTTTTCCTCTAGGAACTTATCCAAACCTTTTTTTAATTCCAGTTACACTAACTGCCATAACCACATCCTCTGGCAATGAATTCCAGAGCTTAACTATGCGCTGAGTGAAAAAGAATTTTCTTTGATTTATTTTAAATAAGCTACTTGCTAACTTCATGGAGTGCCCCCTGGACCTTCTATTATCTGAGAGAGTAAATAACTGATTTAAATTATCTTCAACTCCTTTCATGATTTTGTAGACCTCTATCATATCCAATTCACCTTTATTTTGAGTGTGACAACCTCATTTTAAGGAAGTTATTCTCTTCCCACACCATCTACTGCCTTAGCCTAATCTTTACAGGTTCCATTCACCCAAAATGGAGATCTATAAAAATTTAAGAAAAAAATGTATTTGTGAATTTTGGCAAAAATAAAAAATTGCATCCTAAGTTGAAAACATCCAGTGTGAAGGCTGGGTGTCTTGGGAAAATGCCCCCATCCCAATGGTAACAGAAGGGAAGGGGGAAGGGTGAGCCTATTATGAAAGGAGGGGCTCCAACCTTAAACAGGGTGGAAGCAGGCTGCTGCTGCTAACATTTAAAAAGGAGATACAGCAGCTCTTAAACTAGAACATGGGTGAAAGCTGACAGTCGCTCAGTAGTGCATGGTTCAGAGGGTATCATCAAAAAAATAACAAAACAGGAAAGTTAGAGCATCCCGACAGAGAGGTTCCGATAAAGGTAAGAGTAGCCCAGGTAAAGAGCAAACCGAGCTCCTTTAGAGCTATTTATTTACCCATTTCTCCTCTCGAATTATTTATTTAACCATTCTTCTCAAGTTGATTTAGTTATCTGTCTCGTTACTATACTTTAAATTATTGTAAAGCTTGTTGCTATGTTACGTTAAATTGTGAACCGAGGTGATGTTTCTAACGTGCCCCGGTATATAAAAAATCTTTAAATAAATAAATAAATAAATAAGATTCCAAATTATCCTTGTCAACTGCAAGAAAGGTTGTATATACAAAATAAAAAAATACTTTGAAATGCCAGAAGTCTAAAAAATAAAATGGGCGAGTTAGAATGTACACTGAATGAAGAGGCAAACAAAATTGGCATCTCAGAGACCTCGTGAAAGGAGGATAACCAATGAGACAGTGTGATATCAAGGTACAAATTGTACATTAACGAAAGGGTAGATCAAGTTGTTGGTGGTGGTGAGGAATGGGGGCGCTATATGTTAGGAATGGCATAAAGTCAAACAGAATAAAGATCCTGAAGCAGACATACAGGCCGATGCAATACTGGCGTGTATAAAACGGGCACTCAATCATGTCCCGCCGATCCACCTCTCCCAGGCGCCCAATTTGATATTTAAATTAACTGCTATGGTAAAAAGGAGGCGCTAGGGGAAATTGTGCGTCCCTAGCGCCTCCTCGGCATCGGGAGCCCAGGAAAAGTGGCTGTCAGTGAGGGTTGGGAAACAGACGCTCAATACGAGCATACGTTTTCTCCTGCTACTGGCACAATATACACAGCCTGGACCGTGGTTATTTTGGGTGTATATTGGGGATCCAGAATTGGGGGGGGGGGGGGGGGTGTCTGCAAATATATATATATATATTTTTTTTTTTTAACTGATTCTGCTTTCTGTGGTCCCTCCCACTCAGTATCACGACAATACTAGTAGGAGGGATCCCAGAAAGAAGGTATTTTGAGTTTCTATAATTTATTTATTTATTTATTTTTAATTTTTATATACCGAGGTTCTTATAGAGACTATAAATCACTCCGGTTTACATATAACGATAAACTGCCCAACATAGATAAGGGGGCTTTACATAGAACAGTGGTACATATAGAACATTATAACTGGATGACAATTTAACATAATGATAATAAATAATATAGAATAGTTTTACTGGTAATTAATAAAATTATGTAATATAAACTATATAATTTAAATATTTAACTTGGATATAGTGACATATTAACCATGCCAAATATAAATAATAAGATAAAATGAATTTTGAACTTAGAAATTGTAGTCCAGTTGCGGAAGAAAATATAAATAAGATTAATTTTTAGAACTCAAAGATTGTTGTCCAGTTGCAGAGTCCTGAAGGTAGGACTTGGTATGGTGACCATAATTAGGGGATACTTCTTATTTGGAAGACTTTCCGTCTTGGTAGGATTGTGAGTCTGGGAAGGCTTGTTGGAAAAGAAGAGTCTTTAGCCTTTTTTTGAACTCTTGATGATTGGGTTCAAGTCTTAGATTTGGGGGGAGCATGTTCCACTGGTGGGGGCCTGCTAAGGATAGCGCTCTTTTGCTCAGAGATGATTTTACTTGTTGGGCATGCAGTGATCCTTTGTAAGCGCTTCTGATAGGTCTGGAAGATGTGTGCGGTTGGAGTTGAAAGCTTAACGTGATGGGAGCTATTTTGTTTGTCGCTTTGTGGATGATTGTGAGTACCTTATAGAGTATCCTTTGTTTAATGGGAAGCCAATGTAGATTACTAAGGATTGGGGTGATGTGATCTTTTTTGTTAGTGCTTGTTAGAATTCTGGCAGCAGAATTCTGTACCATCTGTAATGGTTTGATCGTGTTGTTGGGTAGACCTAGTAGCAGGGCGTTGCAATAGTCGAGCTTTGAAAATATTATGGATTGAAGTACTAGCCTGAAGTCAGAGAAATAAAGGAGGGGTTTAAGTTTTTTGAGGACTTGCAGTTTGTAAAAGCAGTCCTTCGTGGTATTGTTTACGAACTTTTTTAGGTTAAGATGATTGTCAAGCCATGCTCCAAGGTTTCTGACGTCCGGTGAGAACATGTTATTAGCGTTTGGTAGAGAGAAGCTAGAAGAGATTGTGAGTGGATCCTGAGAGACAATGAGCATTTCAGTTTTATTGGCATTCAATACTAGGTTGAGGCTTGAGAGTAATTCCTTGATGGGCTGAAGGCATTCGTTCCAGTAAGTGATGGTTTTTTGAAGGGATTCTGTAATCGGGAGAAGGATTTGAATGTCGTCTGCATAGAGGTAATGGGTAAGCTTGAGGTTTGAGAGGAGGTGGCAGAGAGGGAGGAGGTAGATATTGAATAGGGTGGGAGAAAGTGAGGATCCTTGCGGGACTCCTTGCTCTGTAAGGATTGGATGCGATTCTTTGTTGTTTATCCTTACTTTGTAGAATCTGTTGCTTAGGAAGGAGTGAAACCATTTGAGAGCTGTGCCTTTGATCCCTATATTAGTTAGTTGGTCTATAAGTGTAGTATGTTTTACCGTATCAAACGCCGCAGAAAGATCAAGTAGAACCAGCAGGTAAGATTGTTTTTTCTCCAGGTTCACGAGGATGGTATCAGTGAGCGATAATAAGAGAGATTCGGTGTTTAGTCGTTTTCGGAAGCCATATTGAGCTGGGGATAGAATGTTATGATCTTCCAGATATTCTGACAGTTGCTTGTTGACAATTTTTTCCATCAGTTTGGCGATGAGTGGTAAGTTTGCAATCGGTCGGAAGTTAGCTGGGTCTGATGGAGAAGCATTTGGTTTCTTCAGTAACGGTTTCAGGATTGCCAATTTTAACTGGTTAGGAACTGAGCCTTGAGACAGGGATGTGTTGATAATTTCTGCTATTGGTTTTGAGATGGTGTTTGGTATGGCAATGAGGAGATTTGTTGGTAATGGGTCTGATGGGTGTGAGGATGGTTTTAGTTTTTTGAGTGTATTTTCGATCTCCAGTGAAGAAGTGAGCTCGAATGAGTCCAAGCTTGTGTTTTGTTGCGGCACTGTTGTTAGATGGTGTGTTAAGGTGGGGCTATTGGATGTAATTGAATGGGTAAGTTTAGTGATTTTTGTCTTGAAGTAGTTGGCTAGCTCGTTAGCTTTGTTGAGCGCTTGGTGGTCTGGGATCGTGAGAGGAGATGGTTTGGTTATAATAAGCCTTTCAGTGCGGCAGACCTTTATGCCAGTCCCGGGCTGGTGTAAAATTTGCTGCATTGCAAGGGCGCATTGGTCACATGGGAAATTTTTTGCATCGCGGGGATTAGCTAATAGTCTCATTTACATGTACTTTACATGTGATGAGCGCCATTAGCTACACGTTTGATTGGATGCGCTTTTTGGACGTCCTAATCCCCGTTTTGCATCGAGGATTATGGACGCGCGTCCAATCACAGTATTGCATCGGCCTGTAAATGCACTGTGGAAAATGCATGGATAAAAACTGCATATATGATAGGAAACATCACAGTGATGGGGGTATATAACCGTCCGCCTGGCCAAAATGAACAAATAGGCAAAGAAACGCTAACAGAAATTAGGGAAGTTAACAAATTTGGCATCACAGTACTAATGGGAGATTTTAATTACCCCAATACTGACTGAGTAAATGTTACATCAAGACATGCTAAGGAAGTAAAGTTTCTTGATGAAATAAATGACTGCTTCATGGAACAGCTAGTCTGAAAGCCAACAAGAAAGGGAGCTATTTTAAGACCAAATTCTTCGTAGAAAACAGGATTTGGTGCAAGAGGTAACAGTTGTGGGGGCAACCTGGCAACAGTGATCATAACATGATCAAATCTGAATTAATAAATGGAGGGAGTGTTATGACCAGGAGGGACGTGAACCCTTGGACCAACGGGAGGTTGATATGACCTTAGGAGATGGCTCCTCAGGTTCCCCCTTCAGGTGGCGAGGCGGAACAGAAGTTGGAACTGGCTGGATCCTCGCTGCCGGAGACTTAGATGGACCTCTGAGAGGGCAATGAGGCGTGAAGTCGGAGCAAGGGCCAACTGGATCTTCGCCACTGGAAGCCCGCGGCCCCCCCGAGAGGAGCCCGTAGGGACCCAGGCCGCTGGGACTTAGGTGGACCTCTGAGAGGGCGATGAGGCATGAAGTCGGAGCAAGGGCCAACTGGATCTTCGCCACTGGAAGCCCACAGCCCCCCCAGGAGGAGCCTGTAGGGACCCGGGCCGCTAGGACTTAGGTGGGCCCTTGAAGGTGGATGGTTCAGAGGAAGTCAAAGGTCGAGTACCAGAGGATTGCCGCTTGCCAGTCCGGGGTCATACACCGAGGAATCACCGCTTGCCAGTCCGAAGTCATACACCGAGGGATCACCGCTTGCCAGTCCGAAGTCACACACCGAGGAATCACCGAGAAAAAGCAGGAACCAGGAACCAAAGGCACCAGGAGACTCACCGGAGCGAGCAGACTTGTTGCCAAGACGAGGAACAAATGGAGGAAGTCTGCTTAAATACTTCCCTGTGCCTAGCCCATCAGGAACAGGTGAGGACAATTTGGAGGGCGAGGCCCCTTTAAATCCTGAGAGGAGGCACAGCCTCGCGCCTAAGGGCAGGGCAGCCATCTTGGTCCCGGAAGCGATGCAGAGCAGCCCGACATTGCGAGGGGAGGCCTGGGACACCTCCCCCGGTTCTCCAACCCCACCCACCAGGCTCAGCTTATCCCGCACCTATCTACCTTGAATTTCTGGGTGAGGCTTCTACATCTGAGACTGTCAGAAAGTATTGGCACCTTGCTGGACTCCAGTGCCTTTTCTTCCTCCCTCATACCATCTATCTACAGCAATACAATAAAGCTTTCCATCTACAAGTGTCCACTCTCTGCGTTTAGCCTATTGCTGTGGTTCCCCATGGAAGTTCTTCACTGCAACTAAGGGTTCACAAATGCCACAAACACAACAGATTGCTAACTCCATGGACTCGGCTCAGCTCGTGGCCTTGCAGGCCATTCCTGGCCTAGCCCAGCAGATCATGGAACAACAAAAGTCTTTGGAGAGCCTAGCTACTGCCTTCAATCAGTTGCATAAGAACATAAAAACATGCCATACTGGGTCAGACCAAGGGTCCATTAAGCCCAGCATCCTGTTTCCAACAGTGGCCAATCCAGGCCATAAGAACCTGGCAAGTACCCAAAAACTAAGTCTATTCCATGTTACTCAACTGAATTCTTCAGCGACTCCTGTGAAAGAACTGCTGCCTCCAGTGGTGACCCTCAAGACCACTGTACCCTTATCCACACCTACCCGCTTTACAGGTGAAGCCAAGATGTGCAGAGGGTTTGTTAATCAATGCAGAATGCATTTTGCATTACAGCCTACCCTCTTTCCCACAGAAGCTTCCAAGACTACTTACATCCTATCTTTTCTAGAGGGATGAGCCTTGCTTTGGGCTTTACCATTATGGGAACGTGAAGATCCTATCCTGAATGACCTACCAGGATTTCTAAAGCTTTTCAAGTCTGTCTTTGATGACCTGGCTCGCCAGACTGTCGCTGGATCTGCTTTGCTCAATCTCCAGCAAGGTAACAATCAGCTTACAGACTTTGCTATTGAATTTAAGACTCTAGCATCCGAACTACATTGGGACACTGGATGCTTACGTGCCATATTCATGGAGGGCCTCAACTCTCGCTTAAAGGACGAATTAGTGGCTCATGATTTGCCTGATACCCTTGAGTCCCTGATGGAACTGGCTGGGAGAATTGACTGCCGTATCCAAGACCGAAATAAGAAGTCCACGAAAGTCTACTGGGGGGGCTAACCATCCTAAACCTGTGTCTATTGCCTCCAGCCTGCCGTCTGCTCCCTTAGAAGAGGAAGAGCCTAAGAAATTAGGCCGAAGCCATTTAACTTCCAAGGAGAGACATTTTCGCAAATGCATGGGGTTATGCATGTACTGTGGTCAGTCGGACCATGCTGTCCAAACCTGTTCCATCTATCTGGGAAACTGACAGGCCTAGGATCTGCAGGAGGACTTCTCCTGGGCCTCACTTCTCCTACTCCTCCATTATCCTTACCAGTATCTCTGCTCTGCGGAGGACTTGAATTTCAGACTCTCGCTCTTATTGACTCCGGAGCCGGAGGTAATTTTATCTTGAAGCACTTAGTTGAACATCTACGGATTCCTACCATACCAATAGCTAAACCATTGCTATTGTCCTCTATCCATGGAGAACCACTTCCTGGAGAAGTTTCATTGACTACCCAGAACATTGGCCTGCGCACCGGAGCTTTACACTCTGAATCCATCTCATTTCTCGTATTGGAGAAAGCCATGCATTCGGTGGTACTGGGGCTGCCTTGGCTTCAACATTACCTGGTTTACCTCCACAATTCGCCTCATTCCAGGATGTTTCTCAAAACAAGCAGCAGATGTACTTCCACCGCACAGAGTATTCGACTGCACCATAAATCTGAAGCCTAATTCAGAACCTCCCAGAAGAAGAGTTTACCCTCTGTCAGTAGCTGAGACTCAAGCCATGTCCACCTACATTCAAGAGAACCTGCAGAAGGGACTCATTAGACCCTCTAAATCCCCTGCTGGTGCAGGCTTCTTTTTCGTAGGGAAGAAAGATGGCACCTTATGCCCCTGCATCAATTACAGGGGTCTGAATGAGATTACCCTCAAGGACAGGTACCCCCTGCCCTTAATTTCTGAACTGTTCGACAGGCTCCAAGGAACCAAGATATTCTCCAAATTAGACTTTAAAGGAGCTTACAACTTGGTGCATATTCGTGAAGGAGACAAATGGAAGACTGCTTTTAACACCCGCGATGGACACTTCGAATATCTCGTCATGCCTTCGGTTTGAGTAACGCACCTGCAGTCTTTCAAAATATGATGAACGACATCTTACGGGACTTACTTTATCAATGCATGGTAGTATATCTCGATGATATACTGATCTTCTCCCAAGATCTGCAAACTCATCAGGAGGATGTCAATGTTAGGGTTTAGCGGTGTTTGGGTGGATTCTTGGGTACTGTGGCAGATGTCCACGCCCATGGAGAGGGGGGCCCGTGGGGAGCCACAATACTGGGCTAGACTCAGGACGCACAAACATAGAATTAGATCTTTTATTGTACAGCTTGATGGCTACCACCAGAGGTGGCAGTAGTGAGGTAGCCTGGATGTAGCAGTCTCGGGACCCTCGGAACCCTCCTAACCCCAATGGTATAGGGGACTTCCGGTGTAGGTTTCCCAGCAAGACAATGCTGTAGATGAGACAGACAGAGTTAGATTACTCACTAGATGGTAACTGTAGGTAGGCGATTCCATCAGGCTGAAGTAGAGATAGGGAGAGCAGGCCCTCGAGGAGCGAGTACCTGATCGCTGTAAGGCACCTAAAATAAAGCAGAGGGCCCCCGAGGAGCGGGTACCCAGGTTAGTCAATACCCCGAAGGGCAGAGAGAGACCTTCCAGCGGCAGCACGAAAGCGGCAGAGTAGCTAAGACCGGCCAAAACCAATTCTTTGCTAACTCAATTAGCTAGCAACAAATTACAGGCTATATACCTGGATGGCGTGACATCACTTGAGGGGGACGCCCCCAAGGCTCGCGCCAATGCTGGAATGAAGACGTGGTTAGCGTGCGTGCGCGCACCCTAGTAGGCCCTTGGGAGGAACATGGCGGGAGGCAGCACCATAGCCGTTCCGGTGACGCTGGAGAGAGCGGCTTGCAGACACGGCGGTAGCCATTTTCCCAAGGTAAGCGGGAGGAGCCGTGAACAAGGTGAGGCAAACGGGGCAAAGCCGTCTAAGACCGACAGACTCAACAGTAACCCCCTTCAAAGGGTGCCCTCCAGGCTTCCTACCTGGTCTTGGTTTTTGAGGATGTATTCTGTGGAATTGTTGAAGCATCTCTTTATCCATCTTATTAGCCAAAGGCTCCCAAGAGTTTTCTTCAGGTCTATAACCCTCCCATGACAGGAGGTATTCCCATACTCTGCCTCTTTTTCTTTCGTCAAGGATAGCGTCTACCTTGTATTCGATGTCTTCTTCTGCATCTATTGGTGTAGGTTCAGGTGTCTTCAGTGAGAACTCAGTTACGGCCCCGGGTCCTCCACTTACCTCGAGGCCGGCCCGGGCCGCCGACAAGGCCTGTCCGGGCCTCGGCCGCGGCGCTTCCTCCTTGAGGGAGATGCCGGCAATCCCTCGCGTTTGGCCCCACCCCTTAGGCACACGCGTGTACTTAAAGGGGCCAGTGTGGGAAATTACTAAGACTGTCTCCTGATGACGTCAGACGCTGCAGGCCTACTTAAACCCTACAGCTAGGCTCCTTCCCTGCCTTGCAACGAGGTTCGCTCTTTCTGAGTTGCTAGTTGCTGCTCCAGGACTCCTGTCTATTTTCGGCTTCAGACTTCTGACCCTGCTTCGTCCATCGACTCCGACTTCAGCTTCCGCCCCTGGTTTTGGCTTCGGACCCTGCTTCGTCCATTGACTCCGACTTCAGCTTCCGCCCCTGGTTTTGGCTTCGGACCCTGCTTCGTCCATTGACTCCGACTTCAGCTTCCGCCCCTGGTTTTGGCTTCGGACCCTGCTTCGTCCATTGACTCCGACTTCAGCTTCCGCCACTGGTTTTGGCTTCGAACCCTGCTTCGTCCATTGACTCAGACTTCAGCTTCCGCCCCTGGTTTTGGCTTCGGATATCTGACTTCTGACCCTGTTTCGTCCATTGACTCCGACTTCAGCTTCCGCCCCTGGTTTTGGTTTCGGACTTCTGACTTCTGACCCTGCTTTGTCCATTGACTCCGACTTCAGCTGCCGCCCCTGCTTTTGGCTTCAGACTTCTGACTTCTGACCTGCTTCGTCCATTGACTTCGGCTCCAGTCCTCTCCTCGTCTCCAGGTATCCGGTTCTTCGCTTGCCCGGAGGATTCTCCTAAGTCCCAGCGGCTCGGGCCCTCATGGGCTCCTCCCGGGAGGGCCGCGGGCTTCCAAGGATGAAGTCTCTTCTGGCCTCCTGGGCTCAGCCACTCCCTTCGACTACCTCTTTGGCAGCTTCTCTGGTCCTTGGTCGCATAGGGTCACACCTAAGTCCAAGAGGCCTGGGTCCCTATGGGCTCCTCCTGGGGGGCCTCGGGCTTCCAGTGATAAAGCCTTCTTCAGAACACCTCTTCAGCGCCGCCTCCAGGCTGTGACGCCCACTGTGGGCCCCCACAGTGCAACACTATCAGAGTCAGCCGGCCCAAGGGTCCACTCCCATAACAGTTTGCAAGGCCATGGACCCGGCAGATGCCACGGAGGTGAAAGCCATTCCAGGTATTGCACAGCGGCTGCAACAACAACAAATTTGCATTGACTCCCTGATGACGACCGTGCAGAGATTAGCAAATCGGATTGACGGAGCTGCCACACTCAGCCCCCCAGTCCCCGTAGCTGTGGCCGACGTCGGATCATCCACACCCATAAAACTACTGGCGCCCACACGATACTCTGGGGATGCCAAGATATGCCAAGGATTTCTTAATCAATGTTTCATCCGGTTCAATCTATTGCCAGCTCAGTTTCCCACGGATCGGATTAAAACCAACATTATTACCTTGTTGGACAGGAAACCCCTAGCATGGGCCTCCTCCCTATGGGAGCATCAGGACTCCCACCTGGCTAACCTGGAGCAATTTGTCGCAGCCTTCCGGCAGGTTTTCGATGAGCCCTCCCGCAGGCCCACCGCCACCTCAGAGTTACTTCAGCTATGTTAGAGCAACCGGCCCCTGTCCGAGTATGCCATAGAATTCCAGACGCTGGCAGCCGAGCTGAACTGGGGGAATGACAGCCTTCACGGCATATTCCTGGAGGGTCTCTCCCCAAGACGAGCTGGCGGCCAAGGACATCCCGGACGATCTGAACAGCCTCATCGACCTGGCGGGTCGCGTGGACTGCCGTATCCAATGCCACTTCCGGGAGGGAAGACCTGTTCGGAGGCTCGGACACTCCGGAACCCCATTTTCCCAACCAGTACCCTCTTCTTCAGCCTCTTCAGGAAATCAAGATACAGAACCCATGCAGTTGGGCCGAGGTCTGATCTCTCAGGAGGAGAGAAGACGACGCCGGGCCCAGGGTTTGTATCTATATTGTGATGGCAAGGGCCACTTCCTTGCTCAGTGTGGTGAGCGGCCGGGAAACGCCTGGACCTAGGGATAGTCGGGGAGCTAACTCTAGGCAACACCACTTCCGCCTCCCCATGTACTGTTCCAGTGACCATACTTCTTCCCGAGGGAAACTTTGATACTCTAGCCTTGATTGACTCCGAAGTGGGAGCAATTTTATCCTCAAGGACTTAGTCCAACAACTCTAGATTGGGGTCCAACCCCAAAGACCCCCCGCCCGGGTGTCTTCCATTCATGGGACCCCTCTTCCAGGGACTATCTCTACTTGCATCAAGCCCCTCACTCTACGCACGGGCCTTCTGCATGTGGAGGATATTTCGTACCTCATCTTGGAAAAATCCATGCACCGGTCATCTTGGGACTACCCTGGTTGCAGAAGCACTCCCCGGTAATCTGTTGGGATACTCTCCAGGTGGCGTCCTGGGGTTCGTCGTGCTTCGACTCCTGTCTGGCCACTGTTCCGCGACCTTGGATACCTCTTCTGACCGCTTCTTTAGCGCTGCCTCCCCATTATCAAGACTACCAGGATGTCTTCTCGGAGAAAGCAGAGCTCCTCCCAGAGCACCAACCCTTTGACTGTGCTATCAATCTGATCCCGGGGACCACGCTGCCTCGAGGTCGGGTGTACCCGTTGTCACTCCCGGAGACACGAGCTATGTCCACATATATCCAGGAGAACCTGGACCAAGGGTTCATCCGACTGTCCAACTCCCCAACGGGAGCCGGATTCTTCTTCGTAGCGAAGAAGGACGGGTCCCTCCGACCCTGTATAGATTACCGTGGTCTGAACAGTATTATCTGACGCGACCGTTACCCATTGCCCTTGATTCCAGAACTACTGGACCGACTACAGGGAGCCAAGGTGTTCACGAAGCTGGATCTCCGTGGGGCCTATAATCTGGTCAGGATTCGGCCAGGCGATGAGTGGAAGACTGCATTCAACACAAGGGATGGCCACTACGAATACCTGGTCATGCCCTTCAGCCTCTGCAACGCTCCTGCGGTTTTCCAGAACTTCATGAACGAGGTACTAAGGGACATGTTACATACGTTGGTTATTGTCTACCTAGATGACGTGCTGATATCCTCAAAGGACTTGGGCACGCACCGCCAAGAGGTCCACAGGGTACTGCAGAAACTTCGGGATAACCGGCTCTTCACAAAGATGGAGAAGTGTCAATTTGAGCAAGAGTCCTTACTCTTCCTTGGGTATACTGTGTCCTCCACAGGCTTCCATATGGATCCCGAGAAGGTGACGGCCATCAAGGATTGACCTCAACCTGTGGGGATCAAGGCGCTTCAACGCTTCCTTGGCTTCGCCAATTTCTACCGGCAATTTATACCACACTACTCCACGATGGTGGCACCGCTTACGGCCCTCACCAAGAAGGGCGCTGACGCCAGGACCTGGCCTTCTGCGGCGGTACGAGCGTTCCAAGAGCTGAAGACTGTTGTGACCGTCGCTGCCCGACATCTCCACTACGCCTACCTTACCATTCTGGCGACTCCCTCTTTGCCTGTTGGAAGTTTGGCTGCAGTGGTGTCCTCTTCCGGTGTCCCCGGACCGGCTAGACGCTACACACCATGTTTCCCCGGAGCCTAAGGGGGCACGCGCGGCGCAGTCCCAACTGAAGTACCAGCAATGGCGCGAACCTCAGGGGTGTCACCCTGAGGTGACGTCATCCTCACCGGATATTTAAGGTCTCTGAAATCACTAACAAATCGAGTTAGCAAGGGATGGGTTACACTACCTAAGCTACTCTGCCTCCTCGGACTTACCAGGGGTACCCGATCCTCAGGGGCCTCGCTTTCTCTTTGCTTTTCAGATCGCAGTCTGGAACCGGTATTCGCTCGAAGGCCCTCATTCCCGGACGTGCTACTGAATACCACTTCTGCCAGGATGTCATCGCTGCTAACATCAGTGAGTTACCATCTCTCTCTCAGAGTGTTCCCTGGAACCAGGTACTCGCTCCTCGAGGGCCTACTTCATTCCAGCTCCTGGGTTGCTTCCAAGAGACTATTGTGTGAGTGTTACCATCAAGGTTCTGTTCCTGAACTCTGCATACCCTGCCTACTCACTATATTCAGTTTCTCTACAGCTCAGTTATCCAGGATTGCTGTTCTAGTATCTGAGGGACTACAGCCCAGCCGGGCACTCCAGCTCACTACTGCCATCTCTGGTGGTTCAATATATTGTTTAATAAAAGAACTAGTGTGGGTCTGTCTCCATACACTGAGCCTGACCGATGGTCCCTCTCGGGATCTTCTCCCGGGGGCGTGACCATCTGCTACCGGCCCAAGGATCCACCCACAACTACCTCAAACACTAACAAAGACAGCCTTCCTTCAGGACACATGTCTCCATCACCCGGACCCCCAATTTCAGTTCATTGTGGAAGTTGACGCCTCCGACATGGCGGTCGGAGCCGTCCTGAGTCAAATATCCAGCAACGGCAAACCCCTGCCGTGTTCCTACTTTTCCTGGAAATTCTCACCTGCAAAAATAAATTATGGCATAGGAGACAAGGAACTTCTGGCCATCAAAATGGCCTTCGAAGAATGGTGCCAGTGGTTGGAGGGGCCCAGCACCCAGTGATCGTGTATACGGACCACATGAACCTAGAATGTCTATGCTGCGCCCAGCGCCTCAACCCCTGACAGGCCCAGTGGTTCCTCTTTTTTAGCTGCTTCGACTTCCTCCTCCACTACAGACCAGCAGCCAAGAACATCCGGGCGGACGCCCTTTCCCGTACGGCGGAAATGGAGGACACTCCTAATCCGCCACAATACATACTCGACCCGGCCAGGGTGCTCCTCGCAATATCCGATGTGGTTCCTATGGGAAAAACGGTAGTACCAGTCCGCCTCCGGAAGAAGGTACTCTCTTAGGCCCATGACTCCCTGACCTCAGGTCACCCAGGGGTAGCTAGAACCCAGGAATTACTTTCCGAATTCTACTGGTGGCCCCAGTTTAAGAAGGACATCCGGCTCTATGTCAGCACCTGCCCGACCTGTGCCCAACAGAAGTCTCCTACCGGCCGCCCCTGGGGTCTTCTTAGCCTCTGCCTATTCCCACTGAGCCGTGGGCCCACTTATCCATGGACTTCATTGTCGATCTGCCCGCTTCAGAAGGGAAGACTGTGATCTGGGTTACGATTGACAGATTCTCCAAGATGGCTCACTTTGTTCCCCTCACTAAGTTGCCCACAGCACCTGAACTTGCGAACCTGTTTACCCGCCACATCTTTCGCCTTCATGGACTTCCTTGACACATCGCCTCGGATAGGGGCTCTCAATTCACGGCGAAATATTGGAGGGTGCTCTGTAAAATGTTTGGGGTCCAGCTGGACTTCACGACCGCCTTCCACCCCCAAGCCAATGGCCAACTGGAACACACGAACTGGACTTTTAAGACTTTCCTCTGGTCCTTCATGGAGATCTGCAGAATGACTGGGTGGCCCTACTCCCGTGGGCGGAGTTCTCGTACAACCACCACAAGCACTCTGCCACTGGCAGTTCTCCCTTTTATACGGTATATGGGAAATGCCTTCGACCTCCCTTGCCTTTGCTGTTGGTAGTGCCGTCTCCAGCCGTACATCTCTCAGCCCAACAGTTGCGTCACCTCTGGAGATCCACATGGGAGAAACTTCAACACACGGCAGTTATTGCGAAGAAGTTTGCAGACCGCCTACGTCATCCAGCCCCATCATTTTTCCCCGGGGATAAGGTGTGGCTAAGCACCAAGCAAGCACCTACGCTTACGGCTTCCTTCAATGTGCCTGGCCCCAAGGTACATTGGCCCATTCTCTATCATGGAACGGGAAGGGGCACTTTCCTACCGACTCCGTCTCTCGCCTACGTTCCGGGTACACAAAGTCTTCCACGTTTCCCTGCTGAAGCCACTGGTTCTATGCATCTTCCATAGGAAGACCCCTGCACGGGCCACACCTGAGGCACACGAGGATACAGTCTATCAAGTCAAGGAAGTACTAGATGTGCGGTTCCACCTCAGACGCTGGGAGTACCTCCTCTCTTGGGAGGGTTACGGCCCTGAGGAGAACTCCTGGGAGCCAGCCTCTCACATCTTGGACAAGGACCTCCTCTGCCAGTTCCATGTGGATCATCCAGCTAAGCCCAAGCCCCTGGGAAGGGGGCGTAGGAGGGGGGGTTACTGTTACGGCCCCGGGCTCTCCACTTACCTCGAGGGCCACCAGTAATAGTTCTGCAATTTAGACAGAGTTCTGCGTTGACCAGGGTGTCCAGCCAGTTTGGAGTCATGAGCCCATGCTAGCACCTTTTTTTTTAGGTTCTTGGGCACAAGATAACTCTTTTCTGGTCAATGATATGTTGCGGTTCATCTGGAACGTCCTCAGAGAGGAATGAGTGAGATAAGAACATCAGAGCAGATGCCCTATCTCCAGGGCGGTATTTCAGCACAAAGTCAAATCTGTTGAAAAACAGAGACCATTTTGCTTGCCTATGGTTTAGGCGCTGTGCGTGGCGGAGGTACTCCAGATTTTTATGTTCTGTAAAGACTGTGATCTGCTGTTGTGCTCCTTCGAGCCAAGGGCGCCACTCCTCGTATGCCATCTTTATTGCCAGGAGCTATTTATCTCCTATTCCATAGTTCTTCTCTGCTGGTGAGAAGCGATGGGAGAAAAATGAGCATGGGTGTAAGGCCTTGGAATCACCGGCCTGACTTAGCACGGCCCCTACGCCGACGTCTGAGGCATCGACCTCAAGGATGAAGGGCTTAGTGGGATCCGGGTGTCGGAGACATGGCTTGCTTGAGAAGGCGTCTTTCAGTTTCTGGAATGCTATTACTGCCTCCGTAGACCAATTGGCAACGTTGCACCTTTCTTCGTCATAGCTGTAAGTGGAACTGTTAGTGAGGAGTAGTTCTTGATGAATGTTCTGTAATAGTTGGTGAAACCTAGGAATCATCTGAGAGCCTTTAGACCAGTGGGTTGTGTCCATTTCTTAATGCTCTCCAGCTTCTGTGGGTCCATCTGGAAACCTTGGTTGGAAACAATGTACCCCAAGAAAGGTACTGATTCTTTGTGAAACTCGTACTTAGACAACTTGGCGTATAGATGATTCTCGCGGACTTTGCAGCACTCTTTTGACATCCTCGAGATGAGTGGTCATGTCTTGGGAGAATATCAAGATGTCACCTAAGTATACGACGACACATTTGTAGAGGAGGTCCAGCAAAATGTCGTTCATTAAATTTTGGAAGACAACCGGGGCGTTGCACAAGCCAAAGGGCATCACTAGATATTCAAAGTGACCGTCCCGGGTGTTGATGGCCGTCTTCCATTCATCACCAGAGCGGATGTGGACTAAGTTGTAGGCTCCCTTGAGATCAAGCTTGGAGAAGATCTTGGCTCCCTGTAGTCTGTCAAATAGCTCTGAGATGAGTGGTAGGGAGTAGCAATCTTTCACCGCTATCTCGTTAAGATGTAACGTTCCGTCCTTCTTCCCCACAAAAAAGAAGTCTGCGCCAGTAGGAGACTTGGAGGGTTGTATGAAGCCTTTTTGAATGTTCTCCTGAATATATTCGGACATGGTTTTATTCTCTACCATGGAGAGAGGGTAGACCCGTCCTTTGGGTGGTTCAGTGTTAGGCTTCAAATTGATGGCGCAGTCATAGGGTCTGTGTGGCGATAGTACGTCTGCAGCTTCTTTAGAAAATACATCTTGAAATAATGCGTATTGAGGCGGCAAGACAGGCATCAATGGGGTAGTTGGCATGCAGGGTATAGGAGCGACCTCCAACAGACATTTACCATGGGAATTTGGACCCCAACATGAAAGCTCCAGAGTGGCCCAATTGAATTGAGGCATATGCTGCTGCAGCCACAGTAGCCCCAGAACTATAGGGTGCATGGCCTTCTCTAAAACAAAGAAGGAGATGGTTTCAGAATGGAGAGCACCGATCCGTAGACATACTGGTTCGGTGAGTTGTGTTACATCGCCCGGTAAGGGCTCTCCATGAATTGAAGATAGGAGTAGTGGAGACGTCATGGTGGTAGTAGGGATCCGCAAGTGCTCCACTAATCGTTGTAAAATGAAATTACCTCCTGCCCCTGAGTCAACTAGGGCAAGAGTCTGATACTCTAAGGGTCCGCAGATCAAGGATACAGGAAGAGAGAGCGGAGGAGAGGGTACAGTAAGACCTAAGAAGAGTCCTCCCGCAGGACTTAGGTCTGCCAGTTTCCCGGACATATAGGGCATGTTTGAACAGCATGGCCAGCTTGTCCACAATACATGCACAACCACAATTTCTTCTGTGTTCTTCTCTCTCTTGACGTCAGGTGGCTGCGGCCTAATTGCATTGGTTTTTCTTCGCCATCAACTGGACCTGAGAGAACAGGCCTGGGTGTGGACTTAACTCGAGCTTCACCCTGACAGGGTCTTCTGGGAGTCTTGGTCTCTTGAACCTTGTCATGAAGTCGGCGATCAATCCTAGTTGCCAACTTCACCAGTTCAGCCAAGGTCTCAGGCATCTCATGAGCTGTAAGCTCGTCTTTCAAACGAGAGTTCAGTCCTTCAAAGAAGAGGGTGCTCATGCATTTAGGGTCCCAATGTAATTCAGACGCCAGTGTCTTGAATTCGATAGCGAAGTCAGTTAAAGGTTTAGTACCTTGCTTCAGGTGAACCAACGAAGATCCTGCAACTGTATGCCGGGCAGGATCATCAAAAACTGATTTGAACAGCTCAAGGAATCCGGCAAGATCATGTAGAATAGGATTATCGCGCTCCCACAGCGAAGAGGCCCAAGCCAACGCTCTTCCATCCAGATAAGACAGGATATAGGTGGTCTTGGCATAAGCTGTAGGAAAATGGCTAGGTTGCAGGAAAAAGTGCATACAACACTGGTTAATAAAACCTCTACATTTCCAAATTTCGCCCGAGAAGCGTATTCGAGCAGATAGAGGTACAATAGTCTTGACCGTCACTTCTGGCGGTGTAACTTCTTTACCTATGGTGGTGGGTAAGTTTGTCTGTGCGTGCAGCTGGTTGAATGCAGCAGTCAAATTCTCCAGCGCATTCTGCTGTTCGGAGATTCGCTGGGCCAGGCCTGGAATGGCCTGCAATGCGGTGAGCTGAGCCGAATCCATGGAATTAGCAATCTGTTAGGGTTTAGCATTGTTTGGGTGGATTCTTGAGTATGTGGCAGATGTCCACGCCCACAGGGAGGGGCCCCATGGGGAGCCACAGTACTGGGCTAGACTCAGAACGCACAAACACAGAATTTCATCTTTTATTGTACAGCTTGATGAATACCACTAGAGGTGGCAGTAGTGAGGTAGTCTGGATGTAGAAGTCTCGGGACCCTTGGCAGAGGGAACCCTTCTCACCCCGTTGGTATAGGGGACTTTCGGTGTAGGTTTCCCAGCAAGGCAATGCTGTAGATGAGACAGACTGAGAGTTAGATTACTCACTAGATGGTAACTGTAGGTAGGCGATTCCACCAGGTGAAGTAGATGGAACTGACACCGAGGCAAGGAGAGCAGGCCCTCGAGGAGCGAATACCTGATCCCTGTAAGGCACCTGAAATAAAGCAGAGGGCCCCCGAGGAGCAGGTACCCAGGTTAGTCAATACTTCGAAGGGCAGAGAGAGAGCTTCCAGCGGCAGAATAGCTAAGACGGCCGAAACCAATCCTTTGCTAACTCAATTAGCTAGCAACAAAGTACAGGCTATATACCCGGATGGCGTGACATCACTTGAGGGGACGCCCCTGAGGGTCGCGGGAATAAAGACATGGGTAGTGGCGCGCACCCTAGTAGGCCCTTGGGAGGAACATGGCGGGAGGCAGCACCATAGCCGTTCTGGGGATGATGGAGAGGGCAGCTTGCAGAAGCGGCAGTAGCCATTTTCCCAAGGTAAGTGGGAGGAGCCGTGAACAAGGTGAGGCAAACAGGGCGAAGCAGTCTAACACCGATGGACGCAACAGTCAAGAAGGTTTTAAGACGCCTGCGTGAGTACCACCTATCGCAAAGCTTGAAAAATGTGAAGGGAGTCTGTACCCTTCCTGGGATACATTGTTTCTAAGAACGGGTTTCAGATGGACCCCAAGAAATTAGAAAGTATCTGGGACTGGCCCCAACCTACAGGCCTGAAAGCACTACGCCGCTTCTTGGGATTCACTAATTACTATCGTTCCTTTATTAAAAACTACTCATCACTGACAGTCCCTCTAACTGCTATGACCAAGAAGGGAGCCAATCCCGCCAATTGATCTCCTGAAGCCATATCAGCCTTTCTGACGCTCAAAGAGGCTTTTCAAAAGAAGCCATGCCTCCGCCATCCTGACCCACATCGTCTGTTTATTGTCGAGGTCGACACATCAGATGTTGGTGTGGGAGCGGTTTTAAGCCAGTATAGCGAATCTAATGTGCTCCATTCTTGCTCCTTCTTCTCAAGGCGATTCTCGCCTGCCGAAAGAAATTATGGAATCAGAGTCAAAGAGTTACTCGCAATCAAGCTGGCCTTTGAAGAGTGGCGTCCTTGGCTGGAAGGCGTACAACACCAAATAGTAGTGTACACTGATCACAAAAATTTGGAGTACCTCAGACATGCTCAGCGACTCAATCACTGTCAAGCAAGATGGTCCCTGTTCTTTAACAGATTTGACTTCAAGTATCGTCCGGGAGAGAAGAACACTCGGATGAATGCCTTGTCACGATCCTTCTCTCTGCAGGATGTGCCAGAAGAACCCAGTCACATCATTGACCCCGGAAGAGTGGTTCTTCCAGCCACTCAAGCGGTACCTGCCGGGAAGACGGTGGTGGCCAGAAATTTAAGGAAGAAGCTGTTGAAGTGGGCGCACGATTCCCGTCTGGCCGGCGATCCAGGAGTCGCACCCTAGCTATGTTACAGCGGTACTATTGATGGCCAACCATGAAAAAAGACGTGTAAGCTTATGTGAGTTCCTGCGCTGTTTGTGCCAAGCAAAAACCACCAGCCGGACATCCTCGGGGCCTGTTACAGCCTCTACCATCGCCGGATGAACCATGGACTCATATAGCAACCAATTTTGTGGTAGACCTGCCACCATTCAACAGAAATAATACCATTTGGGTTACTGTTGACCGCTTCTCCAAAATGGCACATTTTGTAGCGTTACCAGGATTACCCTCTGCTAAAGAGTTAGCAAAACTCTTTATTAAGCACATCTTCTGCCTTCATGGGATGCCTAAACATATCCTATCCGACAGGGGAGTGCAATTTACTGCAAAGTTTTGGAGAGCATTATGTCAAAAATTTGACATCGCCTTGGACCTAATCTCTGCCTACCATCCTCAGTCCAACGGTCAGACTGAGAGGATGAATAGAACGCTGAAACAATTTCTGCGATCCTATGTCAATTCGAGGCAGAATGACTGGGTGAAGTACTGCCTTGGGCAGAATTTGCCATCAACTCGCATCCTGCTACCTCGACGGGGTCTTTGCCTTTCCAGCTTCTCTACGAAAAACAGCCACTGCCTCCTCTGCCAATTCCATTGTCAGTAGCCTCTCCTGCTGCCCAGACCACCGCAGCAGAATTATTCCAACTGTGGAAACAAACAAAGGAGCTCCTCCTCAAAGCAGGACAAAAGGCAAAAACCACCTATCATGCTCATCATCAAAAAACACCACAGTTTCAGCCTGGAGACAAAGTCTGGTTAAGTACCAAGTAACTTCGACTTAAACTTCCTTCAGCAAGATTTTCATCTCGCTATGTGGGACCCTTTGCCATTCTTCGGCGATTAGGGAATCTGACATACAGTCTAAAACTGCCTCTATCTATGAAGATGCACAACACATTTCATGTATCTCTATTAAAGCCAGTGATACTCGCCAAATTCCCCAGAAAAACCCCAGAACCTACTAGTCTGGATACTGAAGATGACATCGAATATGCCATGGACATCTTTGATGTGCATAAAAGAGGCAAGACATGGGAATATCTCATCTCATGGGAGAACTATGGCCCAGAAGAGAACTCCTGGGAACCACTGGCCAACATTACAGATAAGGAGATGCTACATTACTTCCACCTGGCACACCCACGAAAATCCAGACCACCTGGGAGAAGCCTTGGAGGGGGCCTTTTGAAGAGGGGTACTGTTACGTCTATCGGTCGCAGACAGCTGCGACCTCTCTGCCTTACCTCTTTTCTTCCCTTTTTCTCCTCCTTGGGCAAGATGGCTACTTCCGCTGCTGAGTGCAGAGGGCCTCGGCGTCTCCAGCTCAGCATGGGCATCTCAGTCCCCCAAGCTCATTCTGTGGCCTCCTAGGGCGCAAGCACTTCTCCTACGCTCAAATACACGTCATGGCGGGAACTTCGGGGGCGCCCCACCGCATGACGTCAATACCTCTGGGTATTTAAAGCTTCCGCTACGCTTCCACCTTTGAGTTAGCAAAGACTCTGGTCTAGCTTCTCTGACCACTCTAAGCTGCATGCTTAGACACTGCTCTACACTCCAGGGCTTCGCTCCATTAGAAGCTCTAGGCACCCGCTCCTCAGGGGTCTCTCGCTTCCATCCACCCTTCGTGGCCTCTACTAATTAGACAACCACTCCTCGGGGGTCTATCTCTCTTATTCATTTCAGGATCTCCGGACTATTAAGTACTCGATTCTCGAGGGCCTACCAGTCTAGTATCCTGCACCACGGACCTTCGGTCCCACCATCTTCACTACCAGGAAGACGCTTGCACTACGTTCCAGTGAGTACCTTTATGATCCAGTTCTCCAACTCCACCCACCAGGCTCAGGTTATCCCGCACCACGGGTTCCCATCTACCTTGAACATCTGGGTGAGACTTCTACATCTGAGACTGTCAGAACGTATTGGCACCTTGCCGGACTCCAGTGCCTTTCCTTCTTGCCTCATACCATCTATCTACAGCAATACAATAAAGCTTTCCATCTACAAGTGTCCGCTCTCTGTGTTTAGCCTATCTCTGTGGTTCCCCACGGGGCCCCTCCCCATGGGAGGAGTCATCTCCACTGCGACTAAGGGTCCACAAATTGCCACAAACACAACAGGGTATCACCCTTACACGGAAGGTCCGCCAATTTGTCATAGACTTTTTCTAGTATCGCGCTCGTATTGCGATGGTCGCTGCCGAAGTTCTAGCAAAGATGTCAAAGCCCTCATAGATTGCGCAGAGAAGGTGGCAGATTGCTTCCTCCATATCTGAAATGCCCTGTTTTTGATAGGATTCAGTATGATGGCTGCTGGGAATCAGGTTTTACTTTTTGCAGACATTCATACAAATATTGCATAATATAAAATTGATGTTGCTGGATCTTTGCTTTACGCATTGATCCCTGAAAACCCTTTTCCCAAAGTCATCAAGATAATGGCTCTCTTTTGTTGGAGTACTGGAATACAACCTCGACCTCCTAGCCCTCTTCATTGCTGATTCGACAACAATGGATACATGTGGCAAATTAGTAGAAGAGTAGAACTTCGACTTCTGCATCCTAAATTTCAGCTCTGTCTTTTTGAATTTAGTCAGACCTGAGAAGGGGGATTCCCACACCTTTTCCATCACGCCATCCAAAACTGGATGGGAGCATAAGGCTGTTGGTTCCATAGGCATGTCAAAGATCTTTAGCAGATCATGGACCTCTGCCCTTGGATCTGGAAGTTTCTTGGTTTCCAGATTCAAGGCAGTACCCACTTTTTCTATAAATTTAGGATAAGAAAGATCTTCTGGAAGTGATGATGGCTCTGGTTGTTCTTCTGGAGGGATTAAGGTATGCTTATGGATGATTCCGGAGACGATGGAGGAGAGTGAGATGGTCCTTCTCTTGGATCTGTGATTGGACTTGCACTCCGTCTATGGTCCTTCTTCATAAGTTGTATATTAGGTGAGGGTGATTTTAGTAATTCCACAGACTCTTCACCGGAAGGACTGGACGGAGGAGGTAAATTCTGGTAAGACACTAAAGTGTCAAAGAATGTTTCAAGTATACCTGTGATTTGGGATAAGGATTGAGAGGCTGCTACATGCAATGCCTTGCTGGTAGAATCCAATGCTCTCTTCCTTTTTTTAGTGGGAGGTGAATTTAAATGTCCTGTATGCAGACAGACGTTTTGAAGAAGGTGGACACCATGGACTATTCGGGAGGTTCCCTCCTGATGAATCCGTTACTTCCATGTCTGAATCTGATAAGGCATGAGAAGGGGGACTCAAGTGACTTGAATCCTGAGACATATGTGTCGGTTTTTTGATGTTTTGTGTTAAGCGTGTCGTAGTCTTTGAGGTGCTGTGTGTCGACGCAGGAGTCAATGCATTGTGCGTTGAACAATGTGCCAGCTTCAGATGACTCTCTGTGATTGGCTCAGCCGGGCTCCGATGCCATTTCTGAGCATCAGCCAATACAATCGATGCAGGATCTCGGTGTTGCTTTGACGTTTCAGTCAATGCAATCCACGCAGACTTGAGGTTTCTATGACGCTTTGGCGCATCGGTTAGTGAACGGGAGTGTGCTTTTTATGCACTTTTGATCCTGATTTTTGTTTATCACCAGATTCCAGTGAAGCTGCCTTCTTATGTAGTTGCTTATGGGGCTGCTTACCCGGAGAGGAGTGAGTCTGGCTGGGGGCATACGAGCCCAAAGTGCCCTCACCTGGGTCTCTTTATCCGGTAATTTTTGCAGCTTTCTGCCGCTGTGCCTGAGGAGACATCCGTCCACATTGCTGACACGCCCCTTGATCCGTGGTTGGGCCCCAAATAAATGTAACATAATGTGTGACCGTCAGTGAGCAACATTATTTTGCAGCATTGGCAAAATTTAAATCTTGACGGCTTTGGCGCCATTGTGGCACTGAAAAGTGCGTTTGGCGGCTCACTGAAATGAGGAAAAAGCGAGAGAGAAAAAAAAATTAAATGTTTGTGAAGAGAACTCTCCCTCAGTCTTATTTCTGTGGGAAGAAATAAGACTGAAGGAGAGTTCAGTTGCACGGGAATCCACCGCACAGGTGAACCGGAGCGAGAGAAGAAAGTTTTAAACATTCTGCGAGAAGTTCCGCTCTGGGCTGCCAGGGGGCGCAGACAGACAGCATGGCTAATTCAGCCTGCTTATCTGCGGAAAAAGTACTTCAGTGTACTTCTTTCCAGTCTTGACTGCATGCCTACTTCTCTGTGAACTTTTCAAAGGCTCAGATCCTGTCATTTATTAGGGGCATTCTTATATTAAACTGGTATAAAGCAAAATTGCTTACCTTGTAATAGGTGTTATCCCAGGACAGCAGGATGTAGTCCTCACATATGGGTGACGTCACTGACGGAGCCCTATCACGGAAAACTTTCTGTCAAAGTTTCTAGAAACTTTTGACTGGAACACTGAGCCCACTGAGCATGCCCAGCATGCCATGATATTCTCAGCCACAGGGGTCTCCCTTCAGTCTCGTATGTAGCAATAAGTTTAGCAAAAATAAAATAATAAAACTTATCGGACTCAACTCCGCGGGGTGGCGGGTGGGTTTCATGAGGACTACATCCTGCTGTCCTGGGATAACATCTATTACAACGTAAGCAATTTTGCTTTATCCCAGGACAAGCAGGATGCTAGTCCTCACATATGGGTGATTAGCAAGCTATAGGCCGAGTCATTTTGTAGTGAAGCAACATTGTAGTATTGTTGGTAAAAATGAGGCAGCCAAAAATCACAGCAGGTTGGATGTAGAAGGAGTTGGGATTATACTGGGAACAAGTTCTTTAAGACAGATTGTCCGTAGGCTGAATCTTGTCGTCCTTCTTTGTCCAAACAGTAATGAGCTGCAAAGGTGTGAAGAGAACTCCATGTTGCCGCTTTGCATATGTCGAGGATTGGCACTGAACGATAGTGCGCTACCGAGGTTGACATTGTCCTTACTGAATGCGCCTTTACTCGCCCTTGGAAAGGAAGGCCTGCTTTTTCATAACAGAATTCTATACAATCTGCTAGCCAGTTGGATAGAGTGTGTTTGCCCACTGGATTACCCGGTTTGTTTGGATCAAAAGATACAAAGAGTTGAGTGGATTTCCTAGGGACTGCAGTGCAGTCTAAGTAATATGCTAGCACACGTTTACAGTCCAAGGTATGTAAGGCCCTTTCACCTTGGAGAGTGTGAGGTCTTGGGAAGAATGTGGGCAAAACTATGGATTGGTTCAAGTGGAATTCCATAACTACCTTGGGGAGGAATTTTGGATGTGTCTGGAGATCCACTCTATCATGTAGGAATTTTGTATAGGGCTATGAGAAAGATAGTCTTCCATGTGAGAAACTTAATATCACAGGAAGTCATGGGTTCAAAAGGAGAATGCATGAGCCTTGTTAAGACCAAATTCAGGTCCCATTCTGTGACAGGTGGCCGAATTGGTGGTTTAAGGTGAGTTAAACCTCTCATAAATCTACTAACAAGAGGTTGTATGGATATTGGTGCATCTCCCATTTTGTTATGGTAAGCCGAGATTGCACTTAAGTGTACTCTTACAGATGAGGTCTGGAGACCAGAGTCTGAAAGATGGCATAAGTAGTCTAGCAGAGAAGGTTTGGGGCAGGAAAAAGAGTCAATGTTCTTTTGTGTGCACCACAAAGTAAATCTTTTCCATTTCGAAGAAAAGTTCTTTCATGTGGAAGGTTTACGTGAAGCTATAAGCACTTGAGAGACATTAGTTGAAAGATTAAGTGGTTGTAAGATCAAGCTTTCAACATCCATGTTGTCAGAGATAGGGATTGAAGGTTGGGATGGCGCAACCTGCCCTGATCCTGAGTTATGGAATTGGGAGCTACACCCAGGCGAATTGGTTCTCTGATCAAGAGGTCTAGGAGTATGGGAAACCATATTTGTTGAGGCCAATATGGGGCTATGAGTATCATGGACCCCTTGTCCTGTTGCAGCTTCAATAGAGTTTTGGTTATTAGCGGTATCGGAGGATACGCGTTTAAAAGGCCTGAGTTCCAAGGGCGAGCAAAGGCGTCCTTGGCTGGCTGGTGTTTCTGCCTGTGCAGAGCGTAGAACTTGTCCACTTTGTGATTCAGGTGTGATGCAAAGAGGTCTATTGTGTTGTGTCCCGCGGCCGTGGCGTCCCACTACCGCGGGCCCCCTACCTAAGTCACGGCATTCCCTCGCCGCGGGAGCCCCGGGGAGGGCTCCGATTCGGGCCACCGCGCCCACACGGCCTCCGGACCTGCTCGCTGCAGAGGAAGCCGTCCTGCTTCCCCCCTCGCAGCGTCTGACGGCATCTCCCCTCCGCGGGGGAGATTCAAGATGGCCGCCACCATCCTTAGGTGCGAGGTCGCGCCCCCTCCAGTGATTTAAAGGGACCTAATCCCTTTAAATGGCTTCACCTGTCTTCCATCAGGAAGAGCAGAGGAAGTATATAAGGCAGCTTCCTCTGCTCATCCAGCGACTTGGCAACGTCCCCTAGCGCTGTCTAGTCTGCTTGCTTCGGTGAGTCTTCAAGCTTTGGATCTCGTTCCTGTTCTGTCTTGACGTTCCTGGTTCCTGACTTCGGATTGGCTTACGGTGATTCCTGGTTCCTGACTTCGGATTGGCTTATGGTGATTCTCTGGTTCCTGACTCTGGATTGGCAAGCGGTGATTCTCTGGTACACGACTTCGGACTGGTGAGCGTCGACCCTCTGGCACTTGACCTAGGACTCCTTCAAGACCACCGCCTCCAAGGGCCCACCTAAGTCCCAGCGGCCCGGGTCCCTACGGGTTCCTCCTGGGGGGGACCACGGGCTTCCAGGGCGAAGCTCCAGTTGGCCTTTGCACTGTTACCCTGACCTCCCTAGATCCACCTAAGTCCCAGCGGTCGGGTCCCTACGGGCTCCTCCCGGGGGGACCGCAGACCACCAGTGGTGAAGACACAGCGCCTTATCTCGTCTCTTCATCGCCTCCGTGTTCGCCTCAGTCTCCAGTGCCAAGGGTCAGCTGGTCCTGCCTCCTGTTCTGCCTCTCCACCCGACGAGAGAGCCTACGGACCCTCCGAAAGGTATACCATCCTCTCATCGGCCAAGGGTCCACAACCCTGAGCATAACATATTGTTGGTTGTCCCCAACGTTAGAATATCCTGGTCGCTACTAAGGGATCCAGGGACCACTTGTGAGGTTGGAACTGACGACTGAGGCAATCTGCAACTACGTTGTGGATGCCCGCTAGATAAGTGGCCCGGAGAAATATGGAATGTGTCAGGGCCCAGTCCCAAATTTGTGCGGCTTCTTGACAAAGGAGATGCGAGCCCATACCTCCCTGTTTGTTCAGGTACCACATGGCTACTGTATTGTCCGTTTGAATCAGAACAGTCTTGTGTGAAAGGCAGTCCTTGAACGCATGCAGAGCATAACGTATAGCTCGAAGTTCCAGGAAATTGATTTGAACCAAATAACTCACAAAAATTATGACATTTTTCAATCCCCAGAATAAATAAAAGAGGGGGAGGACTAATGTTAATAATTGAAAAAAAACTCAAATGTAAACTAATAACAACAACCCCACCAAAAAACCATGAAATCGCCCTTTTTGACACTATTAACCTACAGATTTGCCTAATATACTGCCCACCAAGCTTACTCGATCTAAATATCTCCCCTCTAATTGCATTTCTAACCACACATCTAAATACATCGAAACCCACCATTGTACTGGGTGACTTCAATCTTCACATAGACGCAAACCCCTTATCTAACACCTGCCAAACATTACTGGATTTTATGAATGCCCTAGGATTCACTCTAATTACAAACAAACCCACTCACAGAGCAGGACATTCTCTTGACATATCATTCATCAACCACAGTCACTTAGAACACTTGAAATCCGAATACACACCTATCCCTTGGTCAGATCACTTCCTCATACAATCCACCATTAAATATATCGAACCCATAACACAAGAAAAAATTAAACCCTTTAAATTTAAATATCGACCACCTTATAATTTAGAAATACTGAAAGATAATTTAGAAGAAAAACTAACCAAATTAGACTACTCCAACTGCTGCTCCGCAACTAGTTCATGGATGCAGACAACCAGTAACCTAGCCGATGAGATAAACCCAATAAAATATATTAACGTCAAAGAACCAAAACAAACAAACTCCTGGCACAACGAGAAGATAAAAGAACTCAAAAGGAACCTAAGAAAAAAGAAAAAGAATGGAGAAAAAATAAAACAACTGAAAACCTAAGTACAGAAAATACCTAGCCTACTATAAACAAACAATTCTCAATGCAAAGAAACAGTTCTATGACACTAAAATAGAAAAGTACGCTAACAACCCGAGGACACTATTTTCCATAGTAAGAGACCTCACTAATGACAAATCCAACCCTCCGCAAAACCTACCAGTAAATAAATGCAATGAAATAGCCACCTTTTTCAACGACAAAATAAATTTAAAAACAAAAATTCCTCCTACAACGAAACAAGAAATAAAAATGAAAAAAAAGAGACATAGAACAATGGACAACATTCGAGATGGTTTCTGAAATGGAAATGGAATCGATGTTAAAAAAAACTAAACCCGGCACCGCATGCATCTGACACAATACCAACCACTGAAATAAAAAATTTAGCCAACACAGTATCACCATCATTAACAAAGATAGTGAACCTATCACTAGAGGAAGGAATCATGCCAGATAGTCTAAAAGGGGCAATTGTAAAACCGATCCTAAAGAAGAAAAACAGCGACCCACTTAACCTGAGCAATTACAGACCAGTTTCAAACCTACCACTAATCGCAAAACTAATTGAAAAAACTATACAAAAGCAACTAGCGGAACACTTAGATAATAATAACATCTTGTATCCATCACAGCATGGCTTTAGAAAACACTATAGCACTGAAACACTCCTGCTAGCAACATCATGAGAGGATTCGACAACGGCAAACATTATATCTTAGTAATGCTGGACCTCTCAGCAGCATTTGATACTGTAAATCATGAAATCCTTTTAAATAGACTAAATGAAATAGGTTTAAGTAACATAACCCTCAAATGGTTTAGACCATATCTAAGCAACAGATATTTCCAAGTTCAAATCAAAGACGCAATTATCAGAGAAAATACACTTGCAAACAGGGGTTCCACAGGGGTCAGCTCTATCTGCTACCTTCTTCAACATATACCTACTACCATTGTGCCACCTACTAGCCGGTCTAGGAATAACACACTATATATACGCTGACAACATTCAGCTAATACTACCCATAGATGAAACTATTGAAAAAACACTACACTTAGCCAATATGTACCTCGATATCATAAAACAACTACTAAACCAAATGGAGCTAGTAATCAATATTGAAAAAACAGAATTCCTACACTTAGAACGCAAAAAGAATGAGATCATCCAAAAAACATTCACAATCAAAAACAACCAAAAAATAGAACTAGCAGAGAAAGTACGGAACCTAGGAGTTATAATCGATTCTGAACTAAGCCTAAAACAACATATATCATTAAAAGTGACAGAGGGATACTCCAAACTCATGGTTCTCAGAAGACTCAAACCGCTGCTAACGACTATAAACTTTCGTTCAGTGCTACAAGCATTGATTTTTGCAAGCACCAACTACTGCAATACCTTACTACTAGGTCTATCACACACATCACTTAGACCATTACAAATTCTACAAAACACTGTGGCAAGAATTTTGACAGGAAAAAGTAAAAAAGACCACATCACAGAAACCCTAGCCGAGTTACACTGGCTCCCAATTGAACAAAGAGTTCAATACAAAACACTTTGCACCATACATAAATTAGTACACAATGAAAAAGCAGAGTGGCTCAACACAGCCCTCCGCGTTTACATACCAAACAGAAATCTAAGATCAGCTAACAAAGCACTTCTTACAATTCCATCAATAAAAACAGCAAGACTCACACAAGTAAGAGAAAGAGCTCTATCGCTGGCAGGACCCATACTATGGAACACCATGCCTTTAGAATTAAGGTTACAAAGCGACAACAAATCCTTTCGAAAAAACCTAAAAACCTGGTTATTTAAGAAGGCCTATCAAAGAGAGTAGGTGAATAGTGAAGCCGGTGAAGTGCGAGATATGAACAAAAGCAAGACACGTGTAGCTGTATTTTATTTATTTTTATATTACTTTGTCTGATCATCCATCACTATAAGGCAAAGTGACACTGATAAAATTAGCATTGCTTTTAATTCCGGAAAAAAAACAAACCACTGTACAGTATCTTATCACACTACATTTATCTTATTTAAAAACTATGTACCAGACCGATATGGCACTTGTGTAAAGTAACGTTTCAGCATCATTATTTGTTTGTGCCTATTGTAAACCGTTGTGACGGAAACTACTAAACGACGGTATAGAAAAGACTTAAATAAATAAATAATAAATAAATAAATGTTGCTTCGAGTTTTGTCCAAGTTCCCTGGGTTTGGAGATTGTCTATGTGAGCTCCCCAACCTAAGGTGGATGCATCTGTAGTTAAAGTTATTTTTGGGACTGGTTGTTGGAAGGGAAGGCCCTTGCGCAAGTTGCTCTGTTGATCCACCAAAGAAGAGAAGAACGGAGTTGGTGGGTTACTTGAATTGGAGAAGACAACGGTTGAATGGCTTGGATCCATTGTGACCTTAATGTCCATTGGGTTATTCTCATGGCTAGTCTTGCCATAGGAGTGACATGAACCATGTGGCCTAGTAAAGTGAGAAACTGATGAGCTGTTGCTTGTTTCTGCGAGTGGTAGCGAGTTTGCTAATAGGGAGAGTGTGTCTGCCCAATCCTCGGGTAGAAAAGCTCTTGAAAGGATGGTGTTCAATTCTGCTCTGATGAATTGAAGTAGGTGAGACGGAATGAGATGGGACTTTTGATAATTGATGAGAAGCCCCATTGAGTGCAGCAGAGTGATCGTTCGTCTGAGAGAAACAAGAACTCCTTGTTGAGATTGACTTCTGATGAGCCAGTCGTCCAGGTATGGAAAAACGTGTATACTTTCCTTGTGTAAGTGTGCTGCTACTACTGCCAGGCATTTCGTGAACATTCTGGGAGCTGAGGCAAGTCCGAATTGTAGTACTCTGTACTGGAAATGTTGATGACCCACCAGGAAACGCAGATACTTGCGATGAGGAGGGAATATTGGAATGTGAGCGTAAGCGTCTTGTAGATCCAGAGAACAAAGCCAATCTCCTGTTTGAAGAAAGGGAAGCATGGTGCCTAGAGAAACCATCCTGAACTTTTCTTTCTTTAGAAATTTGTTGAGATTTCTGAGGTCTAGGATGGGATGTAGGCCTCCGGTTTTCTTTGGAATGAGGAAATAACGGGAGTAGAATCCTCTGCCCTGCTGAGTCCAGGGCACCGGTTCTACAGCTCTGGCTCTCAGAAGGCTGGATAATTCTGCTTGCAGATGAATTATGTGATTTTCGTTTAACGAAAGAGGTTTTGGAGGAGAGTCTCTTGGAGTTGAGAGGAAATTGAGCTGGTGACCTCGTGATATTATTGAGAGTACCCACTGGTCTGTTGTTATCTGCAAGGAGGTTTTGGAGGAGAGTCTCTTGGAGTTGAGAGGAAATTGAGTTGGTAACCTCGTGATATTATTGAGAGTACCCATTGGTCTGTTATCTGTAGAAGGAGGAAACTCGGCCTCCTATTGGCAAGTTTGATTTGGGATTGCGGAGATGGCTTTGCTCTCTGGTGGTGGCCTCAAAAACCTGCAGCCGGTCCCATCTGCGGTGGCGGTTGAGGCCTAGTGGCTCTAGGCTGCTGGGCTGAGATCTTTGTTGTGGACGAGAAGATCTGCCCCTGGATGCCGGTGGATAATATCGTCTCTGCCTGTAGAAAGGTTTTCTGGTTTCTTTCCTTGGTGGACAGCGAGACATTGATGAGGAAGAGTCTTGCGGAACTGACGACAGTTGGCGCAATGTCTCCGTATGTTCTTTTAGTTGGGCCACTGCATCCTGGACTTTGAACCCAAAAAGGTTGTTACCTACGCAAGGCAAATCCACCAGCTTGTCTTGTACCTCAGGCCTGAGATCAGAGGCTTTTAGCCAGGCCCAGCGACGTGCACTGATTCCTGATGCTGCTATCCTTGAAGCTGTTTCAAAGTTATCGTAGGCAGCCCAGACTTCATGCTTTCCAGCTTCAAGTCCTTTATGTATAATGGCCTGAGCTGCATCCTGGTACTGTTGAGGCAGGGAGTTAAAAAGTTCCTGCATCTGCTTCCATAGGTTCCTTTGGTATTGCGTCATATAAAGTTGATAGGACACTATCCTTGAGTTGAACATAGTTCCTTGGAATACCTTTCTCCCGAAAGAGTCTATGAACCTATGATCCTTGCCAGGTGGAGCGGAGGAATGAGGTCGTACTCTTTTTGACTTCTTTTGAGCCGACTCAACTACTACCGATTGATGTGGTAACTGTGACTTTTGATAACCAGGCACATGTTGAACCAGATATGTAGAGTCCACTCGTTTATTAATAGGTGGAACGGAACATGGATGTTCCCAAAGCTTATGTTGTAACTCCAAAAGTACTTTGTGCACAGGAATGGCCAGGACTTCTTCTGGAGGGTCCACAAATTGTAAGACTTCTAAAGTCTGCTATCATGTATCCTCCTCAGACACTAAATTGAAGGGGATTGTGTCTGCCATGTCTTTTATAAAATTGGTGAAGGACAAGTCTTGTGGTGGAGACTTCTTCCTGCCTTCAGGAGGAGAAGGGTCAGACATGAAGCTTTCCGATGAAGAATCAGTGTGTTTCTCCTCCCAAGAGTCGTATGGCACTTGTCCGGAAGGAGAAGTAGGAGTAGACCTCGGTGGAAGTGATGGAATCAGTGGTCTAAAGAGTCCTGAAGGCCCTGGTTGAGGATCATCGACAGGTCCCTGTCCAGGAACATCCCCTAGTCCTCCAGGTTTAGCAGGGATAGGCTGCGGTGGAATGGCACTGACGAGGGCTTCAAATCTATTCATCTGGAATAGTGCGAATTTTGGTTGCCCTGTAGCCCCAGGTAATGGGGTGCTGGTCCTGGAGATGGCCCCGGAATCGGCGTGGGCATTGGCATAGGCACGGGTGCCGGTATCGGCAAAGGTGCCGGCAACAGTGCGGGCACCGGCAGCAACAGTGGTGTCGGCTTCGGCGAGGGATCGGCATCGATGGTCGATGCTCCTGGAGTGCTTCTAACACCGCTTGGCGGATAAATCCACTCAATTCCTCCGTAATAGCTGGTGCAGGCAGAGCAGCTATACGTGGTGGCGGTGGGGGCATTGTCGGTCCTACCACAGGGCCCTGTGAAGGTTCGATGACTGGCACATCGAGAGAAGGTGAATGCCTCGGTGTCGAAGGCCTCGGTGTTTCCTGAAGGCGAGGCTGCTTAGCTGTCGACTTCTCCGGGGATAGTAGAGATTCTGGAATCGAAGGATGTCGATGTCGGGTGCCGATGTTTTTTAATTATTATTCTTTTTGAAGCTTCAGCCGGAGAGAACTGAGTGGACGTCGAAGGGGAAGGTAAGAGTTGAAGATGGAACAAGTGTTCCATCTTTTCTTGTCGTGCTTTCCGACCTTTAGCGGTCATTTCTACACATTTCAGGCAGGATGAGACATCATGATTTTGGCCCAAAGTACACACTCGAGGTGCGGATCCGCAATCGACATGATCCGATTACATTTGGGACATTTTTTAAATCCTGTGGCCATGATAACCTCGACAGCCGTCAATGGATATCTGAAGAAAAAATCTTAAATTCAAATGAGTCGGAAGGGAATTTATTTACTCACTGGCAAGTGGTAACGAGGGAAACCCTGATTGTGGGAGAGAAAAAAATGAATTTTTATCTGATTTTCAGTCAGAATTGTGTCAGAAAACTCACACAGGCTCCTACTCCGCGATGCCAAAAGCAGCACGGAAAAACGAAGGCTGAAGGGAGGCCCCTGTGGCTGAGAATATCATGGCATGCTGGACATGCTCAGTGGGCTCAGTGTGCCAGTCAAAAGTTTCTAGAAACTTTGACAGACATTTTTCCGTGATAGGGCTCCATCAGTGATGTCACCCATATGTGAGGACTAGCATCCTGCTTGTCCTGGGATAATACCCAGTTTCTGTCTATTCTGGGCATATTGTGCTGCATCAGAGGTACAAACAGGGCTTAATTTGTAGACAAAACGGAAGTAGAACTATAGAGCAATTGGAGGGGGAGTGAAGTGAGGGGAGCATCACAAGAGCAGGGTGTGACCTGTGTGTGTATGAGAAGGGGGGAGGGGCGGGGGCCAGTGGGGAAGGCCAGGACCAGGGCTGGTTGTAAACACTCTCTCCTAAACACAAACATTTTCTCTCACACATATGTGAACACACTCCACACTTTTACAATTCATTACCCCAGTGATCCTTCATCCCCAGCCACACCAGTACTTAACCTCCAGCCATTCTTCACCCACCAGTGCCGCATAAGTACTGGTGGGTGAAAGACAACTGGAGGTTGAATACTGTTGGTGCCTGCAGTGGAGGATCATTGACGTAAGGTAGAGAGAATGGGGCCTCTCTCTCTACCCTCCTTCTCCTCTCTGCCCTGGTGATCCCGGTTCTCCAACCCAAGCCACCACCAACTGACTCCTCCAGTGGTCCTCATCTCCCTTCAGTGGACCAAGAGCTCCCAACTCTCACTCCCAATCCCTAATAGCTCTCAAGTCCCCCTCCCCACCAATGATCATAAATTCTGGAAAATTATCCTTTCCAGCAAATTAAATTATCCTTTCCAGCAAATTATCCTTTCCAGCAAATTATCCTTTCCAGCAATTATCCTTTCCAGCAAATTATCCTTTCCAGCAAATTATCCTTTCCAGCAACCATCTTCCTCCTTAGCTAATAAGGCCACAGAATTCCTCTTTGAACCAGACTCTGCTGGCTATCCTCTGCCTTGGGGATGGGGGCAGACTTAGCATGTACCATCCGCTTTCCTCAGACAGGGTGGGGGAGGATCTGGAAGTCAAAAGAGCATCATGTTCTTTGCCTCCTCGGATTGGGGGGGGGGAATAAAGGAGCAGCACCATATTCTCTCATCACTCTCTCCCTTCCTCTCCCACCTCCACCTGCACACCCTCCTATCCCTTCCCTTATTTCACTCTTTCTCCGACCCCCTCCAGTCGCCTCACTCACAGATGGACCCCCACTCTTTATCTCATTCATACCTCAGTCCCTCTGATCCCCTCACTCACATCCAACTTTTTCCTCTCCCTCACGCTCCCGCCGCACACAACCTACAGCCCCACCAATCCCCCTGCCCTCTCATATCTCCTCACTCACTCTTGGCCCCTCCAATCTTCTAATTCTCTTGCTCATCCTCCACTCTCACTCTGTTTTCCTTTGATTTCTTTATTCACTCTTGCCCCTTCCCTCTCCGCTCGTGTTCACAAGCGGCAGCAGCAGCTGGGCCCAGGAAGCCAGACTGATAAGCAACAACCTGCCTAGGAAGATGACACACCCAGACGCAGCAGAAGCAGTGGGGCTAACAGGCATTCACCTCGTGTCTCATTGACGTTGGCCATTATTCCTCAGGGTTTCCTCAATTGTGCACAAAAATCAATGTTATGTGTCTGCCCCATCTCAGGAAAAGCAGCTCCAACTTCTTTATTTTCTCTGGTACCGGGGGGAGAAAAATATGTGCCAGCACTGGCTCTGTTTCTGCAGGAGTGTTGGAACTGATTTACACTGCCAGCTGTGCTCTGCTTCCTTGTGTCTTGGAAAAAAATGACTGAATACCATTCTGAATTATTCCACTGAAATTAAGCCCAGGGTAACAGATAAAAAAGGGGTTGAATTGGTACAAATTTGAAACTTGTGAGCTGTGTTGCCAATCATCAAGTCCAGGGTTGAAGCCTTGGTGACTTGCAAGATTGCTCATAGATTTCAAACAAGTACTAATTCAATCCTTTTTGCTCTATAGTTTCTACTTCAGTAACACCCTGCATGTGTGTTAAATTAAGAAACTAAATACTACTTCAGCTGTTAATACTGTGCTTACACACTTACAATTTAACAACACATAACATTCCATGCTATGCTTATAATATGCTAACAATCCATTTAATCCTAGACATCAAGAAGCCAGCAGACCAAATAAAATTAGTCTTATTTCTGGCAGTGTTTACATTTCCCTTTAATTATTAATATAATTGATTTAGAAAGGTGTTAACTTATGCAGTGAATAATCATTTTAAGATAGTAACCACTTGTTCCCAAATTGACTTTGACTTCATTTTCCATACATGCTTTTGTTCACCTTAGTCTAAATACTTACCTTATTCAATACTTACAGTTTAAACAGATGATCCAAATTAATTTGAGTAGGTGGATTTTTGGGACACCTAGAGTTTACCTGTAAGCTTTTATTATCTTTGAAAACATCACACCTTTTAGGTGTTTAATTTATATTGTAAGCTCTTTAAATCAAGTTATTTTAATTCACTTCATTTTTAATCTCTGCATCGGGGTGTAAATTTGCCATTATGAACAGTCCTTTCTGAAAAGCAAACACCTGATGCAGAGAATGTGCCTCAAAACTCGGCACCGTTTAAATCTATTTATTATGAACAGAATTTGGACACAAAGAATTAGGTATTACTCCTTTAGAATTTAATTGTATCTATATAAAAAACACAGATATAAAGGATGAAAAATTAATGAATTATTCCACACTTCAGTTTATAATGGTCCCCAATCATAAATTGTGCGTATGAGGATTTGATAATTTAAACATTTTATGGTGGATATTTTTCACTCTTTTTTTCAAACATATTTGGATTCCCTCATTTGCTTTACTTCTAAAGTCTGGTATTTATTTCCATAATCTTAAATTAAACTCTGCTCTCTGATTCTTAGCTACCATTTTGATTTGTCTTCTCAAGCTCTATTTCCCAATTTAATTTTCTCATAGATTATAAAACAAGAAAAGCCCTTTGGTACATCTGGCCATAAAATACTTCATTTTCCTTATTTAACTTTCAGCCCCTTTTCCAAAACAGTTCTACGTTGCTAGCCAATTATTTAATGAGGTAACTCCCTAAAATCTAGAAGATGCCATTGTTGTTACTCCAATTCTACCCCGGCTCCAACACTGATTCAAGTCTCCATCAGTTAAACCAGATATCTAGTATTTACCCAACTTGTTTAACGCAAACAAATGACTTCATCCTTCTCCAACTCAGGCTTAGTCAACCCTGTTAAAACCTTCACACCCAAAATCCCGCCCACATAAACAGCAATCCAATCCGAGAGCGCACAAAATCCTCTCAGACAAATGAGTGGGCTCGCTCTGGCAGGAGTGGATAGGGTACGGATGTGACGTATTTCAAACTGACCAATATATAAACAGCGGTAAGGCCTCTCGCGAAGAGCCATTTTGTTTCAAGCGGTGGGATACAAGAGTCGGAGGGGAGTGCTCTGCCCTGCTGTGAAGGCGCAAGGGAAAATAATTCCCGTCAACGGCTGAGTTAGTACTAGGAGCTGCCGGATTTTCGCTTTTCTAGTCGGTGGCGGCTGATCACAGAAGGAATAAAGACGAAAAGGCAGAAGAAAACCGCCTCTAGCCAGCAGCTTAGAAACCCGAATTTGCCGGAAGAGCGAGGGAGCCATGGAGGAAGAAAAAGTTGTCTACTCTCGGTCTCAGCTCCTGTTTGCGGGTACCAAGCCGTTGGAAGACGCCTTCGAGGTGCTCGTGCCCGCCTCCAAAGACTTCATGAGCTCTGACACGGAGCTGTGGAACTTCCTGTGCAGCCTCAAGCACGAGTTCTCGCCGGTCATCCTACGGAGCAAAGATGTCTACGGCTACGCGTCGTGCCGGGCCGAGGTGCCGGACCCCAGCGAGCTGCAGAGCGGGGGCGCCCGGCGGACCAGGAGAACCCGAGCAGCAACGGCAGCCGCCGCCGCCTCTGCCAGTGCCGCCGTTTCCAAGCACCCCAAACCGCCTGTGAAGAGGAAAAGGACTGGCAGCAGCAGACAACGGAACCGAGCCACCCCCGGCAGTGGCGGAAGTAGCTATCCTCCTCCGCCCGAGCCGCTCCCCGCTCTCTTCCACCTGGGCAAGACCCTGGAGGAGATCTGGAAGGCGGCCACCCCCACCCTCACCAGCTTCCCCACCGTGCGCGTGCCGGACGTTTCCTCAGAGCAGAGCGTAGCGGCCGCCCGGCGCGAGGCACAGCGCATCCTGCGCGTCAACCTGCAGCCCGTGGTGAAGATGCGCCGCTTCCCGCTGGCCGCCTCCTGAGCGCCACCCCGCGCCAGGCTTGCCGAGAGGAGGGGGGAACGGGGAGATGGCCACGGCTGCTGCCAGCGGACCCGCCCGCGTCGGCCTCCTGTTTACGCTTCATTTTGGGATCGAGCGTCTGGCGTTGCACTTTATGGCAGATCCCTGGAAGGAACCCTCTGCTGGGCCGAAGGTACTGCCCCGGACGCGGCGGTGACTCTTGCGCCTCGCCCCTCCGTTCTCCCTCTCTCTGGACTACCTCACGCTCCATCTGCAAACGCGTTGACCGACGTCCTTACCCAAAGAAACCGGCCTTTTCTGGCTAAACTGTACAGGTTGACTTTCAATCCTTCGGTTGCATTTTTATATATATATATACAAACTTTTATTTTATTTTATTTTTTTAATTTTGCACTAGTACGTGCTCTGAATCTGGCTACTTTGGCGAGTTTGTAACAAAGGCGAACTATTCGGAGTACCCTGACTGTCTTCCTGGTGCAACAGTTTAGGAAACGCTTGAAATCCTTAAAGGGCTCAGCAATATCACGAATATAAAACGAGAACTATAACGAACGCTTTTTTTTTTTTCCGCATTTTGTTTTCTAATGCTTGTTTGAATACCTGACTTTATTACTGAGCTGTAAAGGGCAGTTTAGCAAAGTTTTGTTTGTATCAAGGTATATGTAAAACTGACTTTAAATGAAGGTTGAGCCGTACTATTTTTTGTTGAAAATGGAACTGGAAGAGGCTGCTTTGCCTGAGTAACGGAATGTTATGCAACTCTGTTGCATTGGGTTTAAATGTATTTGGGGTTGTGTATAGTTTTTATGCCTACTTCATGTGAAATTTTTGGTAAAATCTGAAGAAGGCATAATATTGGTGCTCTGTGAAGCGGTTGCTGACATTAATATACAGCAAAGTTTCCCTGCATGAGGGGAGACTTAGTGAAGTGCCTTGAGCCATGGTGGCACCAGCTGGATAAGCATTGGTGTCTAAGGTAGACATGTAGCATATGGTTTGTTAAAAATATTGTGGTGCTAAAATTTGTACTATGTCTGTTCATTGGTTTAAATGTTATAGTTTAATGTGATGGTGGGCTTCCCCTATATACTTTGTAAAATAAACGTATTTTCATAGGTGGAACACACTTAATGTGGAACTTATATCAAAAAGTTGACATGGTGCTGCTTTATTTCTTAAGTATGTAACTTTCCAAGCAGAATTGAAAACTACTACTTCCAGGTATATTCCAGCTTTCCTTTTTGATCTTGGAGGTTTTGCGGTGCTTTAGCTCTTTTTCTGTTAACTTGGTATAACTTCCTATAACTGCTACTGCTCTAGTTTAACTGCTTCAACTTTTCATCTTCCATCCTGTTTCAAGCCTCAAGTAGTTTTTTTTTGCTCCAGCAGTTGAGTTCAAGAACAAAATTCAGAGAAAATGGAGGAGCCAAGCCTGTCAATAGCTTCATCTAGTATCCATCCATTAGTGAGCTGCTTGGAGGCAAAGACTCCCCTGCTCCTTGGCTTGCCACTGAATGTTCAGTGCTTGGGAGGATGTCCATTAGCTCTGAAGTGCATAAGCACGCTTCAACCAGGTTGAGAGGTGATATGGGTTGTCTGAGCCATAGGATTATCACTACAATGGCTAGGCTACATGTGAATGACATGAGACCTAACAGGCATGGTTTCAATGCTGCTGAACCTCTAAGCAGCAGTAACTATGAGCAAAATTGTCAAAAGGGAACAAAGTCAAAGCAGGTGCAATAAACTGTTAAATATGTCAGCATATTTAGTGGAAGGAACAGGAGAGAGCATTTAAAAGTAGAATTTTGACTTTTTTTTTTCCAACTGTTAAAGCCTATGGTGCCTATTTCTGATTGTGAATAAGTTTGATAACCAGTTTAGAGCCCTTTTTAAGTGCTTTTTGCCCATGTTCTGCTTATGGGGAAGATTCTTAGCTCTCTAACTAGGGACTCTGTGTAATACTTATGCATAAATATGTATTTTTGTGGTGAATTCAGTTATGTTATTTGTTTAGCTTTAAGAGGATATTTATATACAAAGCTTGAAAGTGCTGTGAGGTGTTTAATTATGTATTAATCTTTTCAATTCAAACATACAGACATTTGAGTGACTTTTGTGGTTTCTGTGGAAATGCATCAAATAACTTATTAACAGAGGCTCTTCTATAGGTCCATTCTAGAAGATGGAATTCACAGCATGAATAAATTGTCCTATTTTAAATATTTAAGGTAAATAAATTTAAAAAATCCATTTTTAACAGATAACAGCTTTGTGTTGCTTTGTAGAGGGATGTATTCAATTGACTCGGCACATTACATCACATGTATACCTACATATGGATCTTATAGCATATACATTTTTTTTATTCCTCAAATAAGGGGTTATAGCTGCTTGCCCCTGTGTCTGATAGTCACTTTCTGGAGGTACTTCCTTACCACAGCTTATCTCCAACTAATCTGCTACAGTAGCAGCAGCTAATGTCCCTTTTTCTCATGGACTATATAAGTGATTCTCAACCTTCTTTGTCGTGGCATACCTGGCACAGGGTTCACTTAAGTGTGGTGCACAATCAGTCTTCTCTTCCCTCTCACCCCATTTCTGGCATCAGGTTCCCTCTCTACCCCCATTGGTATTATCTCTCCCTTTCCTTTCAACCCCCCCCCCCCCCCCCCCCACTATCTCCTTTGCCTTTCCCCTGCCATCCTCTTTCCTACCACCTTTCCCTACTTATCACACCACCTGTCTAGTATTGCCATCTTCTTTCCCACTACCCCAATTCTCTCCCTTCACACACTGGCATTTCCACCACCTTCTCCCTCTAGCCCCTGGCATTATCGCCATTCTCTCTCCACCCTGCTGTGGCACAATCACCTTAATCTTCCCTCTCCCTTGCATGACTTCAGAAAAGCAAACGATCCTGCATGCAGTGGGTTAAAACCAGAACTGGATCAAACTGTCCTGAAAATCTGGAGATAGTTGGCAACTCTACATCGCCCTTCTAGCCCTTGTCATCACCTTCCCTTTTTCCCACCTTATGGCATTACCTTCCCTTCCCTCTTCCCTCCCTCCACACTCTTTGCCACATTCATATCCGTACACCCCCCCCCCCCCCCCCCCCCCCGGCACCATCACCTGTTCCTTCTTCCTGGAGCTAGCAGCAGGGAAAGGAGAGGAGTTTGGGTAGGGTTTAAGGAAACTATGGGCCTGTAGTGCTGTGGGTGATTATTACACATCACCTGCAGTAGAGCTGGAAATGGCTGTGGCTATTTCATTGGTGCTATGGGGGCAATAGTGTGTGGTGTTGCCGCCTGCTCACTATCTCCCCCTGGACATCTTTTGTTGCTGCTCATTCCCCTATATTTATAGCGGAATGGTGATGAATCCTGCCCTAAGCTTGTTACTGATAACTACTGGCAGGCAGAGGTAAGCATCGATGTCTATAATGGGTAATGTTAGCAAGCCTATTTTAGTTTCTTGTCTTTATTGTCTGGGAGTGGGCATAACATTGGGCTGGACTGGACTGATCTGGTCTGAGTGGAGTCAAGGAAAGGAAATTTTCTGATTAAATGTCTCCTTTTTTAATGGTATATTTCCTGGCGTGTAGCAGATGGACTCAGGATCAATGGGTATAGTGTACTCCTGATAGCAGTTGGAGACAGATCAGATTTCAATCTGATGTCAGCCCCTAGTACATATACCCCTGCAGGAAGTGCAGCTCTTCAGTATTTTCCGTCTCCATAGCAGTTAGGGACTATCTGCACACTCTCACAGCATTAGAACAAATTCAACGGAGAAAACCCAAATTCGGAAGAAAACCTACTCTGAAGACGAGCCCCGCTCTCCTGCGGTGATAGCCTCGGGTCCTTCTCCCAGTTGAGAATTTCTGAGGTGATTTCCGTGGTCCCTCGGAGGTAAGCCTCGGTCCGGCGGCCGATTCACGGCGAGGACCTAGCCCCCGATCTCGGGTGCGACTGAGAGGCAGCGGGTGCACCCGCGAGTGCGGCAGTGAAGATATTTGCCTTCTCCCCCCGCAGCCGGAGACCGCCCGGAACGAAACCGGGAAGTGCCGAAGACAAGGTAAGAGAAATCTTCAGCATAGACTCCGAGGAGTCGCACAGGTCGCCGGCCAGGACCAGTGCCGCTGGGTTGATCCGCCCTATTAGGGCCAGGCCCCGGCTAATTCAAAGGGTCTTCCCTAGAGGGTCTCCACGAGGGTGGTCGCCATATTGCCCGTGTGGTCGCTGTCGCCATCTTGGCCCTATTCGCCGCTCTGTCTGCTGTCTCGATCCGGGCGCACAAGGCTAGCTAGGCACAAAAAATACTTATGCGCATGAAGTTACACACACAAGGGCCATGTGCATAAGATATACGCACATCGCGCACCTACCAGGCTGAGCGCATACCTGTGACTTGGGCGCTCAACTATGCGCACAACTTGCATGCACATCTTAGACGTGCCGGAGCACATAAGGGTTTACGTGCCTATAGCCATGGCACCACTGGAAACTGAGATCAAGGCTCAAGGCTTCTGCCCAGCATGCCATATCAGAGCCGCACAAAGCGAAGATGCCAATGCCCTGTGCGCTCAGTGCGAGGAGGCCCTGGGAGATCCATTCCAGGGCCAGTCCCACCCAGGGCAGAGTATTAGCTCCTCAATGAGTACCCTGGACCTAGCAAATTCCAGCGGGACACCCCCTCAGAGGGGGTCCCCCCAGGGACTCCACGCCCCTTAGCTTGGACCCAGCGTCTGTCTCATGGGTGGAATTCTTCAAAGGGCTACACACCTTCGTCCACATGCAGACGGAGCCTCTGGCTAAACAGCCACAGCCTCCACCAGAGGACCTTTATGCCCCAGGCCCCTCTAGGCCTAGACAAATGTTTCCACCGCCCAGAAGCCCCACCTATGGAGACACGGACAACTCTGAAGAAGAAGCAGATCCCCTAGAAGAGGGGGAACTCCCCCTGAGGACAGAGCCTCACCGTACTATGAGGCGCTTCTTCACCAAGGACGAGCTCCCTGATCTGGTCACCCACAACCTGAAGGAGCTTGCTATCTCGGGTGCAAGTGCTTCGGGGATCCTAAGACGAATGCCCTGCTAGAGGGCCTCTGCTAGACCTCCCGCCATTTCCCTCTGTTACAAGCCGTCCAGCAACTAATCAACCTGGAATGGAGTGCTCCAGAGTCCACATTCAAAGGGGGACGAGCTATGGCAGCCATGTACCCCCTGGACCTAGCAGCCAAAGACCTTCTGACATGCCCAAAAGTGGATGCCATGGTCTGCGTGGTCTCGAAGCGCACTACCATCCCCGTGGAGGGAGGAGCAGCGCTCAAAGATGCTCATGACCGGCGTCTGGAATCCATCCTTAAACAGTCCTTTGACATTGCCGCTGTGTCCCTACAAATAGCAACCTGCTGCACTGTAGTGATACGTGCCTGCTTCTCTCAGACCAGGGGCAACACCCCTGGGGAGGCAATGGAACCAGCAGTATCATTCCTTGCGAACGCCGCCTCCGATCTGGTGCACACAGCGGCCGGAGGAGTGTCATCAGCTGTTGCTGCCAGGAGACAACTCTGGCTCCGAAGCTGGTCGGCCGACGCATCTTCCAAAACGTGTCTCACAAGGATGCCCTTCAAAGGATCCCTCCTGTTCGGCAGTGAACTAGAGAAACTGGTCAACAAATGGGGCGAGTCCCCATTGCTGCGCCTACCGGAGGACAGGAATAAGAGAAACCAGCAACCCTTTTTCACTCAACGCACAATAAAGCTCTGGAATTTGTTGCCAGAGGATGTGGTTAGTGCAGTTAGTGTAGCTGGGTTCAAAAAAGGTTTGGATAAGTTCTTGGAAGAGAAGTCCATTAACTGCTATTAATCAAGTTTACTTAGGGAATAGCCACTGCTATTAATTGCATCAGTAGTATGGGATCTTCTAGGTGTTTGGGTAATTGCCAGGTTCTTGTGGCCTGGTTTGGCCTCTGTTGGAAACAGGATGCTGGGCTTGATGGACCCTTGGTCTGACCCAGCATGGCAATTTCTTATGTTCTTGTGTTCTTATGTTCCCCCGGTCCTCCAGGGGCAGAGGTTCATAGCGCTTCAATCCATACAGAAGCAACTATCAAGGGCCCCACCCTACGAGCAGGAACCAGTCCTTTCAGAACAAGCACAACAAGAGGGGAACCAGCTCGGGTCCAGGCCCCAGCCACGCCCCACAATAAGATTCAGCCGACCCGTCCAAGGGAAGAAGCCATAGGGGGCAGACTAGCCCTATTCTACCACAGATGGGTCAAGATAACTTCGGACAAGTGGGTCCTAGCCATCATTCGAGAGGAGTACTACCTGGATTTCCTACGAACCCCTCTGGATAAGTTCGTGGAATCCCCCTGCCATGACCTCTCCAAGAGGGTGGTAGTGGAAGCTACACTGACCAGACTACTGGCCCTCGAGGCCATAACCCCAGTGCCTCCACAAGAAAATACTGGGCATTATTCCAATTATTTTATCTTTCCCAAGAAAGAGGGGACGTTCAGGCCCATCCTGGACCTCAAGTCGGTCAACCGCCACCCGAGGATTCCCCGCTTCCCCATGGAAACCCTACGCTCCGTAATAAGGGCGATACAACCAGGAGAGTTTCTCACATCCCTGCATCTTTCGGAGGCCTACCTACACATCCCAATTCATCAGGAACACCAGCGCTTCCTACGTTTCAAAATCCTGGACAGTCACTACCAGTTCCGGGCACTACCCTTCGGGTTAGCCACAGCACCCCGGACATTCACCAAGATCATAGTGGTGGCGGCGGCGGCGGCAACACTGAGGAAGAAGGAAGGAATCCTCGTACACCCTTACCTAGACGATTGGCTGATCAGGGTGAAATCCCCAAAGGAAAGCCACCAAGCAACCAACAGAGTCAAAACTCTACGGGAGAGTCTAGGATGGGTGGTCAACATAAACAAAAGTTGTCTGCAGCCCTCCGTCTCTCTAGCATACCTAGGAGTCCGGTTCGACACCAAAGAAGACAAGGTCAGCCTGACTCCCACAAGGAGATCAAACTGAGGAACCAGTTACAAACCCTGCTGAGTGAACCTCGCTTCACACCATGGGATTACCTGCAAGTCCTCAGTCTGCTGGCATCCACACTGGAAGTAGTGCCATGGGCACAAGCTCACATGAGACCCCTACAGCGTTCACTTCTATTGCGATGGACTCCACTGTATCAAGAACTACACCGTACATCTATCACTCCCGGGCAGAGTCCGGACCCAGCTACGGTGGTGGCTTCAGGTCAGCCACCTGAACCAGGGAACAAGGCTATCTTCTCCAACCTGGACCCTGCTCACCACAGATGCCAGCCTACGAGGATGGGGAGCACACTGCGAGGAGTTAACCGCCCAAGGGCAGTGGAACGCAGAAGAGTTGGGATGGAACATCAACCGCCTAGAAGCGCGGGCGGTCACACTAGCCTGCCTACGATTTGCCCACAGACTCCGAAACAAAGCGGTCAGAGTATTGTCGGACAACGCCACGACAGTGGCCTACATCAACAGGGGCGAACCAGAAGCCAACAGGTGTCTCTGGAAATAGACCCTCTAATGTCGTGGGGGGAAGTAAACCTCCAGGAGATCTCAGCCGTCCACATCGCCGGGAAAGGCAACATCACGGTGGACTACCTCAGCAGAGAAAGTCTTGACCCAGGAGAATGGAAGCTGTCATCCACAGCATTCCAAATGATAGTGAACCAGTGGGGGACACTAGACATGGACCTTCTGGCAAACCGGTCCAACGCCCAAGTACTCAGCTACTTCAGCTGCAGGCGGGAACCTCAGTCCCAGGGGAGCAATGGCCTGGTACAGACCTGGTCACAGGGGACCCTATTATACGCCTTCCCGCCGTGGCCCCTATTGGGCGCAATCATTCACAAGATACAGCTACACAGGGGACTAGTACTTCTGGTGGCCCTGGACTGGCCAAGAAGACCGTGGTACGCAGACATGAGAAGACTACTGGCAGGGACCTCCCTGCCACTGCCTCCACACAGAGACCTGCTTCAACAAGGGCCGATCCTCCACAAGGATCCAGCTTAATTCTCTCTTACAGCCTGGCCATTGAGAGGGCTCGCCTGAGAAAGAGCGGATACTCGGGAGCTGTAATCGACACCCTACTCCGAGCACGCAAATTCTCCACATTTTTAACATATATAAGGATTTGGAGAGTATTTGAAGCCTGGTGCGACGACCACGACATCACACCACGCTCAATTAAAGTTCCCGTGATCCTGGAATTCCTACAGAACAGGCTACAGAAGGGTCTGTCCCTCAACTCCATCAAGGTTACAGGTGGCCGCATTGTCATGCTATGGCACCAAGAGTGAGGGAGACAGCATAGCCTTTCACCCAGTCGTTTCATGCTTCCTGAAAGGAGTCAAATACATCCGCTCACCCCTAAAGTGGCCGGTACCTCTTTGGAATCTCAACCTGGTCCTGGAGTCTGGAGTTTCTAGCAGGAGCCTCCTTCAGACCCCTCCGAGGACTGTCTCTCTGACTATTAACTTTAAAGACAGCATTCCTGCTGGCAGTTTGCTCAGCCCGCCGCATTTCAGAACTACAGGCACTGTCCTGCCATGAGCCGTTCCTCAGGCTCACTCCGGGAACCATCCAGCTACGCATGGTCCCTTCGTTCCTTCCCAAAGTCTCACTTCCTTCTTAACCAAACCATCTCGCTACCATCGCCAGATTAGTTCAAGAATTCAGAAGAAGCTCGTAGTCTGCCATCTCAACATCGGCAAACTCCTATCCAGATACCTTGAAACGTCGGAACCCGTACGAAAAACGGACCACCTATTCATCCTTCACAGCGGGAAGAAACAAGGGGAAGCCGCCTCGCGGGCAACCGTAGCCTGCTGGATCAAGGAAGTCATCAAGGCGGCCTATGTAGAAGCAGGCAAGCTGCCACCTCTACAGGTTAAGGCTTATTCTACTCGAGCCCAGGCAGTGTCCTGGGTAGAAACCAGAATGTTGTCACCCGCTGAGATTTGCAGGGTGGTGACATGGTGTTCTAAGGCCTGGATGTTCAGGCTCGGGAGGACACTGCATTTGCAAGGGCAGTACTAAGTGAGTCACGGGCAGCCTCCCACCCGGTTCGGGAGTAACCTTTATACATCCCCTTGGTCCTGAGTCCATCTGCTACATGCTAGGAAATGGAGAAATTACTTAGCTGATAATTTTGTTTTCCTTAGTGTAGACAGATGGACTCAGCATTCCCCCCTTGGCTGCCGTTACGCCTGGAATTCGAATGATACAAGGGTAAGCCATGCTTTTGTTCACTTTGGACACCCATCCTGCCACCTGTTGACGCTTTCCGGTTGAGGGCAGTGGTGGTCTCCAGCTATAGGCAATTCAACCAGATCAAGTTATAAGGTTTAACCAAGTTATGAAGTTATTCAAGTTAATCAAATTAGTCAGTCAGTCACACATATATCTGCGATGCTTTTTGAGGAGAATACTGAAGAGCTGCACTTCCTGCAGGGGTATATGTACTAGGGGCTGACGTCTGATTGAAATCTGATCAGTCTCCAACTGCTATCAGAGTACACTCTATACTAAGGAAAACAAAATTAGCAGGTAAGTAATTTCTCCAGTTTGTGGATACTGGGGTCTGAACTATATGCTCCTGAGCAGCTTGCCTTTCCACCCTGAGCTAGTTTAAAAGCTGTTCTGTCTCCTTTTTAATTAGTGGATCCATTTCGGTTAAAGTGGATCCCATACCATCACCATAGACTCCCCCCTTTCCCCAAATATTTCCTAGTTCCTAATAAATCTAAAACACTCCTCCCTGCACCATTTTCTCATTTACGCACAGAGCTGCTGGAGCACAGCCCTGTTGGGGGGGGTCCTGTGCCTGAAACAGAGTATTGCCAAGAAAGCTACCTTGGAAGTTCTGGATTTTAGTTTTTACATAGAAACCTAAATTTAGGCTCCAGAATCATCCTCTGTCATTAGTACCCATGTGAACCCGGACAGCTGCCTTTTCTCCAGCATTCTCTAAAATCTTATCTAGGCAATGCATATAGTCTGCTATATTCACACTAGGCACTGTACTAAATAAAAATAGTCTAATATTATTGTGACTTCCTGGTTTCTTAATTATTCCTTCTGTCACACTAGTGTAGAGAAAAAAGTGGACATTAAGTATCAAAATTCAATAGGATATAATAACAGAAGCCAGGAGCTCAAGCTTCCAAGTTAATAAGGTGGATGCCATCTGGCAAGCATTCAGACAAGTGCCAAAGAAACAGGTCATGTCCTTTCTTGAGCAGGTCTGTTATGTGTGGTTCATTCCACATTTTACCACTAGAGCAGTCTTATACCCAGCTATTCAAGAAAACCTGTGCTCAGGATGTCCAGTGGCGGTTCCGGTGATGATGTCAGCAGGAGCAGAGGTGAGGGTTTGAGCTCCATGGCCCCCCCTGCAGATCTTTCCCTCCCGATCGCCCTAACAACGGTGGCATATCGCACAGCATTTACTTCGGGAGTCTCTGCGGATCGATGGGTCTCGGAAGCGGGTGCTTCTGCCTCTCTGGTGGATGCCGGCAGATTAAAGCTGGGCCCGGAGCTGCTGCGGCATGGCCAAGATGGCTGCCGCCATGTGGTGTGGCCCGCTGGTCTTTTAATCTCAGGGGAGCGGCCTGACAGCGTTTTTCCTCCGGAGCCCCGTGGTCATCCCCCGGAGGGTTGGGGGATCAGCTAATGCGCCCGATGGGACTGTGATGAGCCACGATCTGCAGGAGCAGCTTTCGAACCGCCCTAACCTATGCTTCAGAGGTACTGAACTTGAGCCTGCTGGGGAGGAGGGGCTGGAGCTCGTACCTCCCTTATTGCTTAACCTTTTGGATCCACTTGCATTCTGGGCCCAGCGCCTCTTCCCTCGAGTGGAGCGCAGCTGAACTGTGTCAGTTAATGGCTCCCTGGAAGGTATCTGCCAGGTCTAGATAGGAAGTTCGGCCTTGAAAGACAGCTGCACAGAGGGTTGTGGCTGCTTGCAGTCCCAGACAGCGTTGTTGCACCTCGCTGGTTCCTTGGAATTCTCTTTTATTGATGTCTCATACTGCACTCTCTGGTCTTGTTACATTTTATTGATTACTTGGAACCTTCCTTCTCCGGTATCTCAAAGTACATTCCACTGGCTCCTTGGAACTTTATTTCTCAGATATCTCATGCTGTACTCCCAGGTTTTGATGTTCTTTGCTTATTTGGTGCACCCCTCTTCAGATATTTCATACTGAACTCTTGGGCTGTGTTGCTGCGTTCCGCTGGCTATTTGGAATTTTCAATCTCAGCTCTCTTATCTCATATCTTCTGACTGGCGTCGGTATAGCTGCCCGGGGGGGGGGGGCGATGCGACAGAGGAGTGCGCGGAAGAGTACTGTCTGCCGGTCCCACAACTCTGCTGTCAAGATGGCGGAGACCCCTGTAGGTGCTAAGGTTCTAAATAATACTCCTGATATCACACCAGGGGTTCTATGGGAAGCAGGTAAAGCAGTAATGCGGGGACATATTATAGCCTATGTTGCTACCCAGAATAGGAAGCGTAATGCTGCGATTCTTAAACTAACTGCAGAATTGAAACGGGCGCAGCTCTGGCATATTATTGCCATGTCAGAATCTAGCAAGCATGAAGTAGACGAGCTGAGGGAAACTCTACAAACGCTCCTGTTTCAGCGAGCATCCAAGTCTATGAGATATTATAAATATCAATTGTATCGCTATGGTAATAGGCCCAGTAAGCTGCTGGCCAGTTTGGTTAGGCGCGTGGCCCCAAGTCTCTTATAACAAGTATTAGGGATAGGTTTGGGTCCAGTCAAAACACTTCCACAGCAATTATGGAGCGTTTTCTGGAATACTATAGTGGGCTTTATGGGAAAAAGGATAGCCATATCCCGTCAAGAGAGTCTTTCTTTTCTGATCTTCCTTGGCCGCACCTTACTGAAGCGCAGATTTTATCGTTAAATATGTAACTGATTCTGAAATTCATGCCGTTATATACAGCCTCAAGTTGGGTAAGGCGGCTGGACCAGATGGCCTGGGGCCGGAGTTTTATAAGATTTTGAAATTCCCCATTTTACCTGCGCTACAATCTTATTAAAATAGTTTAGTACAAGAGAATCCGGTTACCCTCGCAGAAAATCAATCCACTATAGTGTTGCTCCCTAAGCCTGGGAAGGATTTACAGGAAGTGGGCTCGTATAGACCTGCGCTACGATCTTATTATAATAGTTTAGTACAAGAGAATCTGGTTACCCTCGCAGAAAATCAATCCACTATAGTGTTGCTCCCCAAGCCTGGGAAGGATTTACAGGAAGTGGGCTCGTATAGACCTATCTCTCTTATAAATGGGGACTTAAAAATATTGGCAGCAGTGTTGGCGGCCAGATTGAGTCTCCTTTTGCCCTCAGTAATACATGGTGACCAAACTGGTTTTATTAAGGGGCATCAAGGCGTTAAAAATGTGAGGCGCCTGATTGGCCTATTAAATTTTCATTCTAATACCGAAGCCCTGGTACTGAGCTTGGATGCGGAAAAAGCTTTTGATTCCCTCTCGTGGGACTATTTATTTTGGACTTTGCAAGCATATGGCATATCAGGCTCCTTTTTATCTTGGCTGCAAGCCCTGTATGCTAATCTGAGTGCCAGGTTACTTATCAATGGTACTTTGTCAGAAGCTTTCCCTATACTATGTGGGGTGCGCCAGGGATGCCCTTTGTCCCCTCTTTTATTTGTATTAGCCTTGGAACCTCTGGCTATTAAGTTGCGGTTGGAGGATAGGTTTAGAGGCATCCATATAGGCCGTCACCAAATGAAGTTAGCAATGTTCGCTGATGATATTTTGTTGTTTGTGGGGCAGCCTCAGACTAGCATCCCCGTCATTATTCAATGTTTTAATGTTTTTCACTCCATTTCGGGCCTGACCATTAATTTTTCTAAGTCAGAAGCGCTCGCTCTTGACCCTGGGGTACAACAACATTGGCAGGGAGGATTTCGATTCACGTGGGCTCCGAATAAACTGAAATATTTGAGGGTATGGATTTCTCGAGACCCTTTGGATCTTTATGCTTTGAATATAAAAAAGCACACTGGTAGACTTGGATGCTCAACTGAAGGCTTGGCGCTCTCTGCCCCTTTCTCTTTTCGGTAGAGGTGCTCTTATTAAGATGGTCCTTATGCCTAAGCTCCTTTATAAATTGCATATGTTGCCCTGCTGGCTTTCTAGCAGAGATTTAAAATGGCTGCAGTCTTCTTTTCAAAAATTTCTTTGGGCGGGGAAAAAAGCGAGGTTACGCTATGAGGTGTTGATGTCTCAGAGAGGGGAGGGTGTTAGGTTATACAATGAGGCCTGCCAACTTCGATTTGTGGGGGAATGGATCCTTGATGAATATGCATATTGTGAGGATGGGTTGGTGATCAGTATGGTTGCACCTTGGTCCCCTTTGTACTTGATTCAGGCTAGCCCCGGGGCTTATAGGAAATTAAATATCCCTCGTACTCTGGTACAACCATGTCGTCAGGCCTGGCAATGGATACAGTCCAGAGGAGGACTGTCGGATCTTTCTTCTCTTTTCATGCCATTAATAGGCAACTTGGACTTTCAGCCAGGCTGTGACAACTACTTTCTTTTTGATACATGGCTGCAGAAAGGTTTGGCGTTCATTTTTTTGCTTCTATGTTCCAGACTCGCCAGTGGTACAGGATTTTGCCTTTTTGGCCCGAGAATATGACTTACCAGCTAAACATTTCTATGTATATTTACAGACCCGTCACTATCTCCAATCTTTTCATTGGACTTAGGAGTCATATCTTATATTTATTTCCTGCCTTATATATTTCCCTTATATTTCCCTTATATTTATTTCCTGCCTTATCTTCTTTCTAGCTTGTTGCAAGCTTCCAAGTTCTCCTTCCCTGTTGATTGTAACTTTGACTTATTCCTACCTATTGTTTTCTTTCGTTTACTTGAATTGTTACTCCAGTTATACCCTTGTTAAATGTAAACCGATCCAATATGGTTATTTACTATGAAGGTCGGTATAAAAAACTGTTAAATAAATAAATAAATAAATATCGTAGGGAGTCAGCCTTTACACAGCGTTTTTTTGATAGGGCCTTAAAACGTAATTCCATTAAAGGTTGGTGCGAGTTTGGTACATCATATCGCTCTGTGACGCATGTGGCTTCTTTGGCGCGCTATTGGACAGAGGCGTGGAACATGGATATATCTACTACTTATCTGCTTTCATGTTTTAAGTTTATGTCCAAGAGCCTACCAGATCTCTCTCTTCAGGAATTGCAATTTAAGATTCTACATCATATTTTTTGCGATGATGTGCGTCGTTGCCGGATGGGATGGCTACCCAACCCAAAATGTGTTAAATGTCATCAGGTGACAGGTACTTTGGCACATAGACTGTTTCTATGCCCTGTTTTAAGACCTTTTTGGACGAAGGTCCTTGCAGTAGTAGCTCAATGCACTGGCTCATCTATTGGTTGGACAGGCAAGTTACTTCTCTCTGGTTTATGAGGAACTCTTCCCTCTTATAAATTATCTTTGGATAAATTTGGCCATACGGCCGCACGATCTTAGCTGACTGGATAACACCAGACAAGATGCCCAACCTGCGGGCGTGGTTTGGGCGGCTGGCCTTTTTAATGCAAATGGAACGACTGGCTGCCATGGACAGTGAGAGAGAAAGGGATATGCTATACCAGTCTTGTTGGTCAGTTTGTTATGGCCTTCTGCCGTCAGATCTTCAATCTACTTTAACCGCCGCTGGTTATCATCCCTCTTGGAAATGACTGGCTTAGAGATCACTGTATACTACAAAGCTGACTGAATTCTGCAAGGGCAGTTATGGGAGGGATGTCTCTCAGGGTAAAAAGGGAGGGGGAGGGGCGGTATGTGGAGTGTGTGGAATGTTAGTGGACGTTTGTGGTGTGGCTGGGTAGTGGGTTATGCTTGAAGTTTAATCTGTTTCTTTTGGTCAGGGGGACCACAAAAGGAGAGTCCACGGGGTGTTGTTATAATTGACCTTGCTATCCTTGGAAATTGTTCTTGAAATATGTTGTCTTGATAATATTTATTTATTTATTTATTTATTTAAACATTTTTATATGCCGGCATTTGTTGTGGACATCATGTCGGTTTACAGTAAACAGGTTAAGTTTGGAAATTACATTTTAACAGGGAGATTTACAACTGGGAGAGGGGGTAACAACAAGCAGCTAAGAAAGACAGGGTAACCAACAAAACAAGGAGATAGAGTATAACAAAACATAGTTCCTCAATATGAGATAAAAGGGTAGGCCTATTGTGGTCTACTTTGGCACGGATTGATGGCTTTTTATTCTGGGTAAGCTTGGTTGTACAACCATGTTTTCAATTTCTTCTTGAAATTGTTCATACATGGTTCGAGGTGTATGTCCGGCGGTAGTGTGTTCCAATGAGTGGGACCTGCAATCGAGAGCGCACGGCTGCGTGTGGAAGAGAGATGGGCATTCTTCAAGGAGGGCACAAGTAGGGTGCCAGATTTTGCCTTTCTGGTGGGTCGACTGGACTTGGGAGTTGTAAAAGGGAGGTCTAACCAGTCAGAGTTGTGCGTGTGGATTGCTTTATGAATTATGGTGAGTGTTTTGTAGATAATGCGTGATGTTATGGGGAGCCAGTGTAAGTCTCTGAGGATGGGGGTGATGTGATCATATTTGCGGGTGTTCGCAATGAGTCTTGCTGCGGCATGTTGTAGCATTTGTAGAGGTTTAATGGTAGAGTGGGGGAGTCCCATAAGTAAAGCATTGCAGTAGTCTAATTTGGATGTGATGGTGGCTTGGATAACTGTACGGAAATCATGGGTGTGTAGGAGGGGTCTAAGTTTTTTGAGCACATTGAGTTTGAAAAAGCAGGCTTTGAGTATGGAGTTTACGTGGTTCTTCATACTTAATTGATGGTCCAGAATGACTCCAAGGTCCTTAACAAAGGGTTGTGTAGGGGGGTTGAGTTTAGTAGTGTTAGACAGAGGAGGGGAAGCGGATGAGTGGGGGGAGATGAGTAGCAGCTCAGTTTTGTTCGTGTTGATGGCAAGATGGAGGTTGGTGAGGAGAGAGTTAATGGCCGTGAGGCATTTCTCCCAATGTTCTAGGGCGTCTGCGAGAAAGTTCTGTATGGGGATGATGATCTGAACGTCATCAGCGTAGAGGTAGAACTTAAAGTTAAGGTCAGAGAGGAGGTGGCATAGGGGAGTGATGTAAATGTTGAAGAGGGTGGGAGAAAGTGAGGAGCCTTGGGGGACTCCTTGCTGGAGGGGTTGTGGGGAGGATGTGTAGTTCCCAATTTTAACGGAGAACATTCTGTTAGAGAGGAAGGATTTGAACCAGGAGAGAGCCAGACCTGTGATGCCAATGATTTCCAGACGGGTTAGGAGATGATGGTGGCTGATGGTGTCGAAGGCTGAAGAAATGTCGAGGAGGGCAAGGAGGTAGCTGTGGCCTTGACCCATACCTCGGAGGAGATAGAGAGGGATAGGAGTAAAGATTCAGTGTTAAAGTGTTTTCGGAATCCAAATTGTGAAGGGTGAAGGATCAGGTGGTCATCGAGATAAACCATGAGTTGTGAGTTGACAACTCTTTCCAGTAGTTTGGCAATGAAGGGGAGGTTGGAGATTGGGCAGAAGTTGGAGGGGTCTTTGGGGTCAAGTGAGGGTTTCTTGAGGAGGGGTCTGACTGCTGCGTGCTTGAGAGCATCAGGGACGGACCCATGCGCAATAGAGCAGTTGATGATGTCTGCTATGGCTTTGACTATAGCGTCAGGAACGGCTAGTAGTGCTTTGGAGGGTATAAGGTCTTCAGGATGGGAGGAGGGTTTGAGCTTTTTGAGGATAGCTTGGATTTCTATGGTGGAGGTAAAGTCCAGAGTAGGCATTGAAGGTTGGCAGGGGGTGGGAGGAGCAGGCAGGGTGGGTACGGGACTGTTCGGGGATGGGGGGAATCTCATAAGGAGGGTAGAAATTTTGTTGTAGAAATATTTGGCTAGTTCCTCGCACTTGGCGGGGGCCTCACAGTCAAGTGTGGTAGGAGGGATGGGAGTGGTGAGACTTGAGACATAGGAAAAGAGTATTTTGGGGTTGAATCTGAAATCGTGGATTTTTTTTTGCGTAATAATCTCGTTTATGTTTTTGGGTGGAGATTCTGTAGCTGTGGAGAGCAGATTTGAAAATGGCAGAGTTTCGAGGGGTCTGGTCTTTGCGCCATTGTCTCTCCTTTTGCCTTAGGGTATTTACTTTCAATTGGTATTTACTTTCAATTGTGCATTATTCTCTTAAGTTTGAGTTCTGGATTGTACCTGTGTTGCTCTCTAATAAAAAAAAAAAAAAAGGATTTTGACAAAAAAAAAAGTATGTCCAGTGGATTAGGGTGGCAGAGAAGCTTTTGAGGATCTGTTTGGAAGCTGACCTGGCAAAAGCCTAGATTTCCAGATTCTATTTGAGGTATAGGCAAATGCCTCAGCAGTGAGAGTGGGGCCTCTACTCATGTGAACCAGAAAGGAGAAGCATAGTGCTGTGTATAGTAGTTGAAAATGACTACCAGGAGAGACAAAATTATTCTGCTTGGGAGAAATAGAGCCTGGTAATAAAATAGGCACTAGAATCCCTGTACTACTATATTGCACATAGGGAAAAATAATCCCAGCTACAAATCCATGTTTCTGAGTTCTATGTTGGGAGTCCCTATCCAGCAAAAGGACCTGGGAATCCTTGTGGACAATACTTTGAAATGTTCAACTGTGTGGAAAATAGAATGTTGGGAATTATTTTGGAAAGGAATAGAGAACAAAACTGAGTATATCATAATGCCTTTCTATAATGTAAACCCATAGTGCAATTGCACCTTGAGTAGGGGGTACAGTTGTGGTCATCCCATCTCAAAAAAGACATCATGGACAAAGATATTGAAAATGGTGCCAATGAGGGAAAAGCTCCCTTATGGAGAAAGGCTAAACAGATCAGAGTGCTTTAGCTTGTAAAAGAGAAGAGTGAGGGGGTATGATTGATATTTATAAAATTATGAGTGAGATGGAATGGGTAAATAGGGAATGATTATTTACTCTGTCAAACATCACTAGGACTAGGGACCACTCCATGAAACTAGCAGCCACCAGATTTAAAACAAATCATAGGAAGTATTTTTTTCATTTGGAGCACAATCAAGCTATGGGATCTGTTGCCGGAGGATCTGGTCAAGGCAACTAATATAGGGCTCAATAGAAGATTAGACAAGTTCCTGAAGGAAAATTCCATAAATAGTTATCAACCAGGGAGACTTAGGAAAGCCAGTGCTTATCCCTAGGACTGAGGTACAAGAAATAGATGAACTATCGGGGATTGGCCAGCTACTTGTGACCCAGCCTGTCCACTGGTGGAGATAGGATCCTGGTTCGATGGACTTTCTTCTGAGCCAGCTTAGCTCTTCCTATGTTCTTACTGGCAGGGTCAAACATTTTTGATGGCAACAAACCATCAAACTCTAAAGTAAATCTACCGCAATAAGGACTCCAGCAGAAGAGTAATGCAGTGTTTCCGGACCCGCCAGACCATTGACTTTAAAATAAAATAGCAAGCTGGGAAGGCTATCAGGAATTCAGATTTCCTTTCCAGGGAAGTCCAGCTACTCTCGATAAGTATTCCAATCCAGAGGCTTGGGTGAGGGTATGAGAAGGAGTCTATGTTCCCAGTTGGAGGCTGTGGTCCCTGGGACCATGATAGCTGGCCAGATAGCTTGCTGAGTCACTTTCCACATCCAGCGTAACTAGATATAAAAGATTAATGTTATTAATAAACCTTATATACCACTTGTACATCACAAGTAGTTTACAATATAAAAAAAGTTACATTAAATTAACAATCACTCAACAACTTCAACAGTTAACTTTCATATAAATACACAGTGCCATCAGGAAGTAGACTTGGCAGAGTGAGGCTGCAGAGGAAAAAACCCACAGGACAGGCTGCAAGACAAAAAGCAGCTAGAGAATTTAAACTGCTGATTGTCTTGAGGCTAACCAGCACTGCTTAACTTGATCCTGCAGAGTGAGGAAATTGCCAATGGTTTTATAACACTGAAGCAGAGGAAGGTCTTCTGTTTATGATTTTATATGTTCACTGTAAATATTATTTCCCTTTCAGGATTTCTACATTGTATTTGCGATGAATAGATTAGAAGACACGGAAAATGCAACCGGTCCAAATATGCAGTAATTGAAATAATATATAGAAACAGATATATCAATCTCTCTCTCTTGATATACTTTATAATCAGTTTCATTCACCAATTCATTCAGTGTCCTAATGTCTGTTTTTGTGAAAAGATATGAACATTTTCTCAGCATTAATATTCTTTTAAGCAAG